>NW_027361783.1:3892500-4290000 GCF_039654945.1 Dendrobates tinctorius
CCTTCCGAAAGAGAGCTGCCAAGGCATTATCATTCCAGGTAGTAAGGACCGCCCACTTTTGGAATTTTTGACAGTACAATTCTGTAGAATCTCGACCCTGGCTCAATGCCAACAGGATCTTTTCAGTCTGATCAATAGCATTAGGTTTGTCAGACAACAACCCCAAGGCTTGAAAAAATGCGTTCACATTAGTCAGAATAGGATCATCTGGTTTCAAAGAAAACGCCCAATCCTGGGGATCGCCACGCAGCAAAGAGATGACAATTTTAACCTGCTGCACGGAGCTCCCTGACGAGTTAGGCTTCAAGGCAAAAAATAATTTACAATTATTTTTGAAATTCAAAAATTTAGACGGATCCCCAAAAAGCACATCAGGAGTAGGGATCTTCGGTTCAGCAGCATGTGATTGAGCAAGGTAGGTGGAAATTCCCCGCACTTCCGCAGCAAGCTGCTCCACACGATCAGACAATTGCTTTATCTCCATTGAGAGAAAAAAAAAATTCCCCCTATGGCCTCAGAGATATAGAGGAAAAAATATACACACTTTTTTTTTTTTTTTTTTTACAATTCTTTCCTGCTATTGAGTACCCTAGGATCTGCGGTATGGCGGGTGATTCTGTTATGAATGAGTCACCATAGGAGGCAAAAACAGAAATACTGGCTAAGTCCAGAAAACCAGAGAAGTTGGCAGCTATCGGATTGCAGACCCCTGAACCTAACAACAACAACTAGCAGTAGCTGTGGGGGGTTCCTACGGTGCCCTAGACCCCTCGATCACAGCCGGAGAACTACATAGCCTAAAGACAGAAAGGGAAATCTAAACTGCCCCAGAGCAGACCCCAAAGCAATAGGCAGCCCCCAACATATAATGACAGTGAAGCAAGATGAAAAAACACTCACACAGATAGAAAGACAGGCTGAGCAAAGGATGGGGCCCAAGCTAACTATATAGGACAGGATAGAAAAGCTGCTGTCTGCAATCCGCCAAAACCGTCTCAAAAACAAGAGCCAACAGACTGATAGGGAAAAAAGCCCTGAAGACGATAGGCTTCAAAAAGACTATATCAGTACTCAGGTATTTTCTGAAGACAGAGCAAAAAGGAATTCAGCTCACCCAGCAGGGAAAGGCAGAAATCAGAAAAACAAGGCAAAACAAAACCAAAACACAAATGCAAAAAGCAGAGCAGAAAAACTTAGCTTTTGAGGAGCAGGAATCAGGCTGGTCTCCAAGTATCCATCAGAGAAATCACCCGCAAGGCAGAAGGACGTCGGCTGCCATATATCCAGTCAGCAATTCCAGTCACCCAGTCATCATCATTCTGCTCAGGTGCTTTGTAATCAGCCTCACTACCTTCCTTCACCAGAAGAGGGAGTTCATCAGACCTCAATTGTGAAGGGGAAAATTAACTCACAACAGATATCGCTACATGTGATACATACCTCCGACCGGCTCCCCCGCTGGTTATCGCTGGTCGCGCGAGAAGGTCCTGGGCCATTTCTCGTCGTCAGCTTCCTGCGGCGCTTCCTGCTGTGACGACGAGCGACGCGAGGACACGGGTGGGAGGACGTCAGGATCGCCGCGTCTGACAGGTAAGTAGCGACCCCTGTGATGTCGCTGGTGAGATCTGCCTGTGTGGCAGCTCACTAGCGACCACTTAGCAATGCACCAGCGATCCATATCGTTGTCGGGATCGCTGGTGCATCGCTATGTGTAACGGTACTCTAACTCACATGTTGATCTGCCTAACTAGGCTTTAAATAAGCTAGCTAAGATAGGGAAAAGGCTTAGCTCTAATTAAAACTGGTCTGGTAAAGATGGATAGATAAGGGTATGTAAGGAGGAAGATCTGCATCATGCTGGGTTCGGAACTGCTGAGGCTGCGTCCCATGTTACCTGTGAGAAAGAATACGGGACAGGACAGGCCCCATGACCCAGGAAGGGGGTGTGTGGCTAAGCCAGGCAGGGACGAGAAAGCGCGCAAAGAAAGAGTTAGTTCCCCACCGGCTGTGAGAGCAGAGGCAGGTGTGCGGCGCGCTCTGCAGCGAGAGAGACAGCATGGACCCGTGCTCCAGCAGAACTCAGCAAGCGCTCCGGTGAGACAGTGTGTGTGCAGAGCGCCGTGTTCCGGGCTGTGCAGAGTGCAGTGCTCGCGTGGAGGAGCAGGGGTCGGGTGCAGGATCCTGAGGTGCGTTCTCCAAGACTGATAGATGCACAGCAGCAGCACCCATGTTGGTCAGAGTTCTCCGAGTGAGAGTTGGTTGGGAAAAGCTGAGTACAGATCTGGGATAGCTGTGTGAGAGACTTACTGCGTGAGAGATTTACTGGTATCAGTGGATGCGCAGAGCAGTGCAAACCGAGCAGAGCCATGCAGAGCAGCCATTCAGGTGACGGCAGCTACTCAGAGAGAGACATGCCCTCTGTGACTGAGTACAGCGCACGTGCCGCATAGAGAAAGCCAAGTAGTGGACAGAGATTTGCGGCCTACCTTGCCAGTTGACACCTGCCAGTGTACGTTGGACTCTGTCAGTTCTGCGACCCTGTTTGCTTTGGCTGCACCAACTTATGGACTAGGGGCTCAGCGGAACATGCCAGAGACCGACCGCTGCCTCCAGAAGACGGACCGTTGTTTGCAGGACCCCACTGGAACAGCACCAAGCCAGCCTTTGTTGGCGCCACTGCCTTCAAAGCTTCAGTTGTTGACTCGGAAGCCTCTGACACGATAAGTGATTTAAAGAACTGCCATTGTCTTGTTTATTGCTTGCCATTGAACTGTTTTACTCTCATTTAACCATTTATCTTCCTGTGAGGAGTTAACCCCCTGTTAAATTAAAACTGTTAAATTTGTTAACCCTTGCTCTGCCTTCTGTCTGTAACTGCATCCTGCATCTTGCTTACAGGTACACGGTCCAGGGGTCGGCCATACACAACATTGCAAAATACAAAAAATATAGAATAAAGTCAGCACTCTTAGGGTACCGTTACACTAAGCGACGCACCAGCAATCCAGGCAACGATACGACCTGGTAAGGATCGCTGGTGCGTCGCTAAATGGTCGCTAGTAAGCTGTCAAACTGACAGATCTACTCAACGACGCAGCAACGATCCAGCGATCCGTATAATGATCTCGGTGGTTGTTGGTACCTTGTCACACAGCAGCTATTCTGACGACTCACGCCTGCGTCCCTGAGTTCTGCGTCGCCAACGAGGTCGCTCGTCGGCATCAAACACAGCGATGCATGCAGGCCAGCGGGACGCCAACAATCAGAAAATGACCTGGGACATTCGAGCACGATCAGCGATATCCAGTGGGGGGGGCTGGTTGCCACTATGTGTCATACGTGGCAAGATCGCTGTTGTGTCACAAAATCGGTGAACCAACAGAGATCTCGCTAACGATCTCATTATGTGAGACGGGGGTTTTAGACCACGTTTACATATTCAGTATTTGGTCAGTTTTTTGCCTCAGTATCAGTAAGCCAAAACCAGTGTATTTTCGGTCTGAATGCTGTCTGCAAAAAAGCGGACAGCACTGGTTCCAATATTACTCAATTGGATTGTTTCCACTGATCATATCTGCTTGTAATAAAAATTGCAGCATGAACTAGTTTCTGCCCTGTGTCGAGTCAGACTTGCCCATTCAAGACTATGGGTTTCACAAAAAAACGGATCCTGTAAGGAACATCCTTATAGCATCTATTTTTGACAGATACACTGTAACACAGGAAATTGTTATTGGCCTTGTAAATTATTAAAAGCTGCTGCTATAAAAATGGATTGTATATGGACTGCACACTGATTGCACACAAAAGACAAGGGAGAAAAAAAATCATCTGATTTTTCTGGATGAAGCTGAGTATTTTTTTATACGTTTTTTGAACCTAGCCTAATAATATTACACTAAGATACTATTATAATTAGGGATGTGTACATGCTCTGTTTAGAAGCAGGGCAGACTCTCAGAATTATTTGGAAGAATTCACTTTCACACTGTACATATAGGTGCAGCTCACAAAATTAGAATTTCATCAAAAAGGTAATTTATTTCTGTTCTTCAATACAAAAAGTGAAACTCATATATTATATAGAATCATTATAAACAGAGTGATGTATTTCAAGTGATAATTTGTGTTAATGTTGATGATTGTGGCTTACAGCCAATGAAAACCCAAAAGTTATTATCTCAGTAAATTGGAATACTTTATAACACCAGCTTGAAAAATGCTTTTAAAATCCGAAATGTTGGCCTACTGAAATGTATGTTCAGTAAATGCACTCAATACTTGGTTGGGGCTCCTTTTGCATCAATTACTGCATCAATGCGGCGTGGCATGGAGGCGATCAGCCTGTGGCACTGCTGAGATGTTATGGAAGCCCAGGTTGCTTTAATAGCAGCCTTCAGCTCATCTGCCTTGTTGGGTCTGGTGTCTCTCATCTTCCTCTTGACAATACCCCATAGATTCTCAGATGAGTTTGCTGGCCAATCAAGCACAGAGATACTGTTGTTTTTAAACCAGGTATTGGTACTTTTGGCAGTGTGGACAGGTGCCAGGTCCTGCTGGAGAATGAACTTCCCATCTCCAGAAAGCTTTTTGGCAGAGGGAAGCATGAAGTGCTCTAAAATTTCCTGATAGACGGCTGCGCTGTCTTTGTTCGTGATAAAGAACAGTGGACCTACACCAGCAGGTGACATGGCTCCCCAAACCATCACTGATTGTGGAGACTTCCCACTAGACCACAAGCAACTTGGATTGTGTGCCTCTCCATTCTTCCTCCAGACTCTGGGACCTTGATATCAAAATGAAATGCAAAATTTAATGCTATCACAAAACAACACCTTGGACCACTGAGCAACAGTCCAGTTCTTTTTCTCCTTGGCCCAAGTAAGACACTTCTGGTATTGTCTATTGCTCATGAGTGGCTTGACACAAGGAATGAGACACTTGTAGGCCATGTCCTGGATACGTCTGTGTGTGGTGCTCTTGTAGCAATGACTTTAGCAGCAGTCCGCTCCTTGTGAATCTCCTCAAAATTTTTCAGTGGCCTTTTCTTAACAATCCTTTCAAGGCTGCAGTTGTCCCGGTTGCTTCTGCACCTTTTTCTACCACACTTTTTCCATCTATTCAAATTTTCATTAATATGTTTGCATACAGCACTATGTGAACAGCCAGAGTCTTTAGCAACGACCTTTTGTGGCTTATCCTCCTTGTAGCGTGTGTCAATGGACACCTGTCAAGTCAGCAGTCTTCCCCATGATTGTGGAGCCTACTGAAACAGACTAAGGGACCTTTTTAAATGCTTAGGAAGTCTTTGCAGGTGTTTTTTGCTAATTATTCTAATTTACAGAGATAATACCTTTTGGTTTTCAGTGGCTGTAAGCCATAATCATAATCATCAACATTAACAGAAATTAACACTTGAAATAGATCACTCTGTTTATAATGACTCTATATAATATGAGTTTCACTTTTTGTTTTGAAGAAATGAATAAATTAACTTTTTGATGATATTCTAGTTTTGTGATTTTGTGATTTTGTAATTCTCTCATGATCGATTATTCATTGTCTGAGTCTGCGAATGACAAAATGCACTCAGATGACAGCCGAGTGCAGTGTGATATTTCACACATCCACACACTTGAATGGATGGATTTTTTCTGATTTGGTCTGTAGAAAAAATAGCACATGTGCCCTGGACCAAAGTATAACATTGGTCCGAGTGCAGTCTGACAAAATATCAGCTAGCACTCGTCCGAGTTATATGCTTGCCATAATAATAAAACTTCATTTTACTCATATGCAGAGGAGAACTGTAAATAATGAATGCCACGTGCAATATCAGAAAGCAAACATCTAGTAAGTGAAATGCATCCATTGTCGTTTTTATATATTATATATATTTATTCCGGTCTGTGTTTTTCCCCTGCCATACATGGTAATTTTTTATTTTGTTTTTTCATTCTCACTCCACAGCATATATGGAGTGTTACTGGTGAGAACAACATTCTGTTCCAATCTCTACTAACAAAACTGCAGGAGATAAAGTCACACAGTGCAAGCAGGCTGAATGAATTTGATGATTTCACCAGAAATTGTATTATGCTTATAGCGTAGAGACACAACATATAACAAGCCGAGCATGACACGCTTCCTCCGCTGGACACGTAATGTACTCACATTCACATCGCAGGCTGGAATGTCTTATTTCTTATACATTACTTTGTAGTGAATTGGAAATATTTAAATTCATGTCCCTGAACCTTCTCCCCTGAAGTTATTAAATCAAATGCACGGAGTTATCATATCTCATTACCGCACACAAACTGGTCGCACAAAAAATGAATAAGGCACTTGTGTTAAATGAGACGTGAAATCTGTTCATTTTCCTTACAACAGTCAGAAGCAGTATACTAAATAATGCTGGGTTTAGCATAAAATATCGTAATTAGATATTAGAAGTCAATTAAAGGAGCCCACTCGGTTAAAACACCTTTTATTCTTGTATCACACATGCAGTTTACAGTGAAAATTGCAGATTTTATTTTCATGGTTGAAAAGCCAACATGGACTATGGATCAGGAAATATAATAATCTATCTGAACACTGGGATTTAGTCGTCAAGATATAAGAAACGGAATCTATCTCAACAATAAGTATTGCCTTCACCACTCAAGAAGCCTGTCTGCTCTTAGGTTCTTCTTACTGGTAAAGAATGATAACTAAAGTAAAATTCTGACAAAGTTAAAAAGAATGTGAAGTGTAGTTGTTTTAATCAATTTTTCAAAAAGTACACAATATGACAAATAGTGAAATACCATTTTGCATTTTGTTGAATTGTCTGTGATGAAATATATAAAATGCAATATACAAATAGTTCTCAAGACAATACAAATGAACCAGGCCTGGTTTGCTAATCTGCCAAGCCAGGCAGATGCCCAGTGGGCTGGTGGCTCTGTATTACAAAGTGGGCCGCCGGCCCTTTAAAACGTCTTTACTAGGGGCCCTGTGTGCACATGCTCTATCACTTGCACACGCTGACAAGGGCCGTGGCAGCAGTTGACAGTACGTGCTCACCACGTGGCCCTTGTCAGCGCGTGCGTGCAGCTCCTGTCAGTGTATGCAAGAATGAGAGTGTACGCACACAGGGCCTTCAGTAACAAGTTTGAAAGGGCCACGGTGGCATGCGCAGGGCTCTGTTTCGTTTCCTGTGCTACTCACCACCAGTCCCAGCCAGGGATCCGCTCCTCTCTCAGCACGCCCGACGATGGACCCACCTCAGCACTTCATCCTCCCCCTCATCTCAGGGACCTGGGTGACTTCCAATATGGAAACTTTGTTTTGTGTACTATATCTACAGCACTTGCAGTACCACCTGTATAATGTATATAGACTGCTGTATATACAATATATAAGTAATACTGCGACTCTGCTGTATGTACATTTGCTATGAGTTGAAGTAGATGGACTTAAAGTCTTCCTTCAACCTTAAATACTACCATATTTTTTGGACTATAAGATGCACAGGACCATAAGACGCACCTCAAATTTTGATGTGGAAAATAGCAGAAAAAAGATTTTTATAAGATGGGGGTCCTTCTTATTGTCTGAATTTAAGGTATCTTACCTGTGGGCCGGCGGTGGTAGAGCAGGGTCACAGGAGGCATGGTCCCTTCCTCAGGAAGCCGACAGTGTTAGAAGTGGGGCAATGTGCAGTCCTGGGATGCGATGCTGCAGGTCCGGTGTCAGCGGTGAGGCAGAGCATGGAGCAGGGTCCCATCCTCAGGATGCCGGCGGCAGAAATGTGGTGACGCAGTGGCCCTGTGTCCACGGCGAGCAGAGCCGAGTGCATCACCGGTTTCTCAGCGGCCATCTTCCTGAGGCCATGTACGTATGCGCAGATTGAGATCTCGGCAGCCCTCGACTTCAGGAAAATTGCCGCCAAAATCTCAATCCGCGCGCGTGTGGCCTCTGGCTGCCATTTTCCTGAAACCGAGGGCCACAGAGATCTCAGTATCATCTATGTAACATAAATACCAGGCCTGGTATAGCAGTATCTCTTATATATTGGAGTTATAGCAGTTGCAATATCACCAATATCATGTATATAGATACAACTGACTATATACATTATATAGGGGATACTGTGATTGCTATAACTATAAGTGATACTGTGACTATACTCACAAGTCACAGTATCACCTATATAATGTATACACAACTGTCTATATACCTGGTTTGGCCGATACGAGATACGGCTACCGCCTTTCAGGTAGGGTTTAACCCCAGTGTCAGCCCCAGTGATGTATATATCCTAGTGTCAGTGCCAGTAATGTATACACCCCAGTGTCAGCACCAATAATGTATATGCCACAATGTCAGCTCCAATAATGTATATACCCCGGTGTCAGCGCCAGTAATGTATATATCCCAGTGTCATCTCCAGTAATGTATATACCCAAGTTTCAGCCCCAGTAAACTATATACCCCAGTGTCGGTCTTCCATCATGTATATTTCCCAGTGTCGGCGTCCCCTCATGTATATACCACAGTGTTGGCCTCCCCTCATGCATATGCCACACTCAGCCTCCTCTCATGTATATGCCGCACTCAGCTTCCTCTCATGTATATGCCGCACTCAGCCTCCTCTCATGTATATGCCACACTCAGCCTCCTCACATGTATATGCCGCACTCGGCCTCCTAACATGTATATGCTGCGCTTGGCCTCCTAACATGTATATGTCGCACCTGGCCTCCTCTCATTTATATGCCACACTCGGCCTCCTTTCATATATATGCCACTCGGCCTCCTCTCATGTATGAGCTACACTTGGCCTCCTCTCATGTACATGCCGCACTCGGCCTCCTCTCATGTGTATGCCGCACTCGGCCTCCTATTATGCATATGCCGCACTCGGCCTCCTCTCATGTATGAGCTACACTTGGCCTCCTCTCATGTATAAGCCACACTCGGCCTCCTCTCATGTGTGTACCACACTTAACCTCATATTATGTATATGCCGCAGTGCTGTTGTATTCTATGTGGTGTATACAGAAAAATTGTCATGATGACCCGTCCTGTGTGACGTGACCCGCAGGCCGGTAACTAGAACAGCAAGACGCGGCACGTGATACTGTCCTGTGTGACACGGCCCGCAGGCCAGTAACTAAAACAACAAGACATGGGGTAAAGGGTAAACAGTTACAACAGTGGGCCCTGCGATAGGGAAAGGGGAAGTGGAGACCTCCTGCACTCCCCTGAGTCAGTGTCCCTAACGCTCCTAGCGTTCCCTATGCCGGTTCCGCACCGGGCGCTGATCAGGAACCTGTCGCCCTAGCACACCCTACACCTATCCCTTGCTAGGGAGCTGGGTGGCGCAGGCACTGGCCCCATCACTGGACTAATACACACTAAGGAAAAACACAAACAGGGAAACACCACTTAGCTTTACTCTGTTGCACTTGCTCCTGGCAACAGAGTCCACCACCAGAATGCAGCTCTCCTCCTAAATCGCTGCCACCAAGCTCTGTCAGAGCTACAAGGAAATCCCCATGACTCCTTCCACACCAGGGCTAAGACAGTGCTGCAAGGAACGCTCTCCAGCTCCTTCCTCCAACAAGGATGGTTGAAATGAACACTATCACCAACACTGATTGCAACACCTGTGACTCTTTTACAGCAGAATCAAAGCAATCACACCTGCATTATAATCATGTGCACTTAACTAAAGAAATCAGAGTGCAATGACGCTGACCACCACCAAGGGCAAACTTAGAACAAACGACACCACAGTGCAATAATCCTAATGGCCACCGGGGGCAAAAACCAAACTTAAGCACAGCTTAAGAAAAAAAAGGTTACCTGTGCTTTTTATCAGTCCTGATCCAGCATGGATCATGACAATAATATAGTATATAATATGGTGCTGTGTATTTTGAGGGGTTGATAGGCTTAGCTGCTCAAGGTAGACTCAGGCACACGGGTGGTTAAAGTCTCTCGGTGGTTTATTGCCTCATAAGCCAAAACACAAAATGGTAACAGAAAAACGGCCTGTCTGGCTCAAATGAAAATAAACAGCTCATACACCATCCTGCCCAGGTCCTCTGCGACAACACATACTGCAGCTCTCGCAGGAGCTAGCAATCCGGAGGCTTGCTTTCCGCCACACACCTGGACAGAGAAAAAAACCTGGCTAGACATTTAACTACCCTCCAGCCACACCCTGGAGGTGGAGATATAGTGAGTAGGCATCTCACCCATCTCTGACCTACCCACCATGAAAGCCATGCCCATATAGCAACTGGATTGCTCTCAGCACATATCATTCTGGAGAAAACATTTATGGTTTTCATATGACACAGGAAAGCAATCTTTATGACACATATCTCCCCTGATGTACGACACCAGTGACCCTGTCATATATTCCTTCCCCTCTGCCAAAAAGCTAGGGGCTTTGGCACCTTCGGACACTAAACAGGAAATTGGGAGAGGGCATCTGCATTCATATGTAGCTTCCCGAGCCTACGTTCTACGTGGAACCTGAAATCCTGGAGACCTAAGAACCATCTCGTCACCCAGGCATTCTTACACTGTTTCTCCATTAACCATCTCAGAGGGGCATGATCGCACGAGTTTGAACCTCCAGCCTAGTAGATAATACCTCAAAGTATCCACTACCCATTTTATGGCCAGACACTCCTTCTGCACAATGGTGTAATTTTTTTCGTATGACGAGAGCTTCCAGCTCAGATACAGAATGGGATGCTCTTTCCCATTTATCACCTGAGACAGCATGGCTCTCAACCCGACTTCTGAGGCATCTGTCTGGATCACAAACTCCTTGCTGAAGTCTGGTGCGACCAGAACCAGATGTTTACACAGAGCCTGCTTCAGCTCTTGGAACACCATCTCTGTGCCAGTAGTCAATTTAATTACGGTCGACTTGCTACCTTTAAGAAGATCTGTCAATGGTGCGGCGATTACAGCAAAACTTGGGATGAACCACGAGTAATAGACCAGAATTCCAAGAAACACCATGACTTGCTTCTTGGTAAGCTGTTGCGGCCACTTTTGAATTGCCTCGATCTTATCTGCAGTTTAATTTCGCCCTTTCCGATGACATAGCCCAGGTACTTGGCCTCTTCCTTCCCTATGGCACACATCTTCGAATTTATTGTAAACCTTTCTTAAAGCATACAGAACCAACTGTACCTTTGGCAGATGACTAGCCCAGTCAGGGCTAAAGACCACTATGCCATCAAGGTACGCCGTGGCATACTTGTTATGCGGAGCCATCGCCCTCAGGAAGGTGACCGAGGCGCCCTGCAGACCGAAGGGCATCCTGATCTATTGAAAACACCCACCGGGCATTAAGAAGGCTGTCTTCACCTTGGCACTCTGGGACATGGGGATCTGCCAATAGCCCTTCATCAGATCCAAGGTTGTAATGTGTCTCGTGGGTCCAAGTCTCTCAATGAGTTTGTCCACACGAGGCATTGGGTAAGCTTCAAAACTAGAGTCTTCATTCAGCTTGTGGTAGTCATTGCAAAACTGCCACTCACCGTCAGGCTTCAGTACGAGGACAATGGGACTCGATCATCCACTTTTTGACTCCTCTATAACCCCGAGGTCTAACATCCTCTTTACCTAGTTGGATATCACCACTTTCTGTGCTTCCGGAATTCTATAGGGCTTGAGGTTCACCCTTACATGCGGTTCTGTCAACACGTCATGTTCGACCACCTACGTTTTCCCTGCAACTCTGAGAATAGGTCCCAGTTCCGTTGCAACAGCTCCCGACACTGTTGCCTCTGGGCAGCCATCAGGATCTCTGCAATGGTGACATCATCCATGGTGACTTTGGGACTGGCTCCCAGGCAAGGGGCGTCCAGCGGTTCTCGGTCTCGCCAGGGTTTGAGCAAGTTTCCGTGATAGACCTGGTGTGGCTTTCTTCGCCCCGGTTGGTGTACTTTGTAGTTAACTTCACTCAGTTCTTCCACCATCTCATATGGGCCTTGCCACACGGCTAGTAACTTGCTCTCCACCGTAGGGATAAGCACTAGCAAGCGGTCCCCGGGCTGGAACTGCCTCATCCTCGCTGATCCGTTATACATACCATGCTCTATGCCGCTTCTGTGTGGTGTGACCTCAGCTTCCCATGTTACCTTGGCGATGTCCATGAGCTCTCGTGGATGTCGACCATACAGAGGCTCTAACGTTGAGAAGCCAGTAGAGGCCTGAGGCACTTCCCTGATGGAAAAGAGCAAAAACGGAAGCAGGTAGTCCCAGTCTCGACCATCCTTCTCAATGACCTTTTTGATCATGGCTTTCAAGGTTTTATTGAAGCGTTCTACTAGGCTGTGGATAGTACACTGAGGTCTGAAGCTGGGCAA
Organism: Dendrobates tinctorius; assembly: GCF_039654945.1. Classification (NCBI taxonomy): domain Eukaryota; kingdom Metazoa; phylum Chordata; class Amphibia; order Anura; family Dendrobatidae; genus Dendrobates; species Dendrobates tinctorius. Next base: position 3,904,890 of record NW_027361783.1, read on the forward strand.
TCTGGAGGACCCTACACAGTTCCTTCATTACCTTGCTCATGAAGGGGGTTCCCTGGTCTGTCTCCTTTGGTAGGCCTGTCCTAGCAAAAATATGGACAAGCTGCCGGGCAATACTCTTAGCCGAAGAGTTCCTTAGGGGTACTGCTTCAGGGTATATGACCACTAGAATATATTGGTGCCCTTGTGCAGACTTAACTAAAGGCCCTACCAGGTCCATGGCAATTTGCTCGAATGGGATCTCTATTACTGGTAATGGGACTAGAGGACTTCCGAAGTGAGAAGAGGGAGCAGTTATCTGGCAGGTGGGGAAGGACCTACAATGGTTCCAGATCTCCAGCTAATATCCTGGCCAATAGAACCTCTGCAATATTCTCTCCTGTGTTTTCTCCACCTCTAGATGTCCCCCCAGAGCATTCAAATGTGCCATGTCTAGAACCCTCGACCCTGGAACCAACAGCTGTTCCACTATTTCACCTCCCCTCAGTGTAGTCACTCAATACAATTCCCCATTTGAGCAGTCCCGAAATTTTCCCCAGACACCCCCAGCTCAGGAACCTAGACCTCGTTGGTCACTGGTTTGTCTTCATCACCAGCTAGGACACACAAGGGGAACTCCTCCACCTCCAACTGCGATGAGGATTCATCAGGGTTGTGCTGGCTCCTGCCTGACACACTAAGCACCCCTGCTTTTCCCCACAAGTCCCAGAACAGGCTGAAGTCCTGCCCGACTTTCTCAAGGTGTAGTAAGTCTCTGACTACCCCGACCTTGTGGAATTCCGTACCATGGCTCGTTTTAATTAACACTTGGCAATAGGCTAGTCTTTGGCATCCCCATGGATGGATCCCCACCAGTTGAACTTCCCTGTGATCAACTGGTGGGGAAGCGTGGCCCTTATCAGGGTCACCAAGCTCCCAGAGTCAAAGAGTCCTGACACCAGTACTCCATTTATAGTCACAGGACATGACTGCAGCCCCACTCCAGGCTGATAATCCACACTGCAGGCTGGGTAGGCATAATACGAGCAGCGCCTGCCTAGGCTGCAATCCATCTGCTCAAAAGACATAGGACAAAGGGCCGTTATGTGTCCTGGACCGAGACACCGCCTGCAGGTCAGGTCTTTAGAAGCAGACTTTGGTAGCCCCTCAGTGGCTCCTTGGGACCTTGGACTCCCCCCAGTGGTGGCTCTGTTACCGCTCTTTTGGGACTTGGGCTCCCGCTGGGCATCCCAGTATGGAGATGTACCACCACCTGGCTTCCTCAGGGACCTCTTGACCACCTGGTACATTTCTACGAGGCCCACCAGGTCATCTGCATTCCAGGGGGTCTCCTTGGGCAACCCAGGTCTGCACCAGCTTGGTGAGCGAGTGAACAAATCTTTCCATGATGACCCGCTTGACCATCTGGGCTGGAGTGGAGTACTCCGCCTGCAACCATTTCTGGACCAAATGCAACAAGTCAAAAATTTGTGAGCAGGGTGGTTTGTCACCATGATACGCCCAGAGATGATCTCTTTGGGCTTTGACAGACATAGTGACCCCTGAGTGTGCTAATAACTCCATTTTCAACTATTGTTGGCTTTTATTTTTAACTCTTTTGCAGATGACAAGGGCATCAAGGGAATGGTCAAGGTTGTAAGTATGGTTTAATTAAGATTTATTAAAGGAGTCTGTGTCATTCTTTCAATTAAAGGACTTTATTCTTGGTGTATGTGTTTTCATACAATGTGACTATGGAGTTAGTAATGGAGGCATCTTTTGACACCTCTCCATTACTAACCTTGATGCTTGATTCCATCTGACAATACAAAGATGACATCAACCCCCCCAACTATAATCCCACTTGCCACCGCTACAGGGCAAGTGGGAAGAGCGAGGCTAAGTGCCAGAATAGGCGCATCTTAGAGATGCGCCTTTTCTGGGGTGGCTGACAGCTGATGTTTTTAGCCTGGGGGGCCAGCATCCATGGCCCCTTCCTAGGCTATTAATATCAGCCAGCAGCATTTTTTTGGGGATCCCCCATTTTATTAGTCAGTAAAGGCTGATTATACAGCTCATATACAGTAGGTCCATACACAATTCTGTGAGAGTGAATGTATAGACCATAGACTTACTATTGGGTCCATATATCGTTCTCTGCATGCATCTCATGCATGTGCTGTGCAGTTCAGAGCGTTGTTTTGACTGATTGGTGGCAATCCCAGGACCTCGATGCCCACCAATTTGTAGTGCCAGTAATATACGAGATATAAAATGTTTGCAAAATGACAATTACACTTTAACCCCTTCACCCCCTCCCCAAGTTTGTTTCTACCTTCATGACCAGGCCAAATTTTACAATTCCATACAAACCAGTGTAACTTTATGATAGTAACTCTGGAACGCATCAATGGATCCCACTGATTCTGAGACTGCTTTTTTTTGTGACATATTGTACTTCATGATGGTGGTAAAACTTTTTTGATATAACTTGTGTTTATTTCTGAAAATATTGGAAATTTGGAGAAAATTTAGAAAATTTTGCAATTTAAAACTGTTAAATTTATGCCCTTAAACCAGAGAGTTATGTAATACAATATAGTTAATAAATAACATTTATCTCATGTCTACTTTACATCAACACAATTTTTGAAACATAATTTTTTTTGCTTAGAAATTAGAAGGGTTAAAAGTTGACCAGCAATTTCTCATTTTTTCCAACAAATTTTACAAAACCATTTTTTTGGGGACCATATCACATTTGGGGGACTATATAGCAGAAAATACCCAAAACTGACACGATACTAAACACTACACCTCTTAAGGTGCTCAAAACGACATTCAAGAATTTTATTAACCCTTTAGGTGCTTCACTGGGACTGAAGCAATGTGGAAGGAAAAATGAACATTTACAGTAACTTTTTTCACACAATGTTTATTTTAGACGCTCAAATTTTTTCATTTTCACAAGGATAACAGGAGAAAATTGACCACAAAATTTGTTGTGCAATTTCTTCTGAGGATACCCCATATGTGGGAGAAAACTACTGTTTGGGCATACTGCAAGGCTGAGAAGAGAAGGCGCAGCGCTTGACATTGAATGCAAAATTGGCTGAGCGGATGCCATGTAATGATTGGAGAGCCCCTGATGTGCCTAAACAGTGGAAATCCCCACAAATGACCCCTTATCTAGATGTGTGGTGAGCACCTTGAACTCGAAGGTGCTGCACAGAAATGTATAATGTTGAGCCAGAAAAATACAAAAATCTATTTTTTTACACAAAAATATTCTTTTAGCCCTATTTTTTTTATTTTCACAAGGGTAACTGGAGAAACTGGACCCCAAACATTGTTGTGCAATTTCAGCTGAATACACCGATACCCAATATGTGGAGAAAAACTACTGTTTGGGCACATGGCGGGGCTCGGAAGGACAGAAGTGGCATTTGACATTTTGAGTGCAAAATTTGCTTGAGTCATTAGTGGATGCCATATCACGCTTAGAGAATCACTGATGTGCCTAAGCAGTGGAAATCCCCCACAATTGACGTCATTTTGGAAACTAGACCCCTCATGGAATGTATCTAGATGTGTGATGAGCATCTTGAGTGCCAGGTGCTTCATAGAAGTTTATAATGTTGAGCTGCAAAAATAAAAAATCACATTTTCGAATTCACCCATAATAATTCTGTTTCGGAGTCTTTCAGAAGAACTACATTCATTACAGTGTTTAGCCGAGAACCTCATCTCCCTCAGCTTATTCAGGCTAAAAATTCACTTCCTGCAGTGAATTCCAGCAGAGGCTATCAGGATGTCAATAACATCTGGACTGAGGTCAAAGAAAATTTAGCTGTAGCTGCAGCAAAAGCTAAGAATAGTGGTGGTGAAAGACACTGCCGACCTGTGCTAAACATCACCCCTAGAGATAAGTTATGGCTTTCCACTAAAAACATTTGATTGGTTACCTTCCATCTGAAATTACCCTTTACTCTGTGAATGCCTAACGTCTAACATGTCTCTCTTCTACACCCTCTGGTCCTCAATAGGTTCAATCCTACAGTTAAGACTGTCCCTGCTCCTGCTTCTGACTCCAACACAGATTATTATGAGTGTGGCGCCCCTGAGACTCAGTCGCCACAGAGGTACTGCACCTCCTCCTGAGGTGTGGTGCTCCACCATCCAGGTAAGTTGGAGGCTCCTGACCACGCTTGAACACCTGCATCCCACACAACCCGGTAGTTCAGTAAAGCCACATTGCGGCTCCCTGCTTGGAGTGTAGCAGAGCACCTTTTGTGGCTCCCTGCTTGGAACACGAAACGTGCTGGGAGGCGGGTGGAGTTAGAATACATAAAAGAACGGGAAGGGTTAGGATTGAGGTGAGTCAGTCAGTCGGTCAGTCAGTGAGAGTCACTCAGAGAGGAGTGAGGAAGGAAGATCCCTGAGAGAGGGATGGAGGAAGGAGGTGCTGCAGCAGATCTCAGTGACCTGGGTCTGCTGGCATAGGAAAGGAAAGAAGGAGAAAGACATTGAACTGAAACCTGATCTTTCATAAGAAGGAAAGACTAGTATGGAACGTAGGAGTAAAAGGGAACAGAGGACGTGGGTTAGAGGAAGAACCCTGCCTAGAAGTTCTAAGCGCAAGGCCAGGGCCCAGTCCCCGAGGTTGTATGGGTACTAATGGTCCTACAGCAGACACAGGTGGAGTAGTGGGCTGTAAATGCACTACTCCCATCTAAGACTTGGGGGCACAACACCAACCTTGATAGTGAGTCGGGACTCAGGAGTAAGGAGTCCCCGAAGCAGGCTACAGCTGTCTGCCGTACAAGTAGAGTTCTTGGGAACATCTGTCAGGAGGCACTCCAGTGTAACTCAGTGCTGGGAGTACTTCACACTTAAAGGCGCTATAAGAGGAGACGTTCAGGAAGTCACATGTTGGCGGAGCATTGGAAGGGAGCATTCCATCTGGCCTGGAGGTTGATTGAGTCCCTGACCCAGAGAACACAGCACGGAGGCAGGCACCTGTGTGTACTACAGACTGTGAGTAAAGCTTTGGAACTACAAGCCCTGGTGTCCTCCATTGATTCTTGCGCCACACACCCAGCACCGCTACATCTGGGTACCAGCTTCTACACCACTTGTGCCTCTCCTCTACCCCTTAATCTACACTGCTCTGGGGCTACAGCTCCACCTGTGGGGAGATTCACCATCTTGGCTGCAACACACTACCAGCCCCAGAGGATCTGGACGCAGCGTCGGCTCAACATCTCACTTGCCGAACACCACAGATGGCGTCACAAACTATTCCATTAATTGCATTCCACCATTCAAACTCCCCCTGTTGATTGGGCGCCCATTGCCACGGACCGGGTAACCGCTGCTGTGACACATCCCGCCGACCCCGGCCAGGTACCGAGTACCCCACGGCCCTGTGAGGGCGATCCATGAGATCAATTAGATCTTGGACTGTAAGAACTTTTAAGGTAAACGATTTTACTTAGTCAACTGAAATGGATTTTATCCTGAAGTGAGATGAAGGGTTCCTAAAAAAGACTTGAATGCTCCAATATTACTCAAGTCGTTTCATGCCAAGCATTCACTTTCTTTTCTTAAGGATTCATCTGGGAGGGGTCCCTTTATCACTTGTTCTAGATCCATGCCTTGCTACCCTCTGCCTGGTCCGCAGGACAATGATGTGTTTCACGTCGGGCCTTACAGATCATGTGAGAATAAGCCCGGGCCTATATAAAGCTCACTGAGACACACCCTTGTGTCTTGTTATTGCACTAAGATGTTTATATTGCTGGACCTTGGCTTGCTACTCAGCTTTTCATGCCCTCCACCTGCCTGCAGTTTCCCAACGTCCCTCTGTCTGCCTGTGATTTCCTGCAATCCATCTATCTACCTGTGATTTACTGACATCCTCCGCCTGTCTATAGTTTCCTGCAGTCCGCCTACCTCCACCTTCCTGTGGTTTCCTGACATCCTTCAATTTCCTGCGGTCTCTGCACTCTACCTTCCTCCCTGCAGTCTCCTGTTCCTTGACTCTCCATATTCTGTCTGCCCTTCTATCTGTTGTGCTATCTCCAGTAGTCCTAGTGCCCACAAGACAATGGGCTTGGAGGATCCACCTCACTTGGTGAATCTTAGAGTATTCATGTACTGATGGTGGTTCTGGTGCCATATTCATGTACTAATGGTGGTTCTGGTGCCATATTCATGTACTGATGGTGGTTATTGTGACCTATTTATTTACTGATGATGCTTCTATTGCCATATTTATGTACTATAGATGGTTCTGGTGTTCTATTTATGTACTGATGATTTTGTTTTGTATTCATGTACAGATAATGGTTCTGATGATGAATGCAACACCAGAAGCATAATCACTATATAAATGCATCACCAGAACCTTCAGTAGTACATGAATAAAGCACCGTAAAAACCTTAACTACACAAATACATCACCAGAAACTCCATCAATAAAGGAATACAACACCAGAACCATCATCAGTACATGAATATATAACCAGAACTAGGGATGCAGGGGTGTGCATCCTTACACGCTTCCATTGGCATTTCCCTGACATGATAGCAAGGCACCGAGGTGTAGTCATGACAGCCAGGGAATTGCAGATGACCCCCGTGCCTATCATTATAATCCTCCTATGAATGCCACCTGTTTATAGGAGATCATGATTTTTGCTACACATCATCAGTATTTAGGCAATTTTTTTGATGTTGGGATCCAATTTGTAAGTCTTGTATTATATTTGATTCAATTGGTATATCATGTATTCGGCCAGAGGTTCCAAAATCATGGCAAAAATTAAGTGGAAGTGGACACACCCCTGCCTAGTGCGATTACTTATTTTAAATTAATTTGACATGAATTCACATGTAAAAATTTTGGCTGATAGATCAGAATATAAATCTATAATAGTCATGCAAATTTTGGTACTAAATCTGAGCTGTTAGTCCTACAATTTGTTTGTACAGTGTGGCAACATTAGTTGTTTCATGCTGCAAACTACTTTTCTTGTTTTCAAAGATGCTGGAAACCCTAATGGACTTGCACCTAACAGCATTTCTATTTTAGCCAGATAATAATAAGGTGTAATCTTTTTGATCAGTATAATTGCTGTGCTACAGCACCTGATTTCAAAGTACTTTAAAAAATAAAAGGAACTTTGCATTGCTGAGCAAAGGTGTAATTTAGTCATGTCGTGGGTTTTGCTGCTCTTTTCTAAGTGTCTAGCCATTGATGACGCTGGTAGGAGAGCATTTACTGACATTGGCAGATTATGTCATCCTCCTCCAGAATAACTGCTGAAATATCCTCATATAACCCTGCAAACAATGACTATGATAAACAATCTTCAAAAACAACTTTCTCCATGTCTGAATGAAATTACAAATATTATGACGCCGGTATTGCACAGCTCATTGTTTAACGTTTACACTTAAAATCAAGTGGGTATTTAAAGAGATCCTTTCACTGGATTTTTTATTTGCACCGAGTACCTCGTCCAATTGCCAATTGCTGATTTTCCATTAGAAGCAAATTTTCCCATAAAAAAAACTGGGTGTATACCAAAGAACTTCCCTTGGGCATTTACTTTCTCTCCTCTATGACGCTGACCAATCAAAACATGACCATGCCCACAGAGAAGTTCTGTGGTATACACCCAGTTGAGTGAAGGGAAAATTTGTTTCTTTATTAACGGGAGGTATAATTTTGCAAACGAAGGACATAGAAAAGTAAACAAAACTGTTCCAAAATACCGTAAGTGGAACCGCAGCAACTGGACAAGGTATTTAGTTTAAATTAAAAAAAAGTCAGTGAAAGATCTTCTTTAACACTATGGGACCAAATATTCAGAGCCTGTTTGATACAGCAAGCTCAGCCCTGAAGGACATATATAGCTAGCTACTCGAAGGCTATAATCTAAATTTTTCTCTGAAAAGGCTAAACCCTAAATCTGATGAAACAAGAATCTAAGCAGCTTTTCCTTGCATATGGCAATGTAATTTGCAGCTAGAAGGTCACAAGACCTGCAAAGACAAAAGAGTAGTATTATCTCCTGTTAGACCCAGCTGCTGGCTGGAGCAATACTGAATGAATATATTCCAAACATTCCTTTGCTGCAGTGAGAGAGCTCATGAGACTACTAGTATCTGGAGCAGCCATGTGCACACTGCTACCTACATGGCAGACTATGAAAGGTATCTTTATGTGTAAGAAGGAATATGACCTTGCAAGTGTGCAGCTGCTCAGCAGATATACCCACTGTTACCAACCAGAAACAGGCTCTAAGTGCGACTTGTTAATGATTTCCTTTCAAAAACTGATTTCTAAGGAGAATTTCTTCAGCATGTGAGGATGTTAATTTGGACTCAACAGCTGCATCCAGGTTGACAGATGTGTTACAACTGAGCTTAACCATAATGCTACATCTCAAACGCTTCACACATATCACAAGTTTATAATGTTCCTTGTAAGGTTTCAGACCTCCCATGTCGCTGAACGCCTACACTGGAATAATTGTTACTTCTATGGTTTATTGTATGCCAGAAATGATCACTTTTATTATACGTGTTAATTAACAAATTGTTAACCTTGGCTTGTAAAAGTATATTATATCCAGCCCGTAAAATTCAAGAAGCTAATAAAGTTGACTAACATACCAGCTGTCTAAAAAAGCAGTATCCCTGATCAATGACTATGTTTCCAATGAGACATTCATAGTTGCATCATCTAAGTACATTTATGGATTATTCTTTTATGCAGATACCCAATATATATTTTTGTTTCTGATTCTCTTTCAGAGATTTGTCTAAATGCAGGTAAAAGGTGAAACTCAGACAATTTTTCATACTCTCTTCTGCAGCTGGCTTTAGAGATGAGCAGATCGCTTCAGGCAATCGCAGGCCTTGGTCCAGGTCAGTGGTCTCTAGCCATGGACAGGAGCTTCATGAACTTCCTGATCTTCTGAGATCACTGACTTGTCTTATGATTTGCTGTGTAGTGCACAGATGATGTGACACCATACCACGAATCAAACGCCACAACAAAGGTCCCTGAAGATCAGAAAATTCACACAGCGCCTCTCCATGACCAGAGAGCAAAGCAACACCGAGGGACCCTGTAGATCAGAAAATTCACGCAGCTTCTGTCCATGGCCAGAGAGCACCAATTGGACTGTTAACTGGGGATACGTGACCCTGGCAATCTCTAGCCAGTAACTCACTAAAGTTTAACTTTTCCTTTGTTTCAGCTCTCAAAATTCTCTGCTTCATTTCGATTCTTGCTGCATGTAGATACCACTAGGGAAAGCTTTAATTGAGTTCAACAAAGTACATACATCTGTAATCAATTATCTCACCCTAGTGGAGGCTGATGGTAGGCAAAAATGTATGATCATATGTAGCCAAGGAGGGTAAAGTTTCTTCTTTCGGAGAGTGACATACCGGCTCTGGTATGCCAAGGTAAAGAGGCTTATTTGCGGTGCAATGCTAGAAGAACAGAAATGCCTATAGAAATATATTCTAAAATAAACAAGTACAGATTTTTAAATTAATAAAAAATGTAAAGATACTTCTTCTGTTTCATCTTCTTCCTTCAATTATTATACAGGTATCTATATATATAATTGTCTTATCATGTCTGTCTGTAACCAAAATCCCGCGTCGCTGATTGGTTGAGCTGGGCCGGCAGCGACCAATCAGCGATGCAGGATTTCCGTGACAAACAGACAGACAGGTACTGTATGATAATGGGTATGGTGCCGGAGATCGCGATCTCCGGCGCCATACTTACATACTTAACTCACCGGGAGGAGCTTTGCCGCGGCGCTTCTCTTCTTACGGTGACCAGGGCAGGAGGCTGGGGGAGGAGTGTGGCACTGACACAGGAGTACGCGCATGCGCATAACGCTATCCGGCGCTATTTTCCTGAAGACACATTTTCAGTGTGTCTTCAGGAAAATGGCACCAGACAGCATGATGTGGGCATGCGCGTACTCCGGCGCCAGTGCCACACTCCTTCCCCAGCCTCCAGCAGAACGGGACATCGCTGGACCACAGGAAAGATGGGTGAGTATAAATGTTTGTTTTTTTGTATGTGTGCAGTTTCTAGGGATGAGGGGGACCATACATATCAGGAAAGGGGGGTGAGAGGTGCTGTTATGAATGGGTCACCGAGTAGGAAAAAAACCTAAACATACTAAGCCCAGAAAAACCAGAGAGGTTGGTAACTATGCAGATTGCAGATCCCTGATCCTACCACACAACTAGCAGCAGCCGTGGAGCGTGCCTACGATGAACCTAGACGCCTCGTCATGGCGGGAGGACTAAATAAGCCTAAAGCAAGAAAAGGGAAAACTAACTGCCCCAGAGCAGACCCCAAAGGAATAGACAGTCCCCACACATGTATTGATGGTGAAACAAGATGAAAACACAAACACAGGTAGGAAAATAGGCTGAGCAAACGATGGGGCCCAAACTAACTAGAAAGGAGAGGAAAGGACAGACACTGTCTGCAATCTGCCCAAACCCCTACAAAATAATGTCCAAAACTTCTGATAGCAAAATTAACCCTGAAATCACTAGACTTCTCCCACTATATCAGCACTCTGAAATATTCTGAGACAGAGCAAAAAGAGGCCAATCTAATAAGAGACAAAAAGCAAATTGGCAAACACAGATAAATAAGAGTGGAAATTCAGCACAGTCCAAGCCGGGGCTGGCTGACCACACAAAACACTGAATAGAACAACAAAATCAAGTGTGAACATTAACAGAGAAACTTAGCTTGAGCTGACTGGAACAGAGCTGAGAACCAAGACCTGACAAGCAGAAGGAATCACCAGCAGCTGAATAGGGCGTCGGCTGTCTTAAATCCAATCTGAGACTCCTGAGATCCAATTGTCATCCTCATTCTCAGGTGGCAGATCTCCACTGATCAAATCAGCCTCACTACCTCCCGTTACCACCAGAGGGAGTCTGGAAGGAGAACTCACAACTGGTGAACCAGAGAATGAACTCACAACAGTACCACCCCCTTGAGGAGGGGTCACTGAACCCTCATCCATGCCACCAGGCCGATAAGTATGGGCCCAGTGAAAAGCACGAACCAATCTATTGGCATGAATATCGGAGGCAGAGACCCAAGAATTATCCTCCTGACCATAACCCTTCCATTTGACCAAATACTGGAGTCTCCATCTAACCAAACGAGAATCCAATATTTTCTCTACCTCATATTCCACATTGCATTCAACCAACACAGGGTCAGGAGGTGCTGCCATAGGAACCACTGGCTCAACAAACCTCTTCAACAGAGATTTGTGAAATACGCTATGGATCTTGAGCATAACTGGAAGAGCCAATCGAAACGAAACAGGATTAAGAATTTCCAAAATCTTATAAGGACCAATAAATCTTGGCTTAAATTTAGGAGATGCAAACTTCATAGGAATATTCTTAGATGACAACCAAACCATATCACCCACTTTAAACTGGGGACCAATGGTCCTATGCCGGTAGGAAAATCACTGGGCCTTTTCCTGAGAGAGTGACAACTTATCCACCACTTGGTCCCATATCTGCTGCATTCTCTTAGCCACAGTGTCCACACCTGGGCAGGACAAAGATTCCACTTGCCCTGAAGAGAATCGAAGATGAAACCCAAAATTACAGAAAAAGGGTGACATCAAAGTAGCAGAACTAGCTCTATTGTTCAGTGCGAATTTGGCCAAGGGCAAAAATGAGACCCAATCATCCTGATCAGCAGATATAAAACATCTCAAATAAGACTCCAAGGTCTGGTTTGTTCTCTCAGTCTGTCCATTGGTCTGAGGATGAAACGCGGAGGAGAAGGATAATTGAATTCCCAGATTGGAACAAAAGGCTTTCCAGAATCTGGAAACAAACTAGACTCCTCTGTCGGACACAATGTTCTCAGGTATCCCATGTAACCGAACCACCTGTTGTAAAAACAAGGGCACCAACTCAGCAGAAGATGGCAACTTTGGGAGTGGTACAAGATGGACCATCCTTGAAAATCTATCACAAATCACCCAGATAACAGTCATTCTCTGAGAGACAGGAAGATCAGAAATAAAATCCATTGAGATATGGGTCCATGGCCTCTTGGGCACTGGCAAGGGCATCAGCAACCCACTAGAACGAGAACAGGGTTTATACTGAGAACAAGTCCCACAGGACTGTACAAAATTCCTGACGTCACGAGATAAGGCAGGCCACCAAAAGGACTGACTCACCAAATCTCTGGTACCAAAAATACCTGGATGACCAGCCAATGCGGAGCAATGAATTTCAGACATCACTCTCTTTCTCCACTGGTCAGGAACATATAATTTTCCCATAGGGCAACGCTCAGGTTTATCCTCCTGAAATTCCTCCAGGGCGCGTCTCAAATCGGGCGAAATGGCAGAAAGAACTACCCCCTCATCTAGGATGGTAGTAGGCTCGGTCACACTAAGAGAATCGGCAAAGAAACTCCTAGAACGGGCATCTGCCTTAACATTCTTAGTGCCCGGAAGAAAAGAGACCACAAAATTAAAATGCGTGAAAAACAAGGCCCATCTAGCCTGTCTAGGATTCAAGCGTTTGGCCAACTCCAGAAAAATCAAATTCTTGTGATCGGTGAGGACCACAACTTGATGTCTAGCTCCCTCCAACCAATGTCTCCACTCCTCAAATGCCCACTTCATGGCAAACAATTCCTGATTCCCCACGTCATAGTTGCATTGAGATGGGGAGAACTTTCGAGAAAAGAAGGCACAGGGATTCTGTCACGGGGGCTAAGTTCAACTAAGGCTGAAAGACCCGGGGCCCCTGTGGTGTCCCTTTACTAGGGGAAACCCTGTCTGACCCTCAACCCAGGGTTTTTGCTGAAGGTGCAAATGCCTGAGCCTCCGACCTTTCCTTATCTCCTGCTCAGCCCTGCACTTAACCCTCCACCCTCCACCCAGTGAGAAGTCACCACCAAAGCTCCCACACAAATAATGACAGACAGGGAGAACTTAAACTGCACTGCGCCGCACACACACAGGAATAAACAGTAATGTGAACAGGGCACAACTAAACACAAATATGGGAAGGAGAAAGGATAACGACGGATCATACGACACCAGATATGAATCTCTCTCTCTTGAACACCTCCACTACAGACCGGAACCACTTGGTATGAAACACAAGCTATAATCGGCGACGCCCATAGGCCAGCATGACTATTTAAAGACCGTGGGCGTGACTAACCATCCAACCTGGTCTCCAGCAGGATTAACCCCCGAGAGCCTGAAGATCAGGCCGGCGCCACTGAGGCTATAGTGGCTGGAGGTGGAACTACCTCTGCCTGCCGGATGCTGTGGTGTGAACAGCGTCCGACATGACAGTACCCCGTCTTCTACGAGGGACCCCAGGGCCCTCAAGACTCATAGGACCCGGCTTGTCCGGATGACGACGGTGAAAAGAACTGACCAGCCGATCCGCATGTATGTCTGAGGCTGGAACCCAAGACCTCTCCTCTGGACCATACCCCCGCCAGTGCACCAAATACTGAAGAGTACGGCGTACTACTCGAGAGTCCACTACCTTGGCGACCTCGAACTCTAACTCGCCATCCACCATGACTGGAGGTGGCATCGGCGTTGTGTCCACAGAGCCTACCACCTTTTTCAATAAAGCCCTGTGAAACACGTTGTGTATCTTGTACACTGCGGGAAGTTCCAACCGATAAGCCACTGGGTTAATGATGGCAGAAATCCTAAAAGGCCCAATAAACCTTGGACCCAGTTTTAAAGAAGGGATTTTGAGTTTTATGTTCTTCGTAGCTAACCACACCCATTCACCCACACACAGGTCCGGACCTGGCACGCGTCTACTGTCAGCCACCCGTTTGTACCTGGCACTCATGCTCAACAAACGCTGTTTCACCCGCCTCCAGACTGATGACAATTGGGCTCCTAGCTGATCCTCCTCCGGGACACCCCCGGAGTCACCCTGACGTAAGGTACAAAACTGAGGATGTTGACCGTACACACAAAAGAATGGAGACTCTCCTGATGACTCTTGGCGGTGATTATTTAATGCGAATTCGGCCAGAGGAAGGAAAGTAGACCACTCCTCCTGGTTGTCGGACACAAAGCATCGTAAATACTGTTCAAGATTTTGGTTCATGCGCTCAGTTTGTCCATTAGACTGTGGATGAAACGCCGATGAATGTGACAACTTGATCCCCAACCTTGAGCAAAAAGCTTTCCAAAACCTCGCCACAAATTGCGTACCCCTATCAGATACTATGTCAGACGGTATTCCGTGGAGTCTGACCACCTCCTTCACAAATACCTGAGCCAACGTCTTAGCATTGGGCAAAGAGGACAACGCCACAAAATGCGCCATCTTTGAAAAACGGTCAACCACCACCAGGATGACCGTGTTCCCTGCCGAGGCTGGCAAGTCAGTGATAAAATCCATGGAGATTTCTGTCCATGGCCTATTGGGTACCCCCAGAGGCTGTAGCGTGCCAGCAGGACGGGTTCGGGGTGACTTAGCCCTAGCGCACGTGATGCAAGCTGCCACGTACGAGACCACGTCCTGCCGGATTTTGGGCCACCAGAAACGACGCGATACCAGCTCTAAGGTGCCCTTCACCCCTGGGTGACCAGCCAGTACCGAATCGTGGTGTTCCTTCAACACCTTAGGCCGAAGATGCAGGGGTACAAATGATTTGTTGGCGGGAAGTCCTGGTGGTACCTCCTCTTGGGCCTCGGCAATCTCCGCCTCTACCTCAGTCGTGAGAGCCGAGACCACTACCCCTTTCTGGAGGATGGGTACCGGCTCTTCCCGAGGTTCTCCCCCCGGAAAACACCTAGACAAAGCATCCGCCTTGGTGTTTTTAGCCCCGGGACGGTACGTCACAAGAAAATTGAAACGAGTAAAAAACAATGCCCAGCGAGCCTGCCTAGGAGACAGACGCTTGGCCGACTCCAGGTAGAGCAGATTCTTATGGTCGGTGATAACTGTGACCTGGTGAGCCGCCCCCTCCAAGAAGTGTCGCCATTCCTCAAAAGCCAGTTTGATGGCCAACAACTCCCTGTTGCCGATATCATAATTCCGTTCGGCCGGCGACAACTTCTTGGAGAAGTAGGCGCATGGATGCATCTCGCTCAAGGACGAGCCTTGAGACAGTACTGCCCCCACTCCCACCTCCGACGCATCAACCTCTACCACAAAAGGTTTAGACACGTCTGGTTGCACCAGAATGGGGGCTGAAGCAAAACTATTCTTCAGACGCTCAAATGCACGTATAGCCACCTCAGGCCAGTTCGCCAGATCGGCACCCTTTTTTGTCATGTCCGTGAGCGGTTTGGCGACAGTCGAAAAGTGTTTTATAAATTTCCTATAATAATTCGCAAACCCCAGGAACCGCTGGAGTGCTTTCAGACTCTCCGGCCTCTCCCATTGCAACACCGCTTGCACCTTAGCGGTGTCCATTTTAAAACCAGCTGCGGACACAATATATCCCAAAAAGGGCAACTCCTGGACAAAAAATAAACATTTTTCCAGCTTAGCATAGAGCTGGTTCTCCCGGAGCAACTGTAACACCTGCCTAACATGCTGCAAATGAGTGTCCCGATCGCTAGAATAAATGAGGATATCATCCAGGTATACAATCACAAATCTCCCCAGGACATGAGCAAAGACATCATTAATGAAATGTTGGAAAACGGCAGGCGCGGTGGTCAACCCAAACGGCATAACCAGACTCTCAAAATGACCCTCAGGAGTGTTAAACGCCGTCTTCCACTCATCCCCCTGACGGACCCTTATGAGGTTATACGCCCCCCTGAGGTCCAGCTTGGAAAACCATTTTGCCCCCGCTACCTGGTTGAACAAATCCGGGATCAACGGCATTGGGTAGGGATCACGGATAGTAATCTGGTTTAACTCTCGGAAATCCAGACACGGGCGTAACCCCCCATCTTTCTTCTTAATGAAGAAAAACCCCGCGGCTACAGGCGAGGACGAAGGCCGGATGTGACCTTTGCTCAGACTCTCCGCGATGTAGTCTTTCAGAGCTTGTCTCTCAGGACCAGAAATATTAAACATCCTGGCCTTAGGTAATTTGGCCCCGGGTTTTAGCCTAATAGCACAGTCATAGGCTCTATGTGGAGGCAGTTCTGAGCAACCCTTCTCAGAGAAAACATCCGCGAAATCCTGCAAAGCCTCCGGCAGGCTGGGCGTCACGGCGGACACACATGTGGCCAAGCAATTGTCTTGGCAGAAAGGATAACGACGGATCATACGACACCAGATATGAATCTCTCTCTCTTGAACACCTCCACTACAGACCGGAACCACTTGGTATGAAACACAAGCTATAATCGGCGACGCCCATAGGCCAGCATGACTATTTAAAGACCGTGGGCGTGACTAACCATCCAACCTGGTCTCCAGCAGGATTAACCCCCGAGAGCCTGAAGATCAGGCCGGCGCCACTGAGGCTATAGTGGCTGGAGGTGGAACTACCTCTGCCTGCCGGATGCTGTGGTGTGAACAGCGTCCGACATGACAGATTCATCTTAGAAGTCACAGGGTCATTTTGGGACACAACAGCTCCTGCACCAATCTCAGAAGCATCTACCTCCACCTGAAATGGAAGTGAGACATCAGGTTGCCGTAAAACTGGAGCTGAAGTAAATCTCTGCTTAAGCTCCTGAAATGCTGAGACAGCCTCAGGAGACCAATTCAGCACATCAGCGCCCTTCTTGGTCAGATCAGTCAGTGGTTTGACAATACCAAAAAAATTACCTATGAATTTACGATAAAAATTAGCAAAACCCAAAAACTTCTGGAGGGCCTTCAAAGAAGTAGGCTGAACCCAATCATAAATGGCCTGTACCTTGGCCGGGTCCATTTCAATAGTCGATGGAGATAAGATAAATCCCAAAAATGAAATCCTCTGTTCACCAAAGAGGCATTTCGATCCCTTAACAAACAGGGAATTCTCCCTCAAAATCCGGAACACAGTCCGGACGTGTTCCGCATGAGAATCCCAATCACTAGAAAAGATCAAAATATCATCCAGATAGATGATCAAAAACTTATCCACAAAGTCACGGAAAATATCATTCATAAAGGATTGGAAGACAGAAGGGCATTAGTGAGCCCAAAAGGCATCACCAGGTTCTCAAAATGTCCCTACGGAGTATTAAACGCCATCTTCCATTCATCCCCGTGCTTGATGCGAATAAGATTATTATGCGCCCCCCCTGAGGTCAAGCTTAGTAAACCAGCAGGCACTCTTAACTCTGGAGAATAAATCAGACATCAGAGGTAACGGGTACTGATATTTAACCGTCATCTTGTTAAGGGAACGATAATCAATACACGGTCTTAATGAACCATCTTTCTTGGCCACAAAAAAACCCCCAGCACCTAAAGGTGACGAGGATGGTCTAATATGACCCTTCTTCAATGACTCCTTAATATAGGATCGCATAGCATCATTTTCGGGTACTGATAAGTTGAAAAGCCGGCCCTTGGGAAATTTACACCCAGGCATCAACTCAATTGCACAGTCATAACTCCTATGAGGAGGCAAAGACGCAGACTTGATCTCACTAAATACATCAGAAAAATCGGCTAGATAATCAGGAATATCATGAGACTGAGGAGAGGCGGAGAAAACAGGAGCGTCCCTAAGAACACACTGACAACCCCAACTCACCACAGACCCAGATTTCCAATCCAAAACTGGATTATGAGTTTGCAACCAAGGAAAACCCAGAACAAAAGTATCATGCAAATTATGCAGCACCAAAAATTTACAATTTTCTTGGTGGTCTGGGGCAACTCGCATTGTCACCTGGGTCCAAAACTGAGGTTTATTCTCCACCAAAGGAGTAGCATCAATACCCCTCAAAGGAATAGGCGTTCGCAGAGGCGTCATGAAAAAACCACAACGCTTAGCAAAGTCCAAATCCATCAGATTCAACGCTGCTCCTGAATCCACAAAAGCCTTAGTGGAAAACGCGGATAAGGAGCAGATCAGAGTAATTGCCAAAAGGAACTTAGGTTGTACACTGCCCACAGCAAATGTGTGTGCAAAACATTTCTCTCGTTTAGGGCAGACAGAAATAGTATGAGAGGCATCTCCACAGAAAAAACACAGCTTGTTACGCCTTCTAAACTCCTGACGTTGCGCCATAGACAAAACCCATCACATTGCATAGGTTCAGACGCTTGTTCAAAAGGTGGCAGCGCCTCCCGTGTAGTTTTACGATCACGTAAACGCCGATCAACGTGAATGACTAATGACATAGAATCATCCAGACCAGAGGGAACAGGAAATCCCACCATAACATCTTTTACGGTCTCTGATAAACCCTTCCGAAAGAGAGCTGCCAATGCACTATCATTCCATGTAGTAAGGACCGCCCACTTTAGGAAATTTTTGACAGCATAACTCTGCAGAATCCTGACCCTGGTTTAATGCCAACAGGGTTCTCTCAGCTTGATCAACAGCATTAGGTTCATCATACAACAACCCCAAGGCTTGAAAAAATGCATCCACATTAGTCAGAATAGGATTTTCAGAGAAAAAGCCCAATCCTGGGGATCGCCGCGCAGCAAGGAGATGACAATTTTAACCTGCTGCACAGAGCTCCCCGATGAGTTAGGCTTCAAGGTCAGAAATAATTTACAATTTTTCTTAAAATTCAGAAATTTAGACCGATCCCCAGAAAACACATCAGGAGTAGGGATCTTAGGTTCAGCAGCATGTGACTGAATGAGGTAGGTGGAAATTCCTTGCACTTCAGCAGCCAGCTGCTCCACACGATCAGACAATTGCTTAATCTCCATTAGGAAAAAGAAGAAAAAAATCCTCCTACGGCCCCAGAGAAAAAAGAGGAAAAAATATATATGAAAAAAAATTCTGACACTTTTTTTTAACAACTTTTTCCTGCTTTTGAGTACCCTAGAATCTGTGGTATGGCTGGTGATTCTGTTATGAATGGGTCACCGAGGAGGAAAAAAACCTAAACATGCTAAGCCCAGAAAAACCAGAGAGGTTGGTAACTATGCAGATTGCAGATCCCTGATCCTACCACACAACTAGCAGCAGCCGTGGAGCGTGCCTACGATGAACCTAGACGCCTCGTCATGGCCAGAGGACTAAATAAGCCTAAAGCAAGAAAAGGAAAACTAACTGCCCCAAAGCAGACCCCAAAGGAATAGACAGCCCCCGCACATGTATTCATGGTGAAACAAGATGAAAACACAAACGCAGGTAGGAAAATAGGCTGAGCAAACGATGGGGCCCAAACTAACTAGAAAGGAGATGAAAGGACAGACACTGTCTGCAATCTGCCCAAAACCCTACAAAATAATGTCCAACACTTCTGATAACAAAATTAACCCTGAAGTCACTAGACTTCTCCCACTATATCAGCACTCTGAAATATTCTGAGACAGAGCAAAAAGAGGCCAATCTAATAAGGGACAAAAAGCAAATTGGCAAACACAGATAAATAAGAGTGAAAATTCAGCACAGCCCAAACCGGGGCTGGCTGACTACACAAAACACTGCTGAATAGAACAACAAAATCAAGTGTGAACATTAACAGAGAAACTTAGCTTGAGCTGACAAGAACAGAGCTAAGAACCAAGACCTGACAAGCATAAGGAATCACCAGCAATTGAATAGGGCGTCGGCTGTCTTAAATCCAATCTGAGACTCCTGAGATCCAATCGTCATCCTCATTCTCAGGTGGCAGATCTCCACCGATCAAATCAGCCTCACTACCTCCCGTTACCACCAGAGGGAGTCTGGAAGGAGAACTCACAACTGGTGAACCAGAGAATGAACTCACAACAGGGTACCATGCATACCACGAAAGGGGGATGAGGGGTACCATGCATACCACGAAAGGGGGGTGAGGGGTATCATGCATTCCACAAAAGGGGGGTGAGGGGACCATGCATACCACGAAAGGGGGGTGAGGGGACCATGCATACCATGAAAGGGGAGTGAGGGGACCATGCATACCATGAAAGGGGGGTGAGGGGACCATGCATACCAGCAAAGGGGGGTGAGGGGATCATGCATACCAGGAAAGGGGGTGAGGGGACCATGCATATCACGAAAGGGGGGTGACGGGACCATGCATACCAGCAAAGGGGTGAGGGGACCATGCATACCAGCAAAGGGGGGTGATGTGACCATGCATATCAGGAAAGGGGGGTGAGGGGTACCATGCATACCACGAAAGAGGGGTGAGGGAACCATGCATACCAGCAAAAGGGGGTGACGGGACCATGCATACCAGGAAAGGGGGGTGAGGGGGACCATGCATAAAGGAAAGGGGGGTGAGAGGACCATGCACACCAGGAAAGGGGGGTGAGGGGGACCATGTATACCAGGATAAGGGGGGGTGAGGGGACCATGCATTCCAGGAAAGGGGGGTGAGGGTGACCATGCATACCCGGAAAGGGAGTGAGGGAGACCATGCATACCAGGAAAAGGGGGGGTGACGGGACCATGCATACCAGCAAAGGGGGGGGTGAGAGGACCATGCATACCAGGATTGGGGGGTGAGGTGTAGCATGCATATCAGGACTGGGGGGTGCATTATTGCATTATTATTAAATCTTCATAAAGAAACTACATACATATTCTAGAATACCCGATGCATTAGAATCGGGCCACCATCTAGTAATTTCTTATTTCCTTACTAAATAGCAGCCAACACTGCACAATTTACATAACGTATTTAAAAATGGAGAAAAATATTAAATCACAGCACAAATATTTATTTTACTCACGTAAAGAGCGCCATTAATTCCACAGCGCTTTAGATTATGTTTTAATATTTGCCGGCCCTGCTGCTATTGTTGTTCTACATTTGGGAACGTGCTGAGGGTCAGATCATATCTGACATACAGCTTCCTTTAAACACAGCGCTTTAAAGAAATTATTGGCACTTTACCCTTTGGGGCTCACAATCGTAATTCCCTATCAGTATATCATTGGAGCGTGGGAGAAAACTGGAATACCTGGAGGAAACCCACACAAACTCCTTACAGATGTTGTCCTTGGTGGGATTTGAACCAAGGACCCCAGCATTGCAAGGTTACAGTACTATCCACTGAGCCACCGTGACTTGCTCTACGATCCCCCACTGTGATATAGCCACTTTCTGTGGAAGTGGTCAGTCCGTATAGTAAATAACAGGCTTGAATGGTGATAAGTCTTTCCTGACTTCAAGGCAACAGATAGCCAATGATAGCAGACTCGTTGGCGCCAGATACCTGATATGAATATTGGGGTTTTTTTGTGACTGGTGTAGGCTCTACAGATACACGGGAGACATATTTTCTGAATTGTGGCGCAGGGCTGAATGCAATGCATAAACTGTGTGACCTGAGCATTAGTTCAAAATTTATATTAGCAAGACGGATGACGCTGGATATGCCATGTTTCTTATTTAGGGAAAGCTAAAATCATGATAAGGAATATTGTGTTAATATCTCCCTTGTGGGACCTCCAGGGGGGGCAGAGATAATTTAAATTGAGGATCTCATAATTTTTGATACCTCAACCCACATCTCATTTACTGGTCCCATCTGAGGTCAGAAGGTAAGTTAGGTGAGAGTGGCTCATACTTGGCAAAAGTGGTTTCTGACTTAGAGCCATTGTTGAGTGTCGGGAGATACAGCTTTCTGTAAGGAGTTTACCATTACCTAAAAGCAACATTCCTTTTCGGAAGAACAAGTAACTTTCTTTTGTTTATCCTTTTTTATTTATGTGACTGTTTTTCCTGACTCTAATTATGTTGTGAATCCTGCTATGGATTTTTTCTTGCTCTTTGTATAAGGTCATCTGTTTAGCTGTAGGGATATTGTTATGTCTTGCTATCTGAACCTTATGGCTTGTTTCACATGACATAATCTTATGAGCTATCTGATTACTGTGAACTTTTTTTGGCCATATCTATGTTATACAAACTTTTTATGTGATCCTATCCTTTTTGATGGCTCCCATTTTTTTTGGAGCTATATATGATCACACTGACTATGTCATTATAGTGGCGGCCATTTTTAAAGGGAAGGACCATTTTTTTTACTTATTTGATATACATGAGCATTATTGTATCTAATTAACCTGGAGTCCATATTAAATGTATAGGCAATAAGTTCTATCCTTTCATCTCTTTAATTGCTTATTGTTTTCCCACCTGCATTTCATTAGGGTCCGATAGGGCTAGTCCGGGACAGCCGTCGTGTAGTGGGGGCACCAAAAAAATCGTTTCTTTTAGGGTGCCAACCTCCACAGTCAGGTAGGGATAGTAGGGCAGTGCAGGGACTTGACAGGTTTATTATTAACTTATGCTGTTGTTTGTGTTATATACACATTATTTGCACTGGATGGTAAATTGAATATCTAATAAAGTTTTATGCTTTTATGGGAATATACGTTCACACTTTAAGTTTTCTTCCCTAGTACTAGAGGAGATATGTTTTTTTGTCTCTTAAGTTTTGCCAGAGCTGTATATATCAGGGTACAGCACATTTATGTATATCATATATACACTTTGATATGTGTGTGTATATATATATATATATTTATACTGTGTAGAGTCACTGGTAAAGTAATAGAGGGGAGATATGTGTCACTGCACTTAAAGGCGTCAGTGATGTGAAACCAGAGTATTTTCCTCCAGCACACTACGTGTTGTGAGGGTTAAGTTAACATTGAATATATGGGCTGGTTTTATGAGAACATCAATAAAGTGGGTGGTGTTATGATTAGGTCACCGAGGAGGATAGCCAGGGAATAAGCTAGGCAAACAGAAAACCAGAAAAGTTGGTAACTAAGCGGATTGCAGACCCCTAAAACTAACAACACAACTAGAATTAGCTGTGGGACGTACCTACGATGCCCTAGACGCCTCGGCTTATGGGGCACAAACTGTCTAGATAGAACAGGACAGGAAAGATACTGTCTGCAATCATGCAAAAAACCCTAAGAAAAATCCAACACGTCTGATATGCAAAAATACTGAGGCCACACAACCTCTCCCCCACTAGATCAGCATTCTGGTGTGAACTGGAAGCAAAACAAAAGATACTGATATAACAGGGGACTAGCAATACTGAACAGACTGACATAAGCTGTGGTATATGGAACAGGGTCCAGCACTGGTCCCAGCAGGGAACAATGCTGAACCCACAAAGCAAAGCAGAAAGCAGAGAAAGGCAAAAACTGGATCAAATGCAAAAAGATTCCAGCAAACAAATAACTTATCTGAGCGATGCAGGACCAATTAGGGGGCAAGCGGACTTCAAAATGCACGGGAAGAAAACCAAATCACCAGCAACAACTGAGGGAAGCTTGCTGACTTAAATCTTCCCAGTGTGTAACACCTGACCTCCAATCATCCTCTTCAGGTGATTGACTCTTGTCAACCCGACCAGCTCCATTACCCGCAGCAACCACCAGAGGGAGCCCAAACTCAGAAGTCAGGTCACAAGTGTTCACAACAGGGTGGGTAGATGTCCACTTTATCTCCACCTGCAGAGCCGGCACCGCCGTGTGCTGACAGGACCTGTGTGATGTCACAGTCATGTGATCAGTCACATGGGTGAGGAGTCACATGGTCTGGGTTTAAATAGCTGGACTCTAGAGGTAGTCTGGGTGTTGTGTGTCTGGAGAGGATCACTCCAGAGATGTGATTTTGTGCTGTGGTTTATGTCTGAACCGTGAGTGTGCAAACCCTGAGAGGGCTGCCCCCACTACTACAAGGAATGTACCTAGAGTTAATGTTTTGTTTTACTTTGCTGTTTTGCCCAGAGGATGTTTTTATTTTGTGCTTAACCCTTGGTTTACGTCCTACTTAATAAACAAAGTGCATGTTTCAAGCCAAAGTGTTCCCGTGTCCACCTCTGCGTGCAGCTGAGTGAGATGATCTACCAAAAATATATAGAAATATTTCACTTATATTATATATTTAAATTTCACTTAAATTATATGTAGCTAAAACTATTTAGCCTAAGTCATATTACTATACTATTGGTAACTGTAGCAGTTAATGACATACGGTATGATACACAGACAATCTCACCCTATTAACCCTAAGTAAGGCAGCTGCTGCTCTGTATACTCTTATTAACACTGCTGCTGACTCTGGTTTATAGGTTTTCTGTTTGTTTTTTGTCTTTGTCTCCAGATCATGGGAGGATTGAAGGCTGCTATTAAAACCAGAGCTAGTGGGTGTCAGAAGGAATTGTTTTTCACTGTAGCCCGATCCGAAGATATATACTAAAGTTCCTTTTAATTATCCACACACTTGCCGAAAAGCAGCCTGCTGGGAGTTCAGCATTATATTGTAGCAATGATTTAAAGATGAATTTGTAAAAGAAGGAGCACATATTGGAGATACAAAGAAAGATGAGAATCTCAGAACTAGAACACAGTTATTTTCCTATATATGTAGTATCTATTATTTATATGTTATATTCCATGGATTGCCGTTTTCAATTTTTTTAAATCCATTGAAAAGCTGTTGCAACACCCCACCTTAAAGGTTTTTCTCATCTTCAATCGTAAACGACATTATTGTCTGACAGATCTGAGTTCCACCTCTGTTACCTTCATCCATTTAGTAGAGGTGGATTCATGAATGCAGGTGACTGTATCACAGTGATGGGCAGTATCCCTACTGTAGGACCTAGTAGGAAAATACATATCACTTCAATAGAATATCGTCAGGACGCCATAAATGTTTGAAATTGAAATCTTTGATTAGGACCCTGTTATTGTTTGAACAGTCCAGTCCATGCTCTCCACCATTATGCGTTTCACAGGTTCTCCCATCAAGAACCAATCTCCTGGAGAACTTTTACCCCGAAAACCACCTCTCTTAATTCTGTACCCCTTGCTACAGGCGACAGGAGCAGTGGGAGGTATCAGCATCGCATCTTTGTGGCTTTCTTTTGTTTGCAAGTAAAACTGAAGGCAGAACAAAGTAGGGAGGAGGATCGGAACAGCAAAAAAAACAGATAAATATGGGGTAATGACGATGCTACATCACATCTCCTTTTGGAAGTGCATTGAGCAGCAAGGTGGTGTGCTGGTAAAAGGGGGAAAAAAAAAAAAAAAAAACTCTTTTAAATCTTCTTCCTGAGCGAGTGTGAACGAGCTGAGTGTGACCTGAGCGTAAGTGCGAAGTGTGGTAAGTGTGTGACTTGAAATTCAGTGAAGAGGTATTTGGAAAACCTATAACAAATACCTGTGAGTTGCTGAATTGTAAGTTGCTGAGTGCTTTCTACCTGTTCAATTTTTGCGGGGCTTTGGGGGCTTGTTTAACCTATATTTTCTCTCTTCAGGGTTAATCGCTTATTTTACTATCTGTGTTTTTAAGGGTTAACTATATTGCATTTAAATCTTGAGGTGTAACTATATTCACAAGGGGTTAATTAAGGGTGGGAGTTCATACAGTAATTAAGGGTTTATAAGGGGCAGCTGGTTGGGGCTTAACTCCTTTTGGAAGTGCATTGAGCAGCAAGGTGGTGTGCTGGTAAAAGGGGAAAAAAAAAAAAAA
This sequence comes from Dendrobates tinctorius, assembly GCF_039654945.1. Lineage (NCBI taxonomy): Eukaryota > Metazoa > Chordata > Amphibia > Anura > Dendrobatidae > Dendrobates > Dendrobates tinctorius. The sequence goes on from NW_027361783.1 coordinate 3,930,497, forward strand.
AAACTCTTTTAAATCTTCTTCCTGAGCGAGTGTGAACGAGCTGAGTGTGACCTGAGTGTAAGTGCGAACTGTGGTAAGTGTGTGACTTGAAATTCAGTGACTTTAGATTCAGGGAGTTTCCAAGGGAGGTCTTACTGAATTGCTGTTATATTAATACTTTTTTTTTTTTTTGCTTATCTTATTGTCTGGTGCAATCCCCATTAGGATGTGCTCCACTATTGCCAATGCCATCCAGTGCACGTCTTGCCGCATGTATGAAATCCTTGAACAGCCGGTCGAGGGTGCATACTGCTGTGCGAGATGTGAGCACGTTGTGCATTTGGAAGCCCAGATACTGGATCTAAATGTGCAGCTGGCAACACTGAGATCCATAGACAATATGGAAAGGAGTCTTCTGCTCACTGAGCAGATGCTCAATGGGATAGATGAGGGGGGGATGCTAGGTTGGAGCTGCAGGACAATGAAGCAGCTAGCTGGGTGACAGTTAGAAGGCGGGGTAGAGGGAAGAGCACCAGGGAGGCTAGTCCTGATCTGGCACACCCCAATAAGTTTGCTAAGTTGGCAGATGAGGGGAGTGTTAGTGCAGGAGTAGCACTGCTGCAGCAAGGCATGTCCTCTGAAAGCCGGAGGAGTGTCTGCTCCAGTAAGGGGGGAAATAGGAGAGCAGGGCAGGCCAGACAGGTTCTGGTAGTGGGAGACTCAATTATTAGGGGAACAGATAGGGCAATCTGTCACAAAGACAGGGATCGTCGAACGGTGTGCTGCCTACCTGGCGCTCGAGTCCGACACATCGCTGATCGGGTTGACAGATTACTGGGAGGGGCTGGAGAGGATCCAGCGGTCATGGTGCACATTGGCACAAATGACAAAGTTAGAGGTAGGTGGAAGGTCCTTAAAGATGATTTCAGGGAATTAGGCTGTAAGCTTAAAGCAAGGACCTCCAAGGTGGTATTTTCGGAAATACTTCCTGTACCACGTGCCACACCAGAGAGGCAACGGGAGATTAGGGAGGTTAATAAGTGGCTCAGGAATTGGTGTAGGAAGGAGGGGTTTGGGTTCCTGCAGAACTGGGCCGACTTCTCAGTTGGCTACAGGTTCTACGCTAGGGACGGGCTGCACCTCAATGGGGAGGGTGCAGCTGTGCTGGGGGAGAAAATGGCTAGAAGGTTGGAGGAGTGTTTAAACTAGGGACGGGGGGAGGGTATTCCTTTTATAGGAGGGGAAGACAGTGCAGATAGAGACCTGGGCACAAATAATGACATTGGGGGTGGGGGTGGCATGGGGGGGGGTGGGGTTAGAACAGTTAATAATTTAAGAAAGAATAGAGGTACAGAGAGACACATAAAGTGCATGTATACTAATGCCAGAAGTCTCGCCAACAAAATGGAGGAATTGGAGTTAATGTTGTTGGAACATAATTATGACATGGTGGGGATATCTGAGACATGGCTGGATGAGAGCCATGACTGGGCTGTTAATTTACAGGGCTATAGTCTGTTCAGAAATGACCGTACAAATAAGCGAGGGGGAGGCGTGTGTTTATATGTAAAATCATCCTTAAAACCCATCCTTCGTGATAATATATATGAATCTAATGAAAATGTAGAGTCCCTGTGGGTAGAGATAAGGGGAGGGGGGAAAAATAATAAATTACTGATAGGGGTTTGTTATAAATCTCCAAAAATAATGGAAGCTACAGAGAATATCCTCATTAAGCAAATAGATGAAGCAGCGACTCAAGGAGAAGTCATTATTATGGGGGACTTCAACTACCCTGAAATACATTGGGGAACCGAAACCTGCAGTTCCAGCAAGGGTAATAGGTTTCTGACAAAAATGAGAGACAATTACCTTTCACAACTGGTTCAGGACCCAACAAGAGGGGGGGCACTGCTAGACCTAATATTAACCAACAGGCCAGACCGCATATCAAATGTAAGGGTTGAGGGTCACTTGGGTAATAGTGATCACAAATTAATAAGTTTTCATGTATCCTTTAATAAGATGTGTAGTAGAGGGGTTACAAGGACACTAAACTTCAGGAAGGCAAATTTCCAACGGATGAGAGATGATCTTGGTGCAATTAACTGGGACGATATCCTGAGACATAAAAATACACAAAGAAAATGGGAGACGTTTATTAGCATCCTGAATAGGACCTGTGCACAATATATACCGTATGGGAATAAACATGCGAGAAATAGGAGGAAACCACTATGGCTAAATAGAGCTGTAAGGGGCGCAATAAGAGATAAAAATAAAGCATTTAGAGAATTAAAGCAAGTAGGTAGTGATGAGGCATTAAATAAATACTGTAAAAAGCAAATCAAGACAGCAAAGATTGAGACAGAGAGACTCATTGCCAGAGAAAGTAAAAATAATCCCAAAATATTCTTTAACTACATAAATAGTAAGAAGCTAAAAAATGATAGTGTTGGTCCCCTTAAAAATAGTCTGGGTGAAATGGTGGATGAGGATGAGGAAAAAGCCAATATGCTAAATGACTTTTTTTCAACAGTATTTACACAAGAAAATCCCATGACGGATAACATGATCAGGGATAAATATTCTCCATTAAATGTCACCTGCTTAACCCAGCAGGAAGTACGGCGGCGTCTACAAATCACTAAAATTGACAAATCCCCGGGCCCGGATGGGATACACCCCCGAGTACTGCAGGAATTAAGCACAGTCATAGATAGACCACTATTTTTAATCTTTAAAGATTCCATAATAACAGGGTCTGTACCACAGGACTGGCGTATAGCAAATGTGGTGCCAATATTCAAAAAGGGGACAAAAACTGAACTTGGAAATTATAGGCCAGTAAGTTTAACCTCAACTGTGGGTAAAATCCTGGAGTGTTTTCTAAGAGATACTATACTGGAGTATCTGGAGAAGAATAACCTTATGACCCAATATCAACATGGGTTTACAAGAGACCGTTCCTGTCAGACTAATCTGATAAGCTTTTATGAAGAGGTAAGTTCCGGACTGGACCAAGGGAATGCAGTGGACGTGGTGTACATGGACTTTTCAAAAGCTTTTGATACGGTGCCACACAAAAGGTTGATACATAAAATGAGAACAATGGGGATAGGGGAAAATATGTGTAGGTGGGTTAAGAGCTGGCTCAGGGATAGGAAACAAAGGGTGGTTATTAATGGAGCACACTCGGACTGAGTCACGGTTAGCAGTGGGGTACCACAGGGGTCAGTTTTGGGCCCGCTTCTTTTTAGCATATTTATTAATGACCTTGTAGGGGGCATAGAGAGTAGAATTTCAATATTTGCAGATGACACTAAACTCTGCAGGGTAATTAATACAGAGGAGGACAATTTTATATTACAGGAGGATTTATGTAGACTAGAAGCTTGGGCTGATAAATGGCAAATGAGCTTTAATTGGGAAAAATGTAAAGTCATGCACTTGGGTAGAACGAACAAGTTGTATAATTATGTGCTTAATTGTAAAACACTGGGCAAAACAGTCACTGAAAAAGACCTGGGTGTATGGGTGGACGACAAACTCACATTTAGTGGCCAGAGTCAAGCAGCTGCTGCAAAGGCAAATAAAATAATGGGATGCATTAAAAGAGGCATAGATGCTCATGAGGAGAACATAATTTTACCTCTATATAAGTCACTAGTGCGACCACACTTAGAATACTGTGTACAGTTCTGGTCTCCGGTGTATAAGAAAGACATAGCTGAACTGGAGCGGGTGCAGAGAAGAGCGACCAAGGTTATAAGGGAACTAGGGGGTCTGCAATACCAAGACAGGTTATTACACTTGGGGTTATTTAGTTTGGAGAATCGAAGGCTTAGGGGTGATCTTATTACAATGTATAAATATATGTGGGGACAATACAAAGACCTTTCTAATGATCTTTTTACTCTTAGACCTGTGACGGGGACAAGGGGGCATCCTCTACGTCTGGAGGAAAGAAGGTTTAAGCATACTCACAGACGCGGATTCTTTACTGTAAGAGCAGTGAGACTATGGAACTCTCTGCATATGATATTGTAATGAGTGATTCACTACTAAAATTTAAGAAGGGACTGGATGCCTTTCTTGAAAAGTATAATATTACAGGGTATATACACTAGTCTCCTTAATATTGCGTTTATCCAGGGAGCTAGTCTGATTGCCGTATGTGGAGTCGGGAAGGAATTTTTTTCCCCAATGTGAAGCTTACTGTTGCCACATGGGGTTTTTTGCCTTCCTCTGGATCAACATGTTAGGGCAAGTTAGGATAGGATATGGGTTGAACTAGATGGACTTAAAGTCTCCCTTCAACCTTAATAACTATGTTACTATGTTACAAACCATAAGGGTAAAATAACTCCCCCTTTCGCTACCTATACATTTTTATTTCGAACTTATTTTACAATGTCTTCATTAATTTTTCTCTGAACAAACTGTAAATAGAATGGTTCCTTGAAAATTCAGGATCATCTTGAATTCTTGAAATAAAAACAGCGACTTCTATGGAGAAAAGCCAGAGATATGAATAAATAATGAGAGAATTACTTTTTGGATACAAACTGTTTTTCCTTTTTATTGTTAAAATTTATTGAGTTAAAAGACTAAAAGATGTTGTGTATTTCCAGCAGTAGCTGAAGTGGATGCTTACCTATCTGAACACAGAAAAACAAGCCATTACATACTGTCTCGACAGAGCTTTCTTATATTGAAGACGTCTCTTTAATCTGAACTATGTATGGCTCTCAAAAATAAATGACAACAGTAGCGTTACAAGCCAACAACTGTTGTGCAATATTTTATTTCCTTTAATAGATCAGATAGTAGAGGAAAACATACTTTGCCGCAAAAAAGTCAATCTCCAAATTTTTTTATGCCAATGCCTAATCTAGTTTTAGAAAAAAGCCATATATGGCATGTTTAATCCCCTATGCAGAAATAGACCATATGGCTCAAAAAAATCACACTGACAGGTTAGAAAGCAATAGATAGAATAGATATATACTGTACACATAGAATACATATATATATACACATGTCAGTGACACACACATATATACCGTATTTTCCGTCGTATAAGACGACTGGGCGTATAAGACGACCCCCCAACTTTTCCAGTTAAAATATAAAATCTTCTTAAAAGTCGAGGGTCTTCTTAGACACCAGGTGTTGTCTTATAGGGTGGTACGGAAGGAGTGGTCCCGATGACAAGGTGAGGGGGCGCCTCACCGGGAAGGTGTAAATGAAGTATCGCTATTATCTCCTTGTGGTAGCGGTGTTCTGTGCAGCTCTCTGTGCTGGGGGGGCAGCGGCGGCTCACCACACCTCATCATCAGGACCACTCCACCACACCGCCCTATAAGGCGATACCCGGCGTATAAAACGACCCCCGACTTTTAAGAAGATTTTCAGGGGTCAAAAAGTCATCTTATACGCCGGAAAACACGGTATGTATTTATAATACATAGATGGATGGATAGATAGATAGATAGATAGATGCAAAACAAAAACAAAAAACAGCACCAATAGAAAACAGAGGGAGCAAAAAATCCTTCCAGGAATATACCAAACCTCATGCTAGGATCCAGAAAAATGAAGGCACCACTCCAAGATAAAAAATATTGACAGTTTATTGGCCCATGTGCAACATTTCGGTCCAAAGTGTGTCTATTCTATGTGTATCTATCTATTATATCTATTCTATTTTATCCTGTCACTCTGTGATTATACTGTACGCAGCAGATCATTTGCCGGCTTTTAATCTTTCTATTTATCTGTCTAATAAATATATATATATATATCTATATATATGTGTGTGTGTGTGTGTGTTTTGCAGAATATTTCACTTTAAAACGATGTGTAAAGAACAGAGAACTGCTATATGTAAAAGCTCATGTTAAAATAGCATTGAATGCAAAAATCGCATGACACTCGCAAGACACAAGCACTCGTCCGTTTTTTCGGTCCGGAAATCTGACCTTTTTTTATGGGTATGAGCCCATATAGAACAAAAGGGACATGTTCAAAAACTCAGGTCGCAATTCATCTCAGTCTTTAGGCTTCTTTTTTTCTGGAATAAAAATGGTTTTAACCCCTTTACCCCCAAGGGTGGTTTGCATGTTAATGACCAGGCCAATTTTTATAATTCTGACCACTGTCCCTTTATGAGGTAATAACTCTGGACTGCTTCCATGGATCTCGGTGATTCTGACATAGTTTTCTCATGACATATTGTACTTCATGATAGTGAAAAAAAATTTCTTTGATATGACTTGCGTTTATTTGTGAAAAAAAACGGAAATTTGGCGAAAATTTTGAAAATTTTGCAATTTTCCAAATTTGATTTTTCATGCCCTTAAAAACAGGGAAATATGTCACCCAAAATAGTTAATAAATAACATTTCCCACATGTCTACTTTACATCAGCACAATTTTGGCACCAAAATTTTTTTTTTCTTAGGAAGTTATAAGGGTTAAAGGTTGACCAGCGATTTCTCATTTTCACAACACCATTTTTTTTAGGGACCACATCACATTTAAAGTCACTTTGAGGGGTCTATATGATATAAAATACCCAAAAGTGAAACTATTCTAAAAACTGCACCCCTTAAAGTGCTCAAAACCACATTCAAGAAGTTTATTAATTCTCAGTTGCTTCACAGGAATTTTTGGAATGTTTGAAAAAAAATGAACATTTAACTATTTTTCACAAAAAAATTACTTCAGATCCAATTTGTATTATTTTACCAAGGGTAACAGGAGAAATTGGACCCCAAAAGTTATTGTACAATTTGCCCTGAGTATGCTAATACCCCATATATGCAGGTAAACTACTGTTTAGGTGCATGGCAGAGCTCGGAAGGGAAGAAGCGCAGTTTGACTTTTCAATGCAAAATTGGCTGGAATTGAGATCGGACGCCATGTCGTGTTTGGAGAGCCCCTGATTTGCCTAAACAGTGGAAACCCCCCACAAGTGACACCATTTTGGAAAGTAGGCCCCCTAAGGAACTTATAACTTTTCTAGATGTGTGGTGAGCACTTTGAACCTCCAAGTGCTTCACAGAAGTTTATAATCTAGAGCCGTAAAAATAAAAAATCATATTTTTTTCACAAAAATAATCTTTTCACCCCCAAATTTATTATTTACCCAAGGTTAACAGGAGAAATTGGGCCATAAAAGTAATTGTGCAATTTGTATTGAGTATGCTGATACCCCATATGTGGGTTAAACAACTGTTTGGACGCATGGCAGAGCTCGGAAGGGAAGGAGTGCCGTTTGACTTTTCAATGCAAAATTGGCTTGAACTGATATCAGATGCCATGTCGCGTTTGGAGAGCCGCTGATGTGCCTAAACAGTGGAAGCCCCTCAATTCTAACTCCAACCGTAACCCCAACACACCCCTAACCCTAATCCTAACCCTAACCATAACCATAACCACAAACAAAACCGAAACACACCCTTAACCCTAATCCCAACCCTAACCCTAACTTTAGCCCCAACCTTAACCCTAACTTTAGCCCCAACCCTAGCCCTAACTTTAGCCCTAACCCTAACCCTAATGGGAAAATGGAAAAAATACATTTTTTAATTTAATTATTTTCCCTAACTAAGGGGGTGATAAGGGGGGTTTGATTTACTATTTATAGAGGGTGTTCATAGCTAACTTTTATGTTTGGCAGCTGTCACACACTAAAAGACATTTTTTATTGGTACCATTTTCGTGCACATGACATTTCTTGATCGCTTTTTATTCCTATTTTTGTGAGGAAGAATGATCAAAAACCAGCAATTCTTGAATTTCTTCATTTTTTTGGCGGGGAGGGCGTTTATACCATTCCGCCTGTGGTAAAATTGATAAACCAGATTTATTCTTCGGGTTAGTATGATTACAGCGATACAGCAAGTGTGAACTGCATCATGTGTTGCAAGATATTTTCATGGTATTTAACTCCATCATCCATGTGTGCTGTCTGACAGGTGTGAACTGCATCATATGTTGCAAGATATTTTCATGGTATTTAATTCCATCACTCCTGTGGTGGGTCTTTCTTTTTTTTTCCTTTTTGGTTTCTGCTTTGAAGTGTAGAAAGGTTTTTTTTTTCCCTTTCTCTGTTTGATGGCCTTGTCCAGCGTTAGTTATTTACCCTGCATAGTAATGCCTGCTCTGGCCTTGTGCTAATTGGTTAATTACTGATTGTGGCCTTTTGGTGGCTGAAGCTAGCAGACATTTCATTTCATATATCTTTAGCTCTGGCTGGGATAGCACGCGTGCGGGCTCACGCATGCAACAGAATCAAGTGTTTTGCAGTTAGACAATGCAGTTGGACAGGGCAGGAGACAGGTAAGGTGCATAAGCTTTTCATGCACGCATGCTTCTTGGTCAGTCGTACTACATATGCATTGATCATATCAACCTGCTGCTTATTTGTTTTCACTTCTGCTTTTTAACAACTCGCCTGCCCTTTTACACATTCTGTGCACTCTCTGCATATCCACCCCTACCTTTTCCCCTCTCCCATGTATAACTCTGAGGCTCTATTAACACTTCTTACCCACACCAAACCATCCAAAACCTCCATGCAGCACTCAAAACGTTCATACAAATCATCCCACCACCTGCTTTTTCTGTTTTTTTCTCCTTTTACTAGTTGCAGGTGACATCTCCCCCAACCCTGGGCCTCCCTCCACCAGCATACGTTACTCTACTCCAGCTGCATATAGAAACCCTGCTAATCTTATTAACATTCAGTGCATGCCTTCTCCTATCACTTTCCAATGTGCTCTCTGGAATGCATGGTCTGTGTGTAACAAACTGACGTACATTCACCATCTTTTTCTCTCTAATTCCCTTAACCTTCTGGCTATTACAGAAACCTGGATCCAGCATTCAGACACCACCGCTGCTGCCGCACTCTCGTTTGGTGGGCTGAAATTTTCACATACCACCAGACCTGAGAACAGACAGGGTGGAGGTGTTGGTTTGCTCCTTTCATCACAATGTGCTTTCCAGGTCATCCCCCCGGTTCCCTCACTTACATTTCCTTCCTTTGAAGTCCATGCCGTCAGACTCTTTAAGCCCTTCTCCTTACGAGTGGCGGTTGTTTATCGCCCTCCAGGCTCCTCCCGCCAGTTTCTAGACCACTTCGCCACCTGGCTTACTCACTTTCTATCCTGTGACATCCCCACCCTCATCATGGGAGACTTTAACATCCCCATCAATGATCCGCTCTCCCAGTCTGCCTCTCATCTTCTTTCTCTAACTTCTTCATTCGGCCTCTCACAGTTTACTAATTCTCCTACACATGAGGACGGGAATACTCTGGACCTGGTTTTCTCCCGTCCCGGCTCACTGCACGACTTTACTAACTCACCTCTCCCGCTCTCGGACCACAACCTTCTTTCCTTCTCAGTCAAGAATTGTCTCCTCCCCGGGACACCCCCACTTACCACACTTATCGGAATACATGTACCATTAATACCCAACAGCTTATGGACAATCTCCACACATCTTTAGCCCCCATCTCCACCCTCTCCTGTCCAGACATAGCATTGTCACACTTCAATCATACACTGAAGAATGCCCTAGATGAAGCAGCACCTTCTATACGCAGAAAGACCCGACACAGACAACGGCAGCCCTGGCACACAACGCAAACACGCTTTCTTCAGCGCTGCTCAAGGTGTGCAGAGCGGCAGTGGAGAAAATCTCTCTTAGCAGAAGACTTCACCCACTATAAGTTCATGCTCAAAACCTATAACTCTGCCCTTCATCTGGCCAAACAATCCTACTTCACCACCCTCATCACCTCACTATCCAACAACCCAAGACGACTTTTTGAAACCTTAAACTCCCTCCTGAAACCTAAAGTACAGGCCCCCATCACCAACCTCAGCGGTGAGGATCTGGCCACTTATTTCCTAGAAAAAATCAACCACATCCATCAGGATATCTCAGCCCAATCTCCTCAGTGCCTGGATCCCCTTCCCTGCCACACCTCAAGCTCACTAGACATCTTTGAGCCTGTTTTAGAAGAAGAAGTTTCCAAGCTCCTCGCTTCTGCTCGGCCTACAACCTGCAACAGTGACCCCATTCCTTCACAGCTCCTGCAGTCTCTCTCACCAGTGGTCACCACTCACCTGACCAAAATATTTAACCTCTCTCTTTCTTCAGGTATATTTCCCTCCTCATTTAAACATGCCATCATAACCCCTTTACTTAAAAAGCCATCCCTGGACCAGAACTGCACTGCTAACTACAGACCTGTCTCTAACCTTTCCTTCATCTCTAAACTCCTGGAATGCTTGGTCCACTCCCGTCTAATCCGCTATCTCTCGGATAACTCTCTTCTCGACCCCTTACAATCTGGTTTCCGCTCTTTACACTCTACTGAAACTGCCCTCACTAAAGTCTCTAATGATCTAATAACAGCTAAATCGAAAGGTCATTGCTCCCTGCTGATTCTCCTGGATCTCTCTGCCGCATTTGACACTGTGGATCACCAGCTCCTCCTCACTATGCTCCGCTCTATAGGCCTCAAGGACACAGCCCTCTCCTGGTTCTCCTCCTACCTCTCTGACCGCTCCTTCACTGTATCTTTTTCCGGCTCCTCTTCCTCTCCTCGTCCCCTTACTATCGGGGTCCCGTAGGGCTCAGTCCTAGGCCCCCTCCTCTTCTCTTTATACACTGCCCCTATTGGACAAACAATCAGCAGATTTGGGTTCCAGTATCATCTCTATGCCGATGACACCCAATTATACACTTCTTCCCCTGACATCACCCCTACCCTAATTCAAAATACCAAGGATTGTCTGCCTGCTGTCTCTAGCATCATGTCCTCCCTCTATCTGAAACTAAATCTCTCTAAAACTGAACTTCTTGTGTTTCTCCCCTCTACTAACCTCACTCTACCTAACATCGAAATAACCCTGGAGGGTTCAACCATAACTCCCAAGCAGCATGCCCGCTGTCTCGGGGTCATATTCGACACTGAACTTTCCTTTACTCCCTACATCCGATCACTCAGTCACTCTTGTCACCTGCATCTTAAAAACATCTCCAGAATCCGACCTTTTCTCACCTTTGAAACTGCAAAGACTCTTACTGTCGCTCTTATTCATTCTCGTCTGGACTACTGCAACTCTCTTCTGATCGGTCTCCCTCTTACCAAACTTTCTCCTCTCCAATCCATCTTGAACGCGGCAGCCAGGGTCATATTTCTGTCCAGCCACTTCACCGATGCCTCCATCTTGTGCCAGTCATTACACTGGCTACCTATTCGCTACAGGGTCCAGTATAAACTCATCTCTCACCCACAAAGCTCTCCACTGTTCTGCACCGCCTTATATCTCCTCTCTCATCTCTGTCTATCGCCCTACACGTGCCCTCCGTTCTACAAATGACCTAAGACTAACATCCCCTGTAATCCGAACCTCGCACCTCCGTCTCCAAGACTTCTCTCGTGCTGCTCCAGCTCTCTGGAATGCACTTCCCCAGACGATCAGACTGATACCTAGCCCTGACCTATTCAAGCGCGCTTTGAAAACCCATCTCTTCAAACAAGCCTACCACATCAACTACTCAGCAAACTAACTTTCCCCTGTTACCTCCTTCCAAATATTATTCTGAATCTGCACCCTACTATTCATCTGTCTCCACACCCTCCATGCACACGATAACTGCACTTGATACTTGTCTATTGCACTTAAACACACGGGCTGATGACCGGATCATGCAGCTTTATATGAAAATCCCTATTTATTATAATTGCCAGACCTGAATTAACAAGCACTTCTCACCTACTGTGTCCCCCCATTTCCTTGTAGATTGTAAGCTTGCGAGCAGGGACCTCACTCCTAATGTCACTGTTTGAATTGTCTTAACTTGTATTGAATTTATTGTCTGTACATGTCCCCGCTTAATTGTAAAGTGCTGCGGAATATGTTGGCGCTATATAAATAAAAAATTATTATTATTATTATTATTATTATTATTATTATTACCTCATTTATATCATTTTTTTATGTTTTGGCGCTTTTATACAATAAAAACTATTTTATATAAAAAATAATTATTTTTGCATCGCTTTATTTTGAGAGCTATAACTTTTTTATTGTTTTGCTGATGAAGCTATATGGGGGCTTGTTTTTTGCAGGACAAGATGATGTTTTCAGCGGTACCACGCTAATTTATATCTTTCTTTTTGATCACGTGTTATTCTACTTTTTGTTCAGGGGTATGATAAAGCATTGTTTTTTTTTGCCTTTTTTTATGGTGTTCACTAAAGGGGTTAACTAGTGGGATAGTTTTATAGAGCGGGTCGTTATGGACGTGGAGATACTAAATATGTGTACTTTTATTGTGTAGATTTTTTTAATTTAAATATTTATTTATTGATTGAATAAATATTGATTTTTTTTAATTATTTTTAAAAATATTTTAACAATTATATGAAATTTTTTTTTTTATTTAATTCTTACTTTTACACTGTGTCCCACTATGGGACACTCATTTTGTGCAGGCTGATCGCTTCTATAGCATGCAGATCTGCATACTATAGGAGCTGTCAGCGCTGCACAAAGTTGCACACTGACCTGAGAAACTTCCTGGTCATCAGTGCGCATGACAGGAAGTCTCTCAGCTCTGGAGACCCGGATGTCATCATGCTCCATGGTAACGATCGGGACCCCGCACCATGCCTGCTCCCGGAATGCTGCAATCATGTTTGATCGCAGTGTGCCTTGGGTTAAAATGCCGGGAGCGGTCCATGACCACTCTTGGCACTTAGTGCTGGGTGTCAGCTGTGATAATCAGCTGACATCTGGTCGACATAAGTCGCGCATCTGATCGCATATGACATACTATTCCGTCCTTGGGAGTTAAGTCCCAGGGCACATGGACGTAATAGTACATCATATGGCAGAAAGGGGTTAATAATGACTTTGATATTTGCATCTTATTCATTATTTAATTTGTTTGTTTTTTTTTTCCTGACATTTAGTTTACTTTGTTTGATCTGTATATTTTTTGTCTGACTATGTAGGTATTCTTTTTATTATCCCAATGTTTTAATCTAATTGATCATCAGCAACTTTTCACGTTACAAAACTTTTGTGCAATTTTCCTCCAGTACCCGACTCACTAGCGCAGCTACAGGGGGGCAGAGGGGGCGGTGGCCCCGAGCCCCGCGCTCTGAGGGGGCCCACCCGGGCTACGCTGCTGCAACTATCTGCAGCAGAGCAAGGAGAATTGATCATCTCCCTGCTCTGCCGCTATGTTCTCTTCTCTGCAATAGGACCTGTGATGAGGTCACAGGAGGGGAGGAGTCGAGGTCACATGATCAGGGGCTTCAGTGTGTGCAGGACTCTGCCGTGCTGGTTGTCATGCTGCTGGATGAGGGGAAGTTTATGTGTGGGGTCAAGAGGGGTTTACAGGGTGCATGTAGCAGAGCTGTGTGTGTATGAGGTTTACAGAGAGAAGCCGCATTTGTACAAGGTGTACGGAGGGGAGATGTGTGTATGAGGTGTACAGAGTGGAGCCATGTGTGTGGGGGGTGTACGGAGCCGTGTGTGTACGAGGTGTATGGATCGGAGCTGTGTGTGTACGAGGTGTACGGAGCCATGTGTGTACGAGGTGTACGGAGCCATGTGTGTACGAGGTGTATGGAGCGGAGCCATGTGTGTGCGAGGTGTACGGAGCAGAGCTGCGAGTGTATGAGGTGTACGGAGCAGAGCTGCATGTATATGAGGTTTACAGAGTGAAGCCATGTGTGTACTGAATGGAGCCGTGTGTGTGCGAGGTGTACATAGCGGAGCCGTGTGTGTACGAGGCATAGAAAGCGGAACTGTGTTTGTATGAGGTGTGCAGAGCTATGCCTGTACAAGGTGTATGGTGGGGAGCATTCATACCTCCCAACCTTCTCGATTTTGAGAGAGAGTCTGCCCCGGTCAGGAGCTTACTTTTCCCGTGGACACAGGAGTACACGGCAGAGCCCTGAGGAGCACTTTAAAATTCGCATGTGACGTTCCACCGGAAGTGACGTGCTGGAAGCTGACCGGAAATGGGGTAATTTTGGGCGGAGATTGTGACTGAACCGTGGAGGCACTTCAGGGAATGCTTCAGATCCATCACCGTGTCTCCTCCGACAGCGTGGACAGCGGGATCGCTTTGGACTCAGGGATGTCGGCCATGTGAGTGGATCATGATATGTCCTGCATCGGGAGGCTCAGGTGGGCACTACATTGGGAGCCGGGCTGCTATAGTTTCTTTATAGAATCTTTCTTTCTTTCTCTGTTTCTTTTTCTCTCTCTGTTCTTTCTTTCTCTCTCTGTTCTTTCTTCCTCTCTCTAATCTTTTTTTATTTCTCTCTCTCTGTTCTTTCTCTCTTCTTTCTTTCTTTCTTTCTTTCTTTCTCTCTCTCTTCTTTCTTTCTTTCCCTTCTTCCATTCTCTCTCTGTTCTTTCTTTCCCCTCTATCTCACTAATCTTTCTTTCTCTCTTTCTGTTCTTTCTTTCTTTCTCTATAATACAGCCCCCCAAAGAATATAATGTAGCCCCTTCAGAATATAATGCAGCCCCCATCATAGGGTATCATGCTGCCCTCCCTTATGTGGGGTATCATGCTGCCCCTCCACATGCGGTGGTATCATGATGCCCCCCATCATATGGGGTATCATGCTGCCCCCTCCTCTTACGGGTATCATGCTGCCCCCTCCTCATACGGGGTATCATACTACCCCCCTCATATGGGGTATCATGCTGCCCCCATCATACGGGGTATATCATGCTGCCCCCTCATACGGGTATCATGCTGCTGCCCCCCCATACGGGGTATCATAATCATGCATCCAGGACTCACTATATAAATAAAAAAAACTATACTCACCTATCCTCCTCACTCCCACGCTGATTTCAGCGGCAGCTCTGCTCTGATGTCAGGAGCTGCGCTACTGACATAATCGCGCACCCGCTGTGTGTCAGAGGAAGAGCGTAATGATGGGAGAGGGAGCGTCATGTGACGCTCTCTCTTCCATTATTGCAGTACGCACTGGGGGGCCACGCTGACGCCGCAATAATGCAATATATATATAAATTATATTGATTATTTTTGGCAACAGCGTGGTCATCTGCTGAGGTTCTCTGGTTAGGGGCCCACTCAGAAGTTTCGCCCCCCCTGAACCAAAACCCTAGCTACGCCTCTGACCCTACTAGAGTACAAAATCTGTCTAATTTTATTTTTGCACAGTTGAAGATTAATATGTGACATTTTAAAGAACATTCCGACTTTTTACTCTAAAAAAGAACAAAAGAGGTAAAAGACAAAAACAAAGAGAATTTTTAATTTATTAAAATGTCATCAACCTGTGTGCTATTTTGATGAATTTGGCACAAAGACGGACAATGAATGCCACAAGACAAAAAGGAAAATTCACTTACAAAAATATCACAAATGATCTGGACCTAAGCACTTGCTAGAAGAGTTATTGTAAGGGCTCGTGAACATGACCGTATTTATGACCCAAGTGTAATTCGACAAAACATCGGACTAATGTTATTCTATTGGGCCACATACAGGTCCACTTTTTTCTTCAGACTGAGCTAGTCCAAGGAAAAAAATTGCAGCATGCTTGTGTTGGATCCGATTATCGGATTATACTCGGACATGCAAGTCAATGAATCTGTGGAAAAGAGCTTACATTTGAGTGCAGTCTGGTTTTCATGGACTGACAGGTAAAGATGGAGAATTATTTTTCCATCTTTTCCTCATCCAGGAAATTCACATCACAGTATGATTACAGTGTGATCAAACTCTGATCAGAATGTGATTTGTATGATAGGTCTGATTTTCTCAAATGAGAGAAAATATACTATTTTGACCCTAGCCTAACACACATAAATAATACTCGGATACATTGTAGTATATATGTGTTAAACATTAACTGTTAATTTAATTATATTCATAAATCAATAATTCAATTGAAGATAAGAAACTTATATTATTAGAGAAAAATACCCCTGGTTCTGCACACAGAGACACAGAAATGCCACTGCTATTTCTAGTAAGTGTTTTATGTCATGTCTATGCTACATTTACAGTTACACTGCTTAGGCTGGTTTCACATTAGCGCATTTTCAGCGCGCGCACGGCCGGGGGTAGCTCCGCCCCCGAGCCGGCTCTCTGCCCGGCGTGCCCGCCCCTTGCTTGTAGCGCCGCCTACTAGCGGACAGCGGCGCCTGCGATCGGCGCACCCTATCTTTAGCATAGGGTGCGCAGATCGTGCGCAGGCCGTGCGCTAGTTGCGCTTTGACCTGTGCTGCGCACTTTTGACGGTGCGCCATGCGCGCCAAAATCAAACTTTTCGGATTTTGGCGCGCATGGCGCACCGTCAAAAGTGCGCAGCGCAGGTCAAAGCGCAACTAGCGCACGGCCTGCGCACGATCTGCGCACCCTATGCTAAAGATAGGGTGCGCCGATCGCAGGCGCCGCTGTCCGCTAGTAGGCGGCGCTACAAGCAAGGGGCGGGCACGCCGGGCAGAGAGCCGGCTCGGGGGCGGAGCTACCCCCGGCCGTGCGCGCGCTGAAAATGCGCTAATGTGAAACCAGCCTTAGTACTGCTATATAATTTTCACCTGTTTGCTCAAGGCTACAGTAAGTTTTCCATCTCATCCCAGTTCTGAATTCACAGCTACACTGCTTACTATAAACGTATGTTTTCCAAGCTGCTACTGCTAATTTTCAACGTGTGGTAGGGAGTTAGGGGAGCAGAATCTCTTCTCCATGATGCAGTATATTAGAGACATGATGTCAGTTAATCTTTCGCAGACCAGGAAATAAACTTTGGAAAAACTGACAATTAGATATAGAACCTGCAGAGAGGTGAAAAATACAGGACAACAGTCATATAATGGTCAGAAATAGTGATGTAGTGATGCTACTTGTGCACGTATGTGAAAATGAACGTCTGAATGAGGCTTTAGACAGTGTAACCTTAGACTATACAGATTTCAAATTTATCACAGTGACTAATGAAGGCTGATACATTTGGTGCATCTTATAATGTGTAGCCTGTTTGCACCACATTTTAGTTGGCTTACTTTCAAACCATTGTTATCTTGTACTATTTATTATTATTATTATTATTATTATTATTTATTTATTTATATAGCACCATTGATTCCATGGTACTGTACATGAGATGGGGTTACATAGAAATTACAGATATCACTTACAGTAAACAAACTAACAATGACAGACTGATACAGAGGGGAGAGGACCCTGCCCTTTCGGGCTATAAAATACTGAAGAATACCTTTAGTAATTTAGTGCATCTTACAAATACCCAGGGTCAGACTAGCCCACCGGAGAACCGGAGGAATCTCCGGAGGGCCCAGGCACTGACATCTGCTGGTATACAGGGCCAGCAGCTGCCTATTGTCCCCGCTGCCCCAGGATCACCCAGCCAGTGGCGTGTCACTAATAGCGGCACACCACGCGGCTGCAACGTGGCTCGTGAGTCAGGGGGACTCACCCAGTGCCAGCAGAGGAGCAGTGGGTGACAGGAGGCAAGAGCCGGCTGCTGCAGCTAAAACCTATGCCCGCTGCTAAAGAGAAATGAATATTTACTGTTCCCCATGCCTAGCGGATAGTGTTAGCCTCAGCCACTGATTCCTGCAACAGCTGCCCGCTATCAGGGTTTGACACTTAGTAGGAGCTAGCTTCCAGGAGTGGACCCTCTGGGTCACAGCACCGAACCTGTCCCAGGTGAGCGTACTAGATGGAACTGACCCCTATACAGGGACCGTTAGGAGCAGGCCCGGGGGAGTCAGGCACCACGACAGCCGATACCAAGAGGGGCGGCTCGTAGAGAAGCTGAGAGACGAAGGTAAATAGGAAAGGCTGGAGAATAGGGACCTGGAAGGCTTGTAGGTTCGGGGTACTGGAAAGTGGGGCCAGAGGCACTAGGAAAGGGGCCAGGAGAAAGAGGGCTGGGGACTGCTGGACAAGGCCAGTAGGCAAAGGACCACAAGGACAGCTGAGGACCGGGTACCACAGGCAGCGTCACAGGGTAGCTGGGGAACAAATAGCAACAATACTAAATACTGTGGGGCTGGATTATATTCTATGAAGGGGGCTACATTATATTCTATGTGGGGCTGCATTATACTCTGTGAGGGACTGCATTATATACTATAGGGGGCTGCATTACACTATATGAGGGGGCTGCATTATATTCCATGGGGGGGCTCCATTATACCCTATGGGGGGCAGCATTATATTCTATGATGGCTGCATTGTACTCTATGAGGTGGCTGCATTATACTCTATGGGGGCTGCATTATACCCTATGAGAGCGCTGCATTGTATCCTATGAGTGGGCTGCATTATACTCTATGGGGACTACATTATATTCTATGGGGGGCTGCATTATACTCTGAGGGGGCTGCATTATATTATATGGGGAGGACTCATTATACCCTATGAGGGGGCTGCATTATACTCTGTGGGGGCTGCATTATGCTCTATGAGGAGGACTGCATTATACCCTATGAGGGGCTGCATTATACTCTACGAGGGGGCTGCATTATACTCTATGGGGAAGACTGCACTATACTTTACTATACTATACTTTTTTCTTCCTACCCCTGATGAAGTCACGACGGTGACAATACGCGTCGGGTTAAGGGAGCGGCACTTTGCTCCTCCATAGCCGCACATTGCTATTGAGTACTTATGTTCAGTGAGCATTTCCTTCTCTTGCATGCAGCCTTGGGTGGTACAGTATGATGGGGGATTATCATATTTGAGATGTTTACTCTAAACCCTTCTTATACCTTTTGGTTTAAGTGGCACATCTTACCTTGCTGAGCATTAGTGAAAGCACAGACCAGTGAATTTGTAGACTGTTATTTGGTGCCAACTCTGACCATATTTTTTTTGGTCCATATTACGGACCTTATGTCTCACCTCCCAGTAATAGAGCTGTATAAATGTATTTTCATTTTTTGTATATTTATGCAATTGAGAGGCTGAACACTGTACTGATTTCCATCTAGGAATTTACATATTATACAATTATGATAAAGGGCTATTTGCCGCTCTAATATATACAGGTTACATGTGGTAACCATTGTATATTTTAAGTGTTTTTATTAATTTTTGTGGTGTTTTGTATGTTCCATGAAATAAAATTGTTATTTTCCTAAGGTGATCCCTGCTATTTTGTATGTCCTCTTTACTCTCTTTGGTCTTTTGAATACCCTATGAGGAGGCTGCATTATACTTATGAGGGGGCTGCATTATACTCCATGGGGACTTGCATTTTACTCTATGGGGGCTGAATTATATTCTATGGGGAGGACAGCATTATACCCTATGAGGAGGCTGCATTATACTCTATGGGGGACTGCATTATACCCTATGGGGGGGCTACAATACATTCAATGAGGGGGCTTCATTATATTCTATGAGGGGGCTACATTATATTCTATGGGGTGCATTATACCCAATGAGGGGGCTACATAATATTCTATGAGGGGACTACATTATATTCTGCGAGGGGAGCTGCATTATATTCTATGGGGGCTGCATTATATTCTATGAGGGGGCTACATTACATTCTATGAGGGGGGCTATATTATATCCTATCAAGGGGGCTACATTATATTCTATGGGGTGCATTATACCAAATGAGGGGGCTATATAATATTCTATGAGGGGACTACATTATATTCTGTGAGGGGAGCTGCATTATATTCTATGAGGGGATACAATATATTCTATCAGGGGGCTACATTATACCCTATGAGGGGCAGCATTATACTCTGAGAGGGCTACACTATATTCTATGGGGGGCTGCATTATAACCTATGAGGAGACTGCATTATACCCTATGAGGGAGGCTACATTAGATTCTATGAGTGGGGCTGTATTAAATTTTATGAGGGGGGCTGCATTATACTCTGAGGGGGCTGCATTATATTATATGAGGAGAACTGCATTATACTCTATGAAGGGGCTGAAATATACTCTATGGGGGGCTGCATTATGCTCTGAGGAGGATTGCATTATACCCTATGAGGGGGCTGTATTATACTCTAGGGGGAAGCTGCACTTTACCCTATGAGGAGTTTGCATTATACCCTATGAGGGGGCTACATTATATTCCATAAGGGGGTCTTCATTATATTCTATGAGGGGGCTGCATTATACTCTATGGGAGTCTGCATTATACTTCATGGGGGCTGCACTATACTCTGTGAGGGGGCTGCATTATACCCCATGAGTAGGCAGCATTAAATGCTATGGGGGGCTGCATTTTACTCAATGGGGACCTGCATTTTACTCTGAGGGGCCTGAATTATATTCTATGGGGAGAACTGCATTATACCCTATGAGGGAAGCTACATTATATTCTATGAGTGGGGCTGCATTATACTCTGAGGGGGCTGCATTATATTATATGGGGAGGACTGCATTATACCCTATGAGGGGGCTCTATTATACTCTATGGGAGGAGGCTGCACTATACTCTATGAGTAGTTTGCATTACACCCTATGAGTCGGCTGCATTATACTCTATGGGGGGGCTGCGTTATACTCAATGGAGACCTGCATTTTGCTCTGAGGGGGATGCATTATATTCTAAGGGGAGGACTGCATTATATCCTATGAGGAGGGTGCATTATACTCTATGGGTGGCTGCATTATACTCTATGAGAAAGACTGCACTATACCCTATTAGTGGCTGCATTATACCCTATGAGGGGGCTACATTATATTCTATGAGGGGGGCTACATTATATTCTATGAGGGGGCTACATTATATTCTGTTGGGGGTTCATTATAACCAATGAGGGGGCTACATTATATTCTATGAAGGGATTATATTATATTCTATAAAGGGAGTTGCATTATATTCTATGGGGGCTGCATTATATTCTATGAGGGGGCTACATTATATTCTATGAGTGGGGATACATTATATTCTATGAGGGGGGCAGCATTATATTATGTGAGGGGGCTACTTTATATTCTATGAGGGGGCTACATTATATTCTATGAGATGGGTTACCCCAACTCCTGCTATATCATTAAGACGTGTACTACATTATATTATACCCGGATATAAGCATGTGGTCTTTTATTTATTTCTATGTGGCTACATAGTGGGCTCCAAGAATGATTTTCTCTGGTGGTCCCTATGTGCTCCAGTCTGACACTGCAAACACGCCCTAGCCACACCCGCTATGCTAAACATTTTCTGAAAGTGTATAGTGAGACCTTAAAAAAAATTAAAACAGTATAAATGAGATAAATTAGCAACATGACATGTAGATAAAGGTCCTGGTTCAGTTTTATATAGAATTCTAGTGTATTCTCATTGGTAAATCTCTCTCATAATGAGAATTCAGAGATATTCCTTTACATACTAAATGACATGCTCAGTTTACACTGCATTTTTGGCTCCTATTTAAAAAATGGTCATTTAGAGCAGAGACAAGTTTCATATATATATTATAATGAACACATAAGTGGTGTATAAATCTGAACCCATATCTTTCCCCTTTTGTTACTATAGTTGTGCTCCTGAAATCCTTTGCAGAAAACATGTATATGAGTAAAGAGATGTCTGATGGCTTTTGCTGATAAAACAGAAAGCAGACTAAACCTCCAGATTAATGAGAATGCAGACGACAGAAATTCTAGACTGCTTGGTGTCTGCTCTAATTTCACTTCCTACCCTAACCGTGTCCAATAAACCTGGCCCTCAGGGGATTGAGGAATAACTGCCGGAGTTAGACAAACCTAGCCCAAATTACTAGTGAGCGTGTGGGGAGCTGCACTACGCCATACTCTTCTCCCAGAGAAAAACAGTAATTCTCCACCAGCAGAATGACAGTTTTATCCTCTGCAGGAGCCATAAAGCAGTATTATTGTCTGGGGAAAACATTGTCTGTGTGGCAAACATGGTGGAAGACATGTACTTGTCCTCTGCGCTGTGTCACACTAATAAAAACTACTTCATTTCAATGGTTATTCTGTCTAATTTGCATTAATAAAAAAGAGTTACATTTATTACATTTATTCTTAGGATGTGCATATTGAAATCAGTATATAACTGAATAAATCAGTGTACATTAGTATACAAAGCATTATTATTGCACCATATTTGTAAAGGGAAATGCTGACCTGGTTGTGAGTCCTCATCACAGCTTATCATTACTGCCACCTCACTGGCATTAAGCATAGTGTCACTTATTAACACTAGGAAAATGGTTTTGATGGTAAATGCTGACAGTCCTGACAGATGATCTATTGGAAACTTTGATTTTTCTCATCTGTCTGTCAGCTGTCAATCCATGTATTCACCTGTCAAGTTATCAGGCTGATTATATGTTGAATTAGAGCAAAATGTAACCATTTTCATACTTTTACTTCATGCAAGATTGGTATTTTCATTATCACACATACATTGTAACTCTTGCAGCTATCATGATAAATTGCAGTCATACAACCAAGTGGTCAGTGGCATAACAAGAAGTTTGTGGACCCCAATAAAAGTTCTCCAAGAGGGCCGATAATTACCACAGGTCTTTAACAGGTCTACTCATATTAGTCACAGGGACCTTTTGGCTAATAGCGGTGACTGCGTCCAAAAACGCTGCGAAAACGCATCAAAATCCGCACCGTGTGCACATACCCTGAGGGGCAGCATGCGCACATAGTAAATGTCCCCAGCCGAGCGCAACTAAACTGCAGCAGGTTGCGTTTGGCGCTGGTCGGCGCACCGTGAAAAGGACGCATGCGCCACCAAACGCATACTGCGCACGGCCTGCGTCCCCAGTGATAAAGATAGGGGATGCAGGATGCACGCAGCGTCATGCGCCGGTAGGCGGAGCTACCGGCGGAGGCGCAGCAGGGGGTGGGGCTTAGCGGCGGCCGTGCGCAGGCCGTCGCTGCGCTCAAAAGCGCAAATGTGAAACTAGCCTAAAATAACATTTTTGTGGGAAAAAAGTTATTTTTTTTTATTTTCACTGCTCAACGTTATAAAATTCTGTGAAGCACCTGGGTTATCAAGGTTGTTATCACACATCTAAATAAATTCTTTGAGGGGTCTCGATTCCAAAATGGGGTTACTTGTTTGGAGGTTCTACTGCTTAGGCACATCAGGGTTATAAACGCTATATGGTGCTCATTCTTGCTTCCAGACAATTTTCAAAAAGTCAAACTGTGCTCCTTCTCTTCTGAGCCCTGCCATGCTCCCAAACAGTACTTTTCTTCCACATATGGCGTCCCTCCTCCCACACCTACCCCTTCGCTAAATGCAGTTAACAGCAGCATTAATTATTAAAAGGGAATAGAATAGTATAGATTTGGCCCTGTAGAGGAATTTTAGTTTCTGGTTTCTGCAGAAAGGACTGTAAGGCAATAATCACTGCCCAAATGCCTCTAATACACAATCCCTACTCCAGCAGCTAGCCCTACACTAATTGCAGCTAAGAGCAGTATTATTAATGAACAGAATATATTGTAATTTGCCCTGAAAAGGAAATTTGTTTTAACATAGCACCAGCAAGGACCATAAGGTAATAATTGCTGTTTAGATGCCTTTATTATGCAATCTCTACTCCAGCAGCTAACCCTACACTAATTGCAGCTAACAACTGTATTATTTTAGAATGGAAACAGTTTGAATTAGCCCTGAAAAGGACAGTGTGCTAAATGTAGCAGCACCAAGGACTGTAACCCAATGAATTGTGCCTAAATGCCTCTAATACACTATCCCTACTCCAGCAGCTAACCGTACACTAATTGCAGCTAAGAGCTGTATTATTATAAAATAGAATCTATTTGAATTAGCCCTGAAAACGACTGTTGGTTTAATGTTGCACTAGCAGGTACTGTAACGCTATAACACACTCACTTCTCCATCAGAAACTCTTCCTAAACTATTTTCGGGTACAATGTACCCAGAATAGTTTCACAGGGTCTTATATAGACCCAATGACGCTATGTAGCTGGGCCAATCACAGATATGCCAGTTGCCAACATTACTGTGATTGGCAGCCAAACCCCACATGTTTAGTGGTTGAAAAATATCTGCAAAACAAGCAAGGGTATTCGACCATGGTGCCCAAGTACCTGAAAACTTGATTGAGTACAGAGCGTCTCGAGCAACAGGATGCTCGGTCGAGTTCTGAGCAGTACCGTGCAGTGCCTAACACACTCACCCATTACTATTCTTTACATATCTTGGTATTGTAGTCTCTCCATTCCTGTAATAATCTTGGCCACTTGTCTCCACCAGTTCTAGTTCAGCTATGTCTTTCTTAAACACTGGAGCCCAAAATTGTACAATTCTTATAGGAAGAGTATAACACAACAGATGTTTTTGCCTACATGCTTATGAGATGTATGTACTTCTGGTATGGACACTATGTAGAGACTGAGAAATGTAATGTTGGACATTTCAAAAGAGAGCCTAGGAATGATAACGATGGTGTGTGTGGGGTGATAAGGAGGAGGGTGAAAGGGGGAGAGGACATTTTGCTGTCTCAGGTGTTGGCACCAACAAATGAGGAAAGAAATTCCTCTTAAAACTCATACCGTTGTTCTTGCCAATTATGCTTTAGTCATCTACAACACAGAACTGGTGGCAGAAAGCACCCGTTCATCTTTATCCTTCATCTGGCTCCTGATTTATTTGTTCTTGATACACTGATAGAAATATCCATCTGGCTAAAAGTAGAAAAACAATATTGTGCAAGGAAATGGAAACTGTGGATTTAATATAAGTTGTCTTCCCATTTCTTTTTTCCTTCCAGACTTTAGATAGGTTGGACAGCGGTGATGTGACATATGCAGCTGCATGTTGCCTTGAGCATTCTACACGTATTAGCACAGCAGCTCATTAGAGCTATATCTCTCTCTCAGGGCCTGTGTAATGATTTCCACTGGCACCGTTCTCATGGAGAATGTTTCACAGAAAGTTCCCATGGTGTCCTTACAAGAATACGTTGTGGGAACTTTAATTGAGGTCAATCTTAAGATGTACAATAAAATCAGCTAAAATATACAGTCACTTTGTACCAGAGATGACTAAAATAGTGATAAACTCTCTCTGCAGCCGGGAGAACTTCTTAATCAGCAAGATTAAAATCTTTTATTTCTATTCCAAAATACTTTGCAAACTCATAAAACATTACATGCCAGAACTCTATCATGACCCTATATGTAGAAGTTTTATAAACCTTAAATAACGGACACAATTTTACTAAGCAAAGTTTTTCTTTGCAAATTAGGTCATCATGGCTGATAGGTGACACTGCTAGATTCATGTCGAAAACATAACTCCTATAGTTTGCCACATTCTTTACTTGACTTCCAAATCCAACAGAAGCATCCTGTTTTTATTGGTGAGATCCCATGATGACATTGATGCTGCAAAAGTTGCCACTTGCTTACATGAAGTCCTGAGTGTATATTTACCCATGGGCGTAACGTGAAGCTCGTGAACGCCAATATAAAATCTCCAACAGGAACTCTGACAATCATGGCTCAATGATAGTACTGATCTTCTAATATGCAGCAAAGGGACCTTTTATGACCCTTTGGCTTTTAGGTCCCAGGTATGACTGCCACCCCTGCACTTATAGTAGTTACGCCTCTGTTCAACTTGAAAACAAATTCAGAATCTACAGTTGAAACTCTTAAAAACCCAGTGATTTTTTTCATTTTTCATTTTATCCTTCCCTTTATTTGAAGAGCTATAACTTTTTATTCTTCTATCCATTTAGCTATATGCGGGTTTCTTTTTTGTGGCATGATCTGCAGTTGTGAATGACACCATTCATTTACCTATACAATGTACTTAAAATTGGGGCAAAAAAATTCCAAATGGGCTGAATTGGTGACAATATGCAGTTCCACTATTGTTTTTTGGTTTAGATTTTATGTCGTTCATTGTATGATAAAGAATAACTTGTCAATAATTATTCAAGTCATTGCGGATATCGAAACACCAAAGTTGTAAAGTTTTTTCTTTTATTTACTTGCGTGGCTTTTTTTAAAGTATGTGCACACGTTGCAGATTCGTCTGCGGATCTTTCCGCGCGGAATCTGCAGAATCCGCAGGTCAAAATGCCTGCATTTTACCTGCGGATTTACTGCAGATTTCTAGTGGATTTAGTGCGGATTTCGCCTGCATTTTTAAGCCTGCTGATACCTAGAATGGAATAGGTGTAAAAACGCTGCGGAATCTGCACAAAGAATTGACATGCTGCGGAAAATAAACCGCTGCATTTCCACACGGAATTTTCCGCAGCATGTGCACAGCGGTTTTTGTTTTCCATAGGATAACATGGTACTGTACATCCCTTGGAAAACTGCTGCGGATCCTGAGGGCCAAATCCGCTGCGGATCCGCAGACGAATCCGCAACGTGTGTACATACCCTTATTTCTCTTGGAATGAAGCTGCTTGTTTTTTTGTGTGGAGGCTTGGTGTTTTTTATTGATACCTTTCTGGAGTACTTTAAATATTTTCGCTTTTTATTGCATTTTTTTAGAGAGGTGCTGCTGTGACCAAAAAAAAAAAAATATTTCTGGCAGTATTATAACATTGTCTATGTTTTTTGGCCTTTGACAGCACGTTATGTTTTATTTTGTCTATTGAATTTTGACTATTTCCCCTTTGAGTTGCTGCTCCTACATAATTAGTAGCTCCAGGTGGGTTGTTTCTGAGTTCATTTTAGTCAGACAACCAATGTGTGTTTTTCAGACTTATTTGAGTTTTTTAAATGCATTTTATGCCTTGTCTGTCTTTGCATATATTGAATAAAGAGCCTTCTATATTGCATATGTGATGAGTATTAGAGGTGCCATTTGCAATACAGTGTAATTTTTTTCTTGTTTTTATGCAATATCCACTGAATATGCACCTATCAATAAAAATGGAGCCCCTGACCCCTCGACCAGTCTCTCGCTGAAGAGATGGCTGTGAATGTATAACTCTTTCCATTTACAGTACTTCTTTAGGAGTTCCATATACAGTTGTGAAGTGTAGTATTTTTATTCGGCTTAACAAAGGGTTGTAGGAGAGTGTTCAGGGAACTCCTATTTTCTTGCAGTATGAACTGTGTAAATCAGACATTAAGAATATGTCTACTGTAAGAAAGCCTTTTCAAAATTTTGCAAAAGGATACATTACCTTCTAGCTCCATAGAAAACTAGGAAAGTAAAAAGCTTAATTTTCATGAATTGAAAGTGTAAATGCTGTTTTTGAGGGCTACAAAGTAGACTTCCTACAATGTTTGTAAGCTACATAGTAAGTACAGCCAGAACTTCGTAGATTTTTTTGGTGCAGTGGGGAAGTACACCGTTCTCTCCTTTATAGTCTTGACACAATAAATAGTTAATTGAGTCCAGAGTTTATTGGTAATTGTTAAGGCCCCCCTATACACATTAGACTAATGTCGGCTGAACCTGCCGATATCAACGGGTTCGGCAGACACACAAATGTGTCGGGGGAGTTAAGGATCCAGCACATTTGAATTCGAATTGCTGATCTTTTTGTTCTCCTGTAAATAAATCACCTGTAGATAAACTGGCGGATCTCGCACAGAGAAAGCACTTGGCAGAGTGAATGTTCCTGTATACGGGAGAGACGCCGACCGAACGATTAGCCGAACCATCATTTGACTGACTGCCATCTAATATGTATGGGAAAGTGTTAAGGGGGTTTTACACTAAGCGATATCGCAAGCAATATCGCTAAAACGTCACCGGTTTTGTGATGTTATAGCAATATCGCTAGCGATATTGCTATGTGTGATACTTACCTCCGACCGGCTCCCCTGTTGTCTGTCGCTGATGGCACGAGATCGGGCGGCTCCATTTCTCATCGTCTGCTTCC
This sequence comes from Dendrobates tinctorius, assembly GCF_039654945.1. Lineage (NCBI taxonomy): Eukaryota > Metazoa > Chordata > Amphibia > Anura > Dendrobatidae > Dendrobates > Dendrobates tinctorius. Next base: position 3,958,393 of record NW_027361783.1, read on the forward strand.
TGCTGGGCTTCCTGCTGTGTGAGACGAGCGACGCTGGACGCTGGCGCGAGGACGTCAGGATCGCTGTGTGTGAAAGGTGAGTATCGTCCGCTGCGTCGCTGCTGCATCGCTGTGAGATCTTTCTGTATGAAAGCTCACTAGCGATCATTTAGCGATGCACCAGCGATCCTGACCGGGTCGGATCGCTCGTCGGATCGAAGGTGCATCACTAAATGTAAAAGGGCCTTTAGTGTACTAAAACTAATTGGATATAGTAACAAATAATTAAAACAAATATTTGTGTGACCTATTGTAACATCAGGCTGAGGGACCTGGGGAAGAAGCTTCACTTATTAATTATTTTGTTTACTAATTAAATCTATTTTAATTTGAGAAAATCATTTATACATTCTGCTGTACCAAGCGTGGTGAACACCAGAGAATGTTGCTATTAGTTTACATATGTGAAATATTGTTGTAAGCCTATATAATGTACACCAGTAAAATTTTTAGGCAACCAGTATGAATTTGATTTTTTTCACGCAGAGACCAGTTTGCATAATGAAGCCTCAGACCAGTGTAGGAGGAATGATCATACATATGTAATTGTGTCCTTCATCATTTATGTGAGGGTAGGTCAAGACTTGGATCACAATGTTAAGTCTCCATGCTTCATGAGATTTGTCAAGCTTTGTCACAGACAAAAAGTTCTATGAATGTGCAAAGTAAAGTGTATGGTTTCCATAGTAATATGTCTAGTTAGGCAGTTGAAATCTTGAAAGGGCCAGAGGATGAGTGACAATACAAGGACTTAGTGGTTGATCTTAAGAGCCAGAGTGAATTAATGAGACTTTCTCATGGAGAGTCAAAGCTAGCCCAAAATGCCACTTCGATGTCCTACTCGTTTGAGCTGAAGTTCTGAAAGGTAGAAGTGGAAAAATTTAACTGCTCTTTATATATCTATAAGATTATATTCATTTATAGCATTTAAATAGGGACTTGACTTTCTCTAAACTTTAATTGTATTTAATGGCAGTTGCATTTGTTTGGGTGGAAATTGGTACGTGATTGCCGCCAATAAGTTTGAGCAGCCAAGGCCCACATACTGTGACTTCTTTATGGCTTTTTAAAAGCCCTATACACATCAAATGAATTTTATTCATTTTTTATGGATGGAAATCAGTTGGTTTAAATAATTAAATGTTTTTTCCAGAATTTCTTTTCCCCTGCAGTATATTTTGTGCTTTTATTATAAAGATAGAGTATATTTATATTGTCATGAGAAGACTGAAGAAATGGGTTCAAGCTATTGTTCATTTATAAACTGAAATTGATTCCTAGAAACCAATGTAATGTCTCTTAGGCATCATGTCCTATAACACACTGTGCCTGCTATTGTTGATTTCTGGTACAAAACACTTTATTCATTCTCAGAACACAGAAATACTCAACCTACTGACATTGCATTTTGTCTCTGTTTTGCACACAAAGTACCATATGTTTCCTCACCCTACAAATTCATAATGTCTCCATGCTGAGTAATCCACAACAAAAGCACATGTCGACTTCATTCCACAGATTCCTGTACTGTAAACTAATCCCCTTGATCGTGTTGTTTGGCTCTCACTTTACATAACAGTATGGATTTCCACAGATTCTTTTCATTTAGTGACTTCAAAGAAAAATATGTTTATAAATCTCTGTGTCAAATTAATGTCAGTTGAAATTAAGGTCATATATATATACCGTATTAATATATACAGTCATGAGAAAAAATATACCTAAGCACACACTCTTTCAATTCTATGGTTCTACATATCAGGACATAAAAGAAAAACCATCTGATCTTTAGAATGTCTAAAGATGGATAAATACAACCTCAGATGAATGTCAATGCTTGAAAAATAATGACACAATGGATTTGAACAAAACTAGACTAAAATGAAGGAGCAGTGTGTGAAAAATTAAGACTATCCTTACTGCTTTTATAGGAATTAAGAAGGTATGTAGCAGCCGGTACTTCTCAAATTACCTTGATTAATTGTTCAATAGCAAGTGTGTCCACCCCTATAAAAGCAGAAGTTTTGGAAGTTTGCTGGTCTAAGACATCAACAATAATCTTAGACAAGCAATTGCAATTATTGCTTACCAGCAATATTGGAAGAGTTATACGTACAGATGAGCAGATCAGGCAAAATTTAATTTCACCTGTTTGCGCAGTTTTTTTTTCATGAAAATTAGATTTGCAAAGAATTTATTCTCCTTGAATTGAATGTCTTTTATTATGTTCTGAGATCTCTCCAGGCCACAGAGCTTGAGAAATGTTAGATGTAAAAAATAAAAAAATACTTATATTCACCTTCAAAATAAACCTATATGGCCCTTCTGCTCCAATCCTTACCACATCTTCTTATCACCACTGACGATTGCTGAGTCACAGCCTAGCATGAAGAATCCTGGGATGTTTCTGCACAAGCGCAAGCAAATTCACAATTTCACGACGTCACAAAGTGCACTGTAATCTTGAACACATATGCGCAGAAATGCCCTGAGACTCAGAGACCTGAAAGTCCAGGCCTAGTGTGAAGAGACCCAGTTATTTCACATTTTCAGCGATGAAAAGAAAGGGGATCGAATGGGTGGCAGTGAATAGCACAGGAGTGTAAGAGGTGAGTGTGAAGGTGAGAATAAGCATTTTTTTTACCTTCAAAACTTTTTGATTGCCCTTTTTGGCCACCAGTAACTGCCATTTTTCTGAAGCAAATTAATAAAGAATCTGTATTTTAATGAATGCAAATTTTTGCAGTATTTAGGTACAGTTCAATTCCACTTGGATATCTTCACTTTTTTTTTTAAGTTATAAGGCCATTTCCAAACAATTGGGAGTTTATAATTCTATACTGAGGTCTAAGGGGTAAGGTTTCTCCTTGTGGAGAGTGACATGCCAGCGCTGGCTTGTCAAGGTAAGGAGGCTTATTCACCGTGCAATGCTCCTCTGGGAAAATAATATGCAAATTGCCTCTTCAGAGAAAAAGAGGACTTGAACTCTATAGCGCCACCTGTTGGTAGTAGCGATCCTACAAGTCACAATCAACCCTTTAACGTCTTGTAATATGACTTAGGATAAAAGCCAAATCAGAATCTCAATTTGCAGATAAGGTGTTTCGAGCTATTGGCTCTCGTCAGTGCAAAGTATGAGAACTGATTTGGCTAGGTGAGAGGCTCTTGACTGAGGTCTAAGGGGTGAGGTTTCTCCTTGTAGAGAGTGACATGCCAGATCTGGCTTGTCAAGGGTTGATTGTGACTTGTAAGATCGCTACTACCAACAGGTGGCGCTATAGAGTTCAAGTCCTCTTTTTCTCTGAAGAGGCAGTTTGCACATAATTCTATAGTGAGAAAGATTATTCTCAAGTGACAGTTGATAATCTTCCCAGGAGTGAATGTCCCATTAAATTCTCCCCAATGTCAAGGCCTTGGAATGAACAGAAAAACTGCAAAAAACCCAGGAGCTAAAGCTCAGACTTTAAAAGTCACCGCAAGTTAAATGTTCAAGTCAATGACAGTACAATTAGAAACAAGACTAAACAAGTATGGCTTGTTTGGAAGGGTTGCCAAGAGTAAACTTAATCTCTTCAAAAAGAACATGGCTGCACAGCTAAAGTTTGTAAAGTAGAGATGTTTGGTCATAACGTCCTGTATCATTTTTTGGGGAAAACCAAACACAGAACATCATCAAAGACATCTCATACCAACTGGCAAGCATGGTGGTAAAGGGGTATGTTTTGAGCTTGTTAAAAAAGCCACAGGACCTAGCCACATTGCATTCAATGAAGCAACCATGGATTCCTTTTTATACCAAAGTATTCCAAAGTCAAATATGAGGCCATTTATCCAAAGCTTAGCCGAAACTGGGCTATGCAACAGGACAATGGGCCCAAGCACACCAGAAAATCTCCATCAGAATGGTAGAAAAAAAAAGAATCAAGATGTTTCAATGGCCTACTCGAAAGCCAGAATCACCTGAATTGAAATACTGTGCATAAATAAATGTCTTCAATATTCAAACACAAGAATATGCTTTGATCAAAACCATTCCATTGCAGCTCTGGCAGTTTGTTTAGGATCGGTACCCTGCTGGAAGGTAAACCTATGCTGGAGTCTCAAGTCTTTTGCAGCCACAGATTTTCATTCAAGATTGCCCATATTTAGTTCCATCCATTTTAAAATCTTCTCTGACAAGGTTTCCTGTACCTGCAGAAGAAAAGCATCCCCACCATGCCACCATGTTTGACGGTGGGGATGTTATTTCAGGGTGACGTGTAGTGTTAGTTTTCTGAAACACGTGGTGTTTTGCATTTAGCCCAAAAAGTTCTACTTTGGTCTCTTCTGACCAGAGTACTTTCTTCCACATGCTAGCTGTGTCCCCTACATGGCTGCTTGCAAATTGCAAATGTGCCTTTTTATAGATTGCTTTAAAAAATGTCTTTCTTTTTGCCATTCTTCCATAAAGTCCGGATTTGTGCAGAATACAACTAATAGATGTCCTGTGGAAAGATTCTCCCACCTGAGCTGTGGATCTTTACAGCTACTGCAGGCTGACAATTGGCCTCTTGGCTGCCTCTCTAATTAATGCTCTCCTTGCTTGAGAAGTGAGTATTGGTGGACAGATATATCTTGGTACAGTAGGTTTGCAATTGAGTTATGCTCCTTACATTTTTTGATGATTGATTAAACAGTGCTCCTGTCATGATATATATAGCGACCCAACGGGGGGTCGGTCAGTGGATGGCACGACACACTCAATGGGATGAAAATGGGGAGAGGAAGGCCCTACTGATAGGGAAATGGGGGATGGTCACCACCTGAGCTCAAACGTGAGCCTGTCCCTGCACTCCCCTAACGCCCTAAGTGGATCCTTCCCCCCACCGCCTTCAGGAACCTTGTCACTTGCTGTCACCTAGCACTGCCCTGGCTAGTACACTGGCCAGCAAGGGTGCTAGCCTCCCCACTGCAGATGGAACAACATAGGGGACAGTGACAAACATGAGGCAGATGAGGAAAAAACACCACACTTAGCTTCCAGACTCCACTGCCAAGCTCCACATCACAGATTACACCGAAACAGGATGCCAAAATCCAGAAGTAGCTGACACCAGAGAGCTGCAACTACACGGCTGGTCTCCATAGAATAACGCTATCACCAACAGTCAGCTGATGCGTCAGGTGACCATTTATAGGATGGTGGGAGTGGTCACCACCCACATCAGCTGACCTAACAACTCTGCAGTGCAACAGATTGCCAGCAAGTGAAATTGACATTAACCCCCGCTGGTCCTGAAATGAAAAAGCTACATTTAAAACATAGTGGAACCAGAGCTGCCACGAATCCAAAAAATGGATCATGACAGTTCCAAGAGATGTTCAGAGATTTGGCTACTTTTTTTTTTATAACCAAGCCCTGCTTTACCCCTCTACCCAACATTATCCCTGACCTGCCAGGTGTTTTGCTTGGTTTTTATGAGGCTATTTGATACCTAATGTTCTCAAACAAACCTGAGACCTTCACAGAACAGCTGTGGTTGCAGTGAGAATAAATTATACACAGGTGGACTCAATTTACTAATTATGTGACTTCTGGAGGCTGTTGATCACTCAGGATTTTATTTAGGACTATTTGACTACAGGGCGCTTTAGATATTCATATGTGTTTATGCACCGACTCTGGCGGCCATTTTCCCAAAGTCCACCGCAGTGGAAACAGCTGAAACTGCGGGGACTCCACTGACATCCACCGCCAAACACCCCCTCCACCCAGCCCGGGCCCACATCATCACCCCACTCCTGCCAGCTTCCTGCAGCAGCAACCATGACTCCTGGGACCCGGCTCCACTACAGCCTTCCCCCCACCCCGGTAAGCTGCCATAAAAGTGAACTATTAGATGCACCACTATTTTATTAAAACATTTCTTTCCTATTTTCCTCCCCAAAATTTGGGATGTGTCTTATGGTTAGGTGTGTTTTATAATCCGCAAAATACGATAAATAGTCTTGTATACTTTTGATCCCATACAGTTTTTCTATCAATGTATTAATCTTATTATCTAGTTGGTATATTTGATTGTACAATAATGGTTATTAGCTTTTTTTTAAGGAGTCATTACAAAAGGCTCACAAACCACATTTCAAGAAATATAACTACTGATGTCTTTGGCAAATGGCTGGTATTGCAGTTCAGTCTTATTCCCTTAAAATGTTTGTCTGCTACTAGAAAATCCCTTCTTAATAGCAGGCTCTGATGGACTAGAGAAGGCTGCAGCCATTACCGGCTGCTAATTGCAAGCAGTGGTCACATGACATAACAGCTTTGAGAATGCAAGAGGAGTGACAGTCAAAAAGGTAACTATATGCTTATTTTCTGTATCAGCTACTAAAGGGAATCTGTCAGCAGGTTTTTGCTATGTAATCTGACACCAGCATGATGCAGGGACAAAGATGCTAACTCCAGAGATGCATCACTTACCATATATACTCGAGTATAAGACGACCCGAGTATAAGTCGAGGCCCCTAATTTTGCCACAAATAACTGGGAAAATTTCTTGACTCGAGTATTAGCCGAGGGTGGGAAATGCAGCAGCTACTGGCAAATTTAAAAAATAAAAATAGATACCAATAAAAGTAAAATTAATTGAGACATCAGTAGGTTAAATGTTTTTGAATATCCATATTGAATTAGGAGCCCCATATAATGATCCATACAGTTTATGATGGCCCCATAAGATGCTCCATACAAAATATGCCTCATATAATGCTGCACAAAGGATAATGGTGGCCCTTTAAGATGCTCCATACAAAATATGCCCCATAAAATGTTGCACTAAGGATAATGGTGGTCCATAAGATGCTCCATACAAAATGTGCCCCATATAATGCTGCACAAAGAATAATGGTGGCCCTATAAGATGCTCCATAGATAAATATACCACATATAATGCTGCACAAAGGTTAATGGTGGCACTATAAGTTGCTCCATAGATAAATATACCCCATGTAATGATGCACAAAGGATAATGGTGGCTCTATAAGATGCTCTATTGATATATATGCCCCATATAATGCTGCACAAAGGATAATAGTAGCTCTATAAGATGCTCCATTGATATATATGCCCCAAATATTGCTGCTGAAGCTACTGCTGCCATTTAAAAAAAAATGACATACTTACCTCTCCTCGCTGGGGGCCAGGTGCCGGTGTCCTGAGCAGGCGGGGACACTGGCGCACAATGGGGGTCAGGTGCCGGTGTCGCCGTTGGCTCAGGCCCCCGGCACTGGCGACATTTACTGGTCCCTGCTCCATCGCTGCATGCTGCTCTGTCTTCCGAGTCTCTCACCAGTGACGTTCATGCAGCAGAGGGCCCGGCGCGCGCTAACTACGTCATTGCGCCCTTTGACCTGAACGTTACTGCAGAGGGACCCGAAAGACAGAGCGGCCGGTGGATCATTTTGGTTGATTGGCCAGAATATGGTATTTAACCCTGGTTGTTCTCTGCCCCGACGCACCTCCCGAAGCAAAGCGAAACATGCATCGGGGCAGAGGGGCTCTATCACATGTGTGGCGGCCAGTGCTCCTGGTGACAGGTATAATTGTCTCCTCTTATTCCAACTTTGGTTTATGTGGATTAGGGTATGTTTTGTTTTACAGCCTATAAATATATTGTGATTTGTTCCTGTCACCTTGAAAACACTTGCCACCTAGGGGCAATAGGTTGGATAGCAAATTGGCAAATGCATATTTTAGCATAAATTACCATATCTAAAACCCCTCTTGTTGTTTCTTTAGTCATACATTGTACATGGCATGGGCCATTAATATAGTTTTCTTGTGCTGCCCATGTATTAATTTTGCACAGCCTTGATTGTAGGTCCTTATTTTTATTGCATCCTTTTTGTGTACCGTATATTGTGTTTCTATTGGTTCAAATAAAATTTATATTTTTTATATGAAATCATGATATGCTTCTTGATGTTTCCATATGAAAATTATTGGTAACCTAGCTGATGAGTTATTTATTGAGAAGTAATACTTTATTGATTATTGCTGAAGGAGATAGCAGAAGAAATTTTTGAACCCCTCTCCATAATCTTTGAAAATTCTTGGAGAACAGGAGAAGTCCCAGAAGACTGGAGAAGAGCAAATGTTGTTCCTATCTTCAAAAAGGGGAAGAAGGTGGACCCAGGCAACTATAGGCCGGTGAGTCTGACTTCTATACCAGGAAAGATCTTTGAAAAAATTATTAAACAACATGCATGTCAGTACCTGGATAAGAATGAAGTGATTAAACAGAGTCAGCATGGGTTTGTAACTAATAAGTCATGTCAGACTAACTTAATTTCCTTCTTTGACGGAATCACTGATTGGGTGGATCAAGGAAATGCTGTAGATATAGTATATCTTGACTTCAGCAAAGCATTTGACAAAGTATCTCATACAATCCTTATTGAAAAAATGGCTAAGTATGGAATGGACAAGGCAACTGTTAGGTGGATTCATAACTGGCTTAGTGATCGGACCCAGAGAGTGGTCGTAAATGACTGCACATCCAGTTGGAAGAAAGTATCAAGTGGGGTACCACAGGGCTCTGTCCTGGGCCCTGTATTGTTCAACATCTTTATCAACGATTTAGATGAAGGAATTGAGGGTAAACTGATTAAATTTGCTGATGACACAAAGCTAGGAGGGATAGCTAATACTAGAGAAGAGAGAGAGAGGATTCAAAAAGATATAAATAAACTGGAGAAGTGGGCAGCAACTAACAGAATGGTTTTTAACAGGGAAAAATGCAAAGTACTACATCTGGGCAATAAAAATGAAAAAAGCATATACAGAATGGGAGGAATAGGCCTAAGCAACAGCACATGTGAAAAAGACTTGGGTATACTAATAGATCACAGACTGAATATGAGTCAACAGTGTGATGCAGCAGCAAAAAAGGCAAATGCAATTCTAGGATGTATTAACAGAAGCATACAGTCTAGATCACGTGAAGTCATTATTTCCCTCTACTCCTCTTTGGTCAGACCTCTTCTGGAATATTGTGTCCAGTTTTGGGCACCACATTTTAAAAAAGACATCAACAAACTGGAGCAAGTTCAGAAAAGAGCAACCAGAATGGTGACCGGTCTGCAAACCCTGTCTTATGAGGAAAGGTTGCAGGATTTGGGATTGTTTAGTTTGCAAAAGAGAAGACTGAGAGGAGACTTAATAGCTGTCTACAAATATCTAAAGGGCTGTCACATTGCAGAAGGATCAACTTTATTCTCATTTGCACAAGGAAAGACTAGAAGCAATGGGATGAAACTGAATGGGAGGAGACACAGATTAGATATTAGAAAAAACTTTTTGACAGTTAGAGTGATCAATGAGTGGAACAAGCTGCCACGAGAAGTGGTGAGTTCTCCTTCAATGGAAGTCTTCAAACAGAGGCTGGACAGACATCTGACTGGGATGATTTAGCGAATCCTGCTTTGAGCAGGGGGTTGGACCAGATGGCCCAGGAGGTCCCTTCCAACTCTACGATTCTATGATTCTATGATTTTTTTTGGTAATTAATAGTACAGAAACGCAGTGGCATTCTCTTAGGAAGAGCAGAGATGCACATCCAATATGACATAATACTGAGAGACGCCTATAAAGCATCAGTGAAGTCCTTGGTTTTTGTTATACATGCAGATGAGGTGGAATTGTTTAATACTTTTCTCATTTTTTGGGGATATAAGTATTTACATCGATTTTTCTGGCTACCACAGTACCACAATATTATTTTGTATTGTACGGGGTGGGCATTTTATATGGATACAACTAAATAAAATGGGAATGGTTGGTGATATCAACACCCTGTTTATGGCACATTAGTGTATGGGAGGGGGGAAACTTTTCAAGATGGGTGGTGACCATGGTGGCCATTTTGAAGTTGGCCATTTTGGATCCAACTTTATTTTTTCAATGGGAAGAGGGTCATGTGACACATCAAACTTATTGAGAAAAACAATGGTGTGCCTGGTTTTAACATAACTTTATTCTTTCATGAATTATTTACAAGTTTCTGACCACTTATAAAATGTGTTCAAAGTGCTGCCCATTGTGTTGGATTGTCAATGCAACCCTCTTCTCCCACTCTTGACACACTGATAGCAACACCACAGAAGAAATGCTAGCACAGGCTTCCAGTATCCATTGTTTCAGATGCTGCTCATCTCGTATCTTCACAGACAACTGCCTTCAGATGACCCCAAAGATAAAAGTCTAAGGGGAGAAATTGGTGGCCATTCAATTGGTTTACGACAACCAACCCATTTTCCAGGAAACTGTTCATGTAGGAATGCTCTGACCTGACATCCATAATTGATGTTATGGTGTGGTATATGGGGTACAAGGATAGGTGGGGCCAGTCTTCATCAATGGAAACCTCAATGCCACTGGATATCTGAAATTGCTACTTGATGATGTGTTGCCCTCTTTATGCACTGAAGATGGCACATTCCCTGAGTTTTTCCAGCAAGATGGTGCACCTCCACATTATGGATGTCAGGTCCAAGCATTCCTACAAGGAATCTGACCCCCTTAGATTAGCATTTTTTTCTTTGGTGTTGCTATCAGTGTGTCAAGAGTGGGAGAAGAGGGTTGCATTGACAATCCAACACAATGGGCAGCACTTTTTTATAAGTGGTCATAAACTTGTAAATAACTCATGAAATAATAAAGTTGCATTAAAACCAAGCATACCATTGTTTTTCCTGTCAAATTCTCAATAAGTTTGATGTGTCACATAGCCTTCTTCCCATTAAAAAAATAAAGTTGGATCCAAAATGGCCAACTTCAAAATGGCCACCATGGTCACCACCATCTTGAAAAGTTCCCCCCCTTCCATATACTAATGTGCCACAAACAGGAAGTTGATATCACCAACCATTCCCATTTTAATTCAGTGTATCCATATAAATGGCCCACCCTGTTCATTGCAGACTTATGAAAAATTCTGAAGGGTTCACAAACGTTAAAGCACCACTGTATTTGAAATATATTTTTAGCTAGATATTTCTCAAGGGGACTAAAGATATTGCCTCTACAGCAGGGATGCACATGCTGCCCACCCTGCCCCTAGTTGTGGCCAACACTGTGCTGACTAGAAATAGCTTATAGCAATCCAGTGCAATCAGCTTTGTCACTGCATAGAGATCATTGGTGTGAAGCGATGGCCGGGGGACCATCACAATGCAGGGAGACTACGGTGCACAAGATGAGTTGCAAGCAACAAAGGGTTAATTTATTTACAGGCAAGGAATGTAGTGTTAGGAAAGTGTAAACAGGGGTATGCAATGACATAAAACAATTTACAAAAGTGATATTCTCTAGCTGGGCCGTACAAATGACACGGTGCACCAACTATTACAGATAAGTGTATTCTTTCAAAAGGCAAAACAATACAATAAAGTACAGTATGCTGCTACTCTAACTATAGCCTAACTGGCCGCTGCTACTTTGGCCACAAGGCTACCATGCTCTGTCTATTGCAGCCTATCCTAAGCCCTAAACATGTGCGCCCACGGGGTTAACACTCACAGTAAAGTTGGTGTCTCAGTTCCTTCCTCGGGGCCCCCTGCAGTTCTCTGCAAGATGATGCGACGTCCTCCCTGGCAGCTCTGTGCAACGTGGTCTTGTCCTTGTGTGAAGATCCCGAGCCTGTTCCTAGAAATGGTGGACTCCCTCTTCTGAATTCCTTCCTTGTAGATCTTCATGGCTCCTCGCAGCACCACAGGAAAATCACCTTCGTTATCCTCAGAAGGGTATACACAATCCCACAAGTTCAGTCAGTTCTAAGTTGCACGCTTTTCTCCTCACGTCAGTCTCCTGCAGACTCCCAGCTCTGAACACTCACTGGGCAAAACATCCACTCCCCTCTCCATAGCTGGAAGAGAAAACCAAAGCAGTCTTTTGAAGGGTAGAATAGAATGTACCATCGCATCAGCCAAGGGGGTGTTGTCTCTTAAAGGGGCAGAGTATCTCCACTGTCCATAGCAATGTCAGCCACTTACAGGTGGCCGGGAGCTACTGTGCTGTTCAGTAACCAATGAGCATATTCCATCACGGCAGGGGAGAGTGCCCATTGGTTATTACAGGCTCCTATTAGTGGCAGAGACAGAAGTCTGCATTAACCAATGAGCGCTTTCCCTGATAGTAACACAAAGTGCTGATTGGTTGCGGAAAGGCTTCTATCAGTCACTTCACTGCCCTGTATGACAGGAGCTTCTGCAGTGGAGGAATGCTTTTCTGCTGCTGTAGCTGAAGAGGGATGTTCCTCCAATATTTGAATGCTGCTCTGTTTAACATGTTGGACACAGTGAAAGTGGTTTTCCCCTAAGCCTCTGGAAATCCTTTGAACACAAAAGTGCCTGTGCTGTAAGAGAAGGCAGACATGTATTATATTGTGAATGAGCGCCTATTTATACAAACCATGGCTGCTATTTGACTGTCAGTCAGCTACATGCATGAAGATCGGCTTTCAGTTATCGATCTGTTTAAAATGATTGACCACACTTCAATGCAGACAGAATGGATTGCATAGAACATCATATTATTGGCAGTGTAAAGGTGGAGAAGATGGTGTACCACCCCTCTGAAGAGCCCTCTTGTTTAATGTGAGAAAAATATATTACATTGCATGATTATATCCTCCTAGAGGCAGCAGTTCCTTTTAGTCAGGGCTGACAGGGTTAACTGTAGGGCTGGTCCATAGTTGGGGAGGAGTAGTGGACTAGAGAAGATATAGGACTTTCAGAGTTGTATCCCAGTGTGTGCTGAACATGTAGAGGCAGAGACCCTGATTCCAGCAATGTATCACTTACTGGGCTGTTTGCAGTAGTTTTGATAAAATCACTGTTTTATCATTTATCAGCAGGAAATCACTATCGGACTAGTAAACCTGCTGCCATGTAGTCAAACCCCACACCCATCACTGATTGTCAGCTATCTGCCTATATACAGTGTACCCAAAAGGCTTCAAATCAGTGGTGTGGGCGGGGTTATATATACAAAGCTCGGCACTTAATTTACCAGTTTTGATAAACTCATGGGAGCGCTAGAGATTGATGAGAACAGCAGTAAGCCTTTGATCTTCAGAGCTCCTATTAGAATAATGATCTACCATAATTGACCTCCGCTCCATTTCTCCCTTAAGAGTCCCAGTCCACAGGATTGGTGACGGCCATGGATAATAAACAATGGGAAATTGGAAAGCTGTCGCCTATACTGTGGATAGGGGATAACTTTTAAACTTGGGAACACCCCTTTAAGTATTCCTAACATGTTTTGCATCTGATGTCTAATACAATTGCCATTGAAAGAACTGCAGCACATGGAACTCAGTAATAAAATTGTCATGAATTTCCAGTTGGCCTCTGGGTGAGTGCAGTAGCTAAAATTTAGTTATTAGACCATAGAAAAATATCAATGTAGTATTATGAGGCCATGAGAGCTAAAAGTTATTGAGTACCTATTATTCACCCCACCATTAAAAATCCTATACTGTTTATTACCTTTTTTATGAGAAAAACAAGTATTCCTATTCAATACAAAACAATTTACAGTAAAATACTTAGGTCATTAACCATAATTTGACTGGAGCAAACATTACCTCTTAGCGTTAATGGAGAACACTTATAGCAAAGCAGACCAGAAACAGTAACAGTAAAGCTAATTATTGGCAGAAGCGAAAACTTGCTATGACTAATGGCCTTTTTTTTTAATCTTTTTTCTTTTCAGAAGAATCTTGATTTAAATATTTTCCCGTTTATGAACGCCCACATGTGATTATATCAACTCTTAAAGCATCCTTATTTGGGTTGAAGTCTGTGTGATTGCCCCAGATTAAAATGTCATCAGAAAAAAAATAAAGGCTTAACATTGCTCACTTTTTCCAATTCACACAGCTTCACGTAAAACTAAAATCTTACAAAACAAAATGTACAGCAAAAAATAATGTGGTAATGTGTTAATGAGAAATAAAGCCAAAAATTACTAAATACATTGTGAGTGATATCTTTATTGTCTAACCCAAAAAATGTTTGCTCGCTATCAAATCAGAAGCCCTTACAGTGCTTTGCTCTGACCTCAGCAGGCCAGATCAAAGTACGCTTCCGCAGGAGTACGATTAAGGGACACTGTGTGGAGAACGTAGGACGCGTCATCGACATGAAGCCAGCAGGGGGACAGCAATTACAACAAGATAGGAGGAGCCAAAGCAAGACCAGCGATGCCCATCGGAGCGGACTGCATCATAGGAGAGTATAATAAATAGTATTTTTTGCAAAGTAGCGGGGACTGGAGACATATATAGCTTACTAGAATACTGTAAAATATGCCTTAAAAGTGCTGGCTGTACTTTATATTGGGAAAACCTGGCGATAGTTCCCTTTAATCAGGCAAGTTTTTGAATGAATGAGTCAATTGCATAACATTTAATAGATGTTATAATATATTTGTAAATTGGGTGGTATATCATTAAGCTAGTTCTACTGAAACTGCGATTACTAAAATCTCTAATAATCTCCTAATAGCTAAATCTAATAGCCACTACTCCCTGCTGATTCTCCCGGATCTCATCAGCATTTGTGGATCACCAGCTCCTCCTCACCATGCTCCACTTCATAGGCCTCAAAGAAACAGCTCTCTCCCGGGTCTCCTCCTACCTCTCTGGCCGCTTCTTCACTGTATCTTTTGCCAGCTCTTCTTCCTCTACTCTTTCCCTTACCATTGGGGTTCCTCAAGGCTCAGTCCTATGCCCTCTCTTCTTCTCCTTGAATATTGCCCCTATTGGTCAAACCATCAGCAAATTTGATTTCCAGTATCATCTCTATGCTAATGACACCCAACTATACACCTCTTCTCCTGACATCACCCCCACCTTCATACAATATACCAGGGATTGTCTGTCTGGTGTCTCTAACATCTTGTCATCCCTCTTTCTGAAACTGAATCTCCAAAACTGAATTTCTCATGTTTCCTCGTTCCAATAAACTACCTATATCCAATATTGCAAGTGCCTTGCAAGACGCTGGCTGTCTTAGGACCATATTTGACATAGAATACCATGTATCCAATTGCTCTCTCTCATGTTACATGCAAATTAAAAACATCCCCAGAATCCAACCTTTTCTCACCTTTGAAAAGGCAATTCTTGTCTGTATTACTGCAACTATTTACTGATCAGTCTCGCTCTAACCAAACATTCTCCTCTTCCATTTGTCCTAAATGCAGCAGCAAGGGTCATATATCTGTGTAAGCCATTACACCGATGCCTCCATGTTGTGCCAGTCACTGTGCCATTGTGACGTCAGAGCAGAGATACGAGGCCTCCATAGATAGAAAAAAGCTATTTAATGTGATAGGTGCGGGCTGCGTGCGACACAGACAGGACAGAACCCTGTCACATAAGGGAAAAAGCACATATGTTACTGCAGAGCTGGAATGAAATCTGTCCAGATGTGCAATGCTCGGGCAGATGGCTCTGGAATGGTTAGAATGTATATTGCAAGCTCTGACCTCATCCCTCTAGTGCATCCATTAAGGTGACATTAGAGGGGCATCTTCCTCAGGTGATCAAAGTAAAAAAGGTTACTTGCTTTACAGAGCTCTGACACTACCAGCTTGGAGGAGGGGTCAGTAACTGGTACAGCCACCTTATCCCCTTGATAATAGCATCTGTAACTAATGGAAGCGGAGGCAGAGATGGTGAAGTTCACATTAATTTTTATTTTTTAAGTGGAACCTCGGGACCACGGTTCGGGGGGCTCCGAAGGGGGCGTGACTAGTGAGCCCCGGGCACCCGTAGTAAAGCCCCTCAGGCTTTACTAACCTCCAGTTAGACCCCGAACATGTGGCAGCTGTCCCAGCGGGACCAAAAGGGGATAACAAAAGTTACAGCAGAGTCCGTAATGCGCTGGGTCCTGGATTCGGTTAGTTGGTAAGGAGTCGGTTCCAGTGACCTTCACACAGTCCTTGGACTCGGATGGCTGCAGGCGGAACGGGATGGCTTAGGCCCAGATGGTTGCTGATATAACCAGGTAACACAAGATACTGATATGCTGTGGAAGCAGAGAGCATTAGACAATGCACAGAGACTGAAGATGCAGTGCAGACAGGTTAGCATGAGAACCGGATGTAGCAATGATAGATACTCGTTGCTCCGGCGCTCTCCCTATGGAGGAGAGGCCAGAAATAGCAGCCAGTGCGCTGCCATTGGTTGATTGCATTTTTTGAATAATGCACGCCGCCCCTTTAAGAAGGCAAGAGAGCGGGCGTGCCCTAATAGCCTTAGTTACCGATCTCACAGGATGCCAGGAGGAGGAGGCAGGAGGGAGGACAGAATGCTGAGCAGCAGCATGAGAGGCTCGAGGTGAGTGCCCAGAATGGAGAGCAGCGGCAGGCCTGGACGCAGCACCAGGACGGGGGCCAGGTGTAACAGCGGCAGACCTAGGCGCAGCGCTAGGACAGTGTGTACAGCATCCAATCTGTAGTAATGCCCCAGAATAGGAAGGCAAGAAGGCAGCATGTGCAGGGTAATAGGGCAGGCTTTGTGTCCACTGTGTTCTGCACTCTGTTCACACGGGAGTATAGTGATCCGCCGCACCCACATTCTAGGGTCACAGTGACTCATCTTTGTCTGTCACCCTACTCATGCTCTCTGCTCTGCAACTGATCAAGACTAACACCCTCCATAATCCGAACTTTGCGCCTCTGTCTTCAGCACTTCTCTCATGCTGCGGCAGTTTTCTGGAATGCACTTCCCCAGATGATCTTAATAATATCTTGCCCCATATTTTCAGGCGTGCTTTAAAAACACATCTCTTTAAACAGGCCTATCACCTCAATGCACTAATCTAACTCTTCCTGGTTCCCTCTTCCTAAATTTTACTCAGAATCTAGTCCCTCCTACTTATTTGTCTCCACATCCTCCATGCACCCAATAATACTTAGTACCTGTACTTAGATACTGGCTGATGATGGCTCTTGGAGCTTATTTGAAATGCTTTATATAGTATAATGATGATGGCTGGACCATACATGACAATTACTATTTACCTATTGTGTCCCCGCTATTTCCTTATAGATTGTAAGCTTGCAAGTAGGGCCCTCAATCCTCATGTTGCATTTTTTATGTTTACATACTTACCTAAAACGCGATCAAATACCATAAATTGGTATCAATAAAAACATCAGCTTGCCTTGCAAAAAATAAGCCCCATCAACAGAAAAATAAAGCATTATGGGTTTTAGAAAATGATGACAAAAAACAAATTTTATTTTATTTTTTTTTTTAAATTTCAAATTTTTTTTAAAACATGTCTATGGAAAAATAAAAAATGTTATGGCTCTTGGAAAAAGAGGAGGAAAAAAACACATGCGCAAAAATCAAATTAGCCACACTGATGTCTTCTCTGATGGAATTGTGAAGCCTGCAGCCGATCATAAGCTGCTGATTGACTGCAGCACTCACGTGATATTGTTTGTGTCACTAGGTTGATGGGGGCACAAAGGGGTCAGGGTTGAGGAGCATTGCCACTATGAGATACTGTATATAGATTTTTTTTTATTCTATGCAGCATATTTTTGACGTTCATAAGACCTTAGTATAGAAACCGCTTCAGAACAGTACATGTACAGTTTACTATAAATTCAATCATAGATGATAAAGCAAGTACCAATAGTATTACATGAAAAAGAAAGAAGAATAAAAACAGTTCACCAATTTCAATCAAAAGTTGTTTAGGTAGATGACCATAAGTAGTCAATAATGCAGGTGCATGGATCTATGAGCCGCTTCCCTCACAAGTAGTCAAACACAAAAGATAGGCAATATATCCAGCTCCACATTCAATTTCAATACAAGAAAATCTTAAGACATCGGTAGTAGAGATGAGCGACTTTGCCTTTTTTAGGGTCGAGTCGGGTTTCATAAAACCCGACTTTCGCAAAAGTCGGGTCGAACGAAATCGGCCGACTATAGGGAAAAGTCGGAGGCCGACTGCAACACGAAACCCAATGCAAGTCAATGGAGAAGCAAAGGAAAAATCACCGTGTGCACAACTGTGGTGGTGCCGAGGTAGGTTCCCAAACCATATATAGTATAATGAAAACCTGGCACTCAACTTAAATGCTTAAATGGAACAGTTTATTTGTAGTACCAAACAAAACGTTTCGGTCAGTGCAGACCTTCATCAGTTACGCGCTCAAAGATTGTCTGTACTTAGATTGGAGGGCGTTTTTTGTATGTCCCTGTAAAGCCAAATGTCAGTGTGCTGCTGGAGCGCAGTTAAGTCTCATCTGTCTGGCAGGGAAAGCGCAAGCCTGGTCCTCCTGGACGCTATGTTATTATGAAGTAAATATTATTATTTACTTCATAATAATAGTTACGCATTGAAAACTGAGGGTTATTTGGCTAAAGTTGTGGGGGGGTAGGGCTGGCTCCAGGTTTTTGTGTGCCCTGGGCCAAAGAGTGTCAGTGCGCCCCTTTAACACATACCACAACTCATGATGCTCCGATACGGCACAGAAATATAGGTATAGTACAATGACAAATACTTCACTGCTTACATGACACGACTGATGTATTTTAAATTGTACAATAGCTCAAAAAAAGGACAGTATATTACTCCATGCAGTATTATGGCCACCACATTGTGCGCCATACAGAATAATGAGCCCCATATATTTATCCATACAGAGTAATTGGTCTCATATAATGTTCCATACAGTATATGATGAGCTCCACATAATGCTACAGTATATGATGGTCCCCATGGACAATGCTCCAGTGTGTTATGGGCCTAAATAATGCTACATATATAATGGGCCCCATTTCTAATGCTCCAGTGTATAATGTGCCCCATAGATGCCTCTACAGAGTCTGATCTGCCCCATTTAGAATGCTCCAGTATATGATGGGCCGCATGGATGATGCTCCAGTGTATGATGGGCCCTAATAATGCTCCATATATAATGGGCTCCATTTCTAATGCTCCAGTGTATAATGGGCCCCGTAAATGCTACTCCAGTGTCTGATGTCCCCCATTTGGAATGCTCCAGTATATGATGGGCTCCATTTTTAATGAACCCAGGCATGGTATGTGAAAAGAGCTCCATGGAGTAATCTGAAGCGTGTGCTGCCGCATCCTTCTCTTTTGGTGTGGGTGAAGGACACAAGGAAAGGTGTTTCTCCTGACCAGAAGCCTGCACTGTCGACTCAGTGCTTGCATTTTTTGAAACTTCAGAAGAGGAGGCGATAGAGCTGGAGGCTGTTTTAGCACTGTAAGCAAAAAACAGTTCCTGATGCTCCAGCTTTAAAAGCAGTCTTCCTACTCCCAGAAAAGGGAGACTTACAGGCCTTCCGGAGCTACACCATGATGCAGGCTCAACACCTCCTGCCTTAGCTTCTATTGTGTTTTTGGCACTACCAGCAGATGCACCACCACAACCATCAGTACCAGGTGGCCCCCCACGTCCATGTCCTCTTCCACCATACTTCCTCATGTTTTGGAAAATGGACCCAAAATACCAGCAGATATATGGTACTGTATCAGAAGTGTACAGCTCTATACAGTCTAGGGATAACAGTAAATCTCCGTATATATTTCATGAGTCATACACAGACACTCACAGGCTCAGTATGGATTACACAATAAAATAAAAAGTTGAAAAAGGGTACAGTATCACCACATACAAGGTATATATAGTATAGTGTAAACATTATGAATCTCCGTATACATTTCAGGAGGCAGACACAAACACTCTCAGGCCCAGTATGGATTACACAAGAATATGAAAAGCTGTAAATGGGTAATGTAACACAAGCATACAGCTGTATACAGTGTTGGGGTAATCTTAAAGCTCCAAATATTTTTCCGGGGTAACAGACAGACATTCACAGGCTCATTATGAATCTAAATAGCAAAAAAGGTTACTGTATCAGAAGCGTACAGCTGTATACAGTGTTGGCCAAATTTGAAATCTCGGTATATATTTTCGGAGTCACCCTCAGATGCTCACTCAGTCTAGGTTTGACCATAATAAAAATGTTGTAAAAAAGGTACTGGATAACAAGATAGCAAGTATATATTATAGGGTACAATTGAAATCTCCATATACATAGTCCCATAGTCACTCTCAGACGCTTACCCAGTATGTTTTTGACCGTAATACTAAATGTCGAACAAAGGCACTGTTTAACATGATACAAGCTGTATCGAGTATAGGGTAAAAATTGGTATCTCCGATTCACTGTATATATACAGTTAGGTCCATATATATATTTGGACAGAGACAACATTTTTCTAATTTTGGTTCTAGACATTACCACAATGAATTTTAAACAAAACAATTCAGATGCAGTTGAAGTTCAGATTTTCAACTTTCATTTGAGGGTATCCACATTAAAATTGGATGAAGGGTTTAGGAGTTTCAGCTCCTTACCATGTGCCACCCTGTTTTTAAAGGGACCAAAAGTAATTGGACAGATTAAATACTTGTAAATAAAATGTTCATTTCTAGTACTTGGTTTAAAACCCTTTGTTGGCAATGACTGCCTGAAGTCTTGAACTCATGGACATCACCAGATGCTGTGTTTCCTCCTTTTTCGATGCTCTGCCAGGCCTTCACTGTGGTGGTTTTCAGTTACTGTTTGTTTGTGGGTCTTTCTGTCTGAAGTTTAGTCTTTAACAAGTGAAATGCATGCTCAATTGGGTTGAGATCAGGTGACTGACTTGGCTATTCAAGAATATTCCACTTCTTTGCTTTAATAAACTCCTGGGTTGCTTTGGCTTTATGTTTTGGGTCATTGTCCATCTGTAGTATGAAACGACGACCAATCAGTTTGGCTGCATTTGGCTGGATCTGAGCACACAGTATGGCTCTGAATACCACAGAATTCATTCGGCTGCTTCTGTCCTGTGTCACATCATCAATAAACACTAGTGACCCAGTGCCACTGGCAGCCATGCATGCCCAAGCCATTACACTGCCTCCGCCGTGTTTTACAGATGATGTGGTAGGCTTTGGATCATGAGCTGTACCACGCCTTCACCATACTTTTCTTTTTCCATCATTCTGGTAGAGGTTGATCTTGGTTTCATCTGTCCAAAGAATGTTCTTCCAGAACTGTGCTGGCTTTTTTAGATGTTTTTTAGCAAAGTCCAGTCTAGCCTTTTGATTCTTGATGCTTATGAGTGGCTTGCGCCGTGCTGTGAACCCTCTGTATTTACTTTCATGCAGTCTTCGCTTTATGGTAGATTTGGATATTGATACGCCTACCTCCTGGAGAGTGTTGGTCACTTGGTTGGCTGTTGTGAAGGGGTTTCTCTTCAACATGGAGATTATTCTGCGATCATCCACCACTGTTGTCTTCCGTGGGCGCACAGGTCTTTTTGCATTGATGAGTTCACCAGTGCTTTCTTTCTTTCTCAGGATGTACCAAACTGTAGATTTTGCCACTCCTAATGTAGCAATTTCTCGGATGGATTTTTTCTGTTTTTGCAGCTTAAGGATGGCTTGTTTCACCTGCATGGAGAGCTCCTTTGACCACATGTTTCCTTCACAGCAAAACCTTCCAAATGCAAGCACCACACCTCAAATCAACTCCAGGCCTTTTATCTGCTTAATTGAGAATGACATAATGAAGGGATTGCCCACACCTGTCCATGAAATAGCCTTGGAGTCAATTGTCCAATTACTTTTGGTCCCTTTAAAAACAGGGTGGCACATGTTAAGGAGCTGAAACTCCTAAACCCTTTATCCAATTTTAATGTGGATACCCTCAAATGAAAGCTGAAAGTCTAAACTTCAACTGCATCTGAATTGTTTTGTTTAAAATTCATTGTGGTAATGTCTAGAACCAAAATTAGAAAAATTTTGTCTCTGTCCAAGTATATATGGACATTTTCTCTTGCCCCCTGAGAAGCATCCT
Source organism: Dendrobates tinctorius (assembly GCF_039654945.1). Classification (NCBI taxonomy): domain Eukaryota; kingdom Metazoa; phylum Chordata; class Amphibia; order Anura; family Dendrobatidae; genus Dendrobates; species Dendrobates tinctorius. The sequence continues at coordinate 3,980,383 of NW_027361783.1, forward strand.
CCTGCCCAAAATAATCATCCCCCTCATCCTCCTCCTCCTCCTCTTCCTCTTCTTCCTTCACCTCGTCCAGGACAGTTCCCTGACCAGACAATGGCTGACTGTCTGCAAGGCTTCCCTGTTATGAGCTCATTTTCTGCTCCACCAGCTGGGAGTTCTCCTTCTGTTCTCCCTCTGGTGGTGACAGGAGGTGGTGAGGTTAGTTTAATTGGTAATGGTCTGCCACCTGACGAGGAGGATAATGATTGGATCTCTGGAGTATCAGAATGGATATAAGACAGCCGACGCCCTATCCTGTTGCTGGTTATTCAGTCTGCTTCTCAGGTCTTGGACTTCAGCTCTGCTCCATTCTTCTCAAGTTAAGTTTGTTTTTTTGCTAATGTTCACACTTGCTCTTGTTGGTCAGCTCAGTTTTTGTGTGGTCAGCCAGCCCGGCTGGGCTGTGCTGAATCTCCACTCTTATTTATCTGTATTTGCCAATTTGCCTTTTATTAGATTGGCCTCTTTTTTGCTCTGTCTCAGAATATTTCAGAGTGCTGATATAGTGGGAGAAGTCTAGTGACTTCAGGGTTAATTTTGTTATCAGAAGTGTTGGACATTATTTTGGGTAGGGTTTTTTGGCAGATTGCAGAGAGTATCTTTCCTTTCCTGTCCTTTCAAGTTAGTTTGGCCCCATCGTTTGCTCAGCCTATTTTTCTGCCTTTGTTTGTGTTTTTATCTTGCTTCACCGTCAATACATGTGGGGGGCTGTCTTTCCTTTGGGGTCTGCTCTGGGGAAGTTAGTTTTCCCTTTTCTTACTTTAGGCTTATTTAGTTCTCCGGTTGTGACGAGGCATCCAGGACCATCGTAGGCACGCTCCACGACTGCTGCTAGTTGTGTGTTAAGATCAGGGGATCTGCAATCTGCATAGTTACCAACCTCTCTGGTTTTCTGAGACTTAGCGTGTGTTGTTTTTCTCCTCGGTGACCCATTCATAACACTTCCCTCCTCCTCCTGTTCCTCCTCCGCTGCAGGCGCCAGATCCTTAATGTGCGTCAAACTTTGCATGAGCAGACGCATAAGTGGGATGCTCATGCTTATGATGGCGTCCCTCAAACTGCCTGCCCATGTATCCTCCCACAAATGCATTACAGCCTGCCTCTGTTCGCACAGCCTCTCAACCATGTGCAGGGTGGAGTTCCACCTTGTTGCAACGTCTATGATTAGGCGATGCTTGGGGAGGTGGAGCAATCGCTGCAGCTTCTGCATACGACTGGAGTGGATGTTTGAGCTACGGATGTGCGAGCACAGTCTTCGCACCTTATGGAGCAGGGATGTTAACTCTGGATAATTATTAAGGAAGCACTGCATCACCAGGTTCAAAGTGTAAGCCAGGAAAGGTATGTGTGTGAGTTTTGCACGGGCTATGGCTGCCACAAAATTATGGCCGTTATCACTGGCTACCTTTCCTGGCTCAAGATGTAGACTGCCCAACCATGACTCAGTTTGTCACTGCAAGTAGTTGGCCAGTACCTCCGCGGTATGTCTGTTGTTGCCCAAAGACATAATCTTTAACACATCTCAACCTACAAAAAGTCACCATAGCCAAACGGGACAGTAAGAAACCCCTAGGCTAGCCAAAATAACCAAAACAAAAGAAAGAAATTTTTTTCTTAAGTCCCCAAAAAATAGTAAATATATAATTAATAAAATTGCACAAAATCATACAACAAAAAGAAAATAGAGGCTTATAATGAAAAATATAGAATTTATTAAAGCACACAATAAACAATGGACAAGGTATTCAAAGATGGAAAGTGTAGATAGCAACCAAATAATTAAATATAGCAGATGGTATAAAGTGCAAAAAGAAACAACTGTCGCCCCACCCACAATACAAAATAATCACAGGCTATAGTCTATATCGATTAAACATCTAGCAGCCAAAGGGTAGTAAAATATACAAATGCCGGTATCAAGTGGGTACAAATGACAATCAGTATAGCATACAAAAAGACCGGCCAATAGACTGCATGCTACCCTTAGACCTTATCCACCATATGTATTAGGAGGACAATAAATAAATCTAAAGTACATATAAGTTTCAGTTCAGGCTCCTTTGCGTCCCTCCACCCCCAATACATGGCAACCATGTCTCAAGGTAATATGCAGCTTGGCAGTTTAGTATCGTGTGTTATCCTGAACTGAAACTGGGCCATGTACGCTCCTGAATGCTTAATCGCTCACTCCGATTGGTTGTTGGTGCTATTTAAACACTCACACCCACCACTGGGACACGCCCCCGGAAGAAGCTTGTTGCGAAACGCGCGTTGGGGTGGAGGAGGCTGCGGCGCCCATAGTCACTGGTGTTTATACGTCCAGGTATTGTCACTTATTGATTTTATTTGGTTATCATTATTATAAGCCATCTTTGCAGTGTATTTAAGACTCCCTGTGGGACTTAGACTTAATTGTCATGATTCCGCTGTATTTGTAATATTTAAACATAAGGTTTTTCTCACATAAAAAATTATTTTCTGCTCTGATTGGCATACTATTTATAGTATTGTGGTATTAATATATTTTTTTATTTCATCTATTAATATGTGACAGCACATTATTTTCACATGACTTATTGTTGTTAGGGAAAGGAGCGCCTCCTACTGGGCATTATTTGGTTTTCTTTTATAATTTTGTATATTAATAAACATGTAATTTTTAATTTTATCCTCTCTGGATCTCTTCATTTTTGGGCTGTATTATTATATATGTCCGGAAATAGTTTTTGGTAGCATGTAATTTGAAGTGCCAGATTATAATTATTATTGGACTAAAATTTGGGGTATATATTTTGTTAGTCAATGACGCTCGCCCAGTATGTATTTGACCGTAATCCAACAAGCAGATATACAGAACTGTATCAGAAGTGTACAGCTGTATACATTTTTTGTTTAACTAACAATCTCCGTATATGTATTTATGGAGTGTCACACACACACGCTGACTCTGTATAGATGTGACTATAATGTGAACGGCAGATATACAATACTGTTTGAGAATCGGACAGCTCTATATGGTGTCTGTATGGAAAATTGTCAATCTCCGTCTATTTTTATACGGAGTGACACGTGCTATCTCTGTATAGTTTTGACCGTTATCAAACAGCAGATATACGAAACTGTTTGAAAAGCGGGCAGTTCTATAAGGTGTAAGTCTGGAAAAATGGAAAATCTCCTCGGCTTGTTTTTCCAGGGTCACACACATATAGCTTCTATTTGTCCATGATACCAGTCGGTACATGGTAGTGTGTGAGGAGCGTACACCACTATACGGAGTCTCTATGGAAAATTGCCAATCTCCATCTATTTTTATACGGAGTGACACGCGCTGTCTCTTTATAGTTTTGACCGTAAACAAACAGCAGATATACGAAACTGTTTGAAAAGCGGGCAGCTCTATAAGATGTAGGTCTGGAAAAATGGAAAATCTCCTCGGCTTGTTTTTCCAGAGTCACACACAGATAGCTTGTATTTGTTTGTGATACCAGCCAGTACACGGTAGTGTGTGAGGAGCGTACACCGCTATACGGTGTGGGAAAAAAATGAACGCTCGGTAACTCACCAGAACAAAATAATAAAAGTTGGAGTGCTTTGAAAAAAGCAGTTTAAACAGCAGTGTGCACACAGCAATGCAGCTATCAGGTAGCCTTAAAAGGCAGCCTAATCACCACCAGCGCTGCTGCACACAACAAAAAGCCTCCCCTTTCACTGCACACTAACTGTATAGTGAAAAGCGCTGTCAGCAGAAGCAATTTTTTTTTATTCTTCCCTGCCTAACGCTCTCCCTTATTCAGAATCAGCAGCAGCACCTCTCCCTATTCTTAGATCGGCAGAAGTAAGATGGCGGTCGGCGGTCATGGCCTTTTATAGCCACTGTGACGCCACACAAAGCCAGCCAATCACTTCAATGCCCTTCTCTAAGATGGTGGTGGCCGCTGCCCATGTCATTGCATTGAGCACAGTGTGCGTCCTCTATCATTGGCTGAGAAAAGGCGCTGGAAGCATTATTTGAAACGCGACTTTGGCGCTCGGCTCGGTGACCTCATGGCCAACCTCACGCTATGGTCGGGATTAGATCGGCGAAACCCGACTTTAGCTAAAGTCGGAGATTTTTGAATTTGACCGACCCGTTTCGCTCAACTCTAATCGGTAGTGACCCATTCAAGAGTGTGCCCGTCTCTTTAAGTAATCCTGAATTGTGAGTAGCTTCTGTACACTACTGCTCACTCTCTATCTGCCCCTCTACATGATAACACAGGCCCAATTCTCATACATAAAAAAGACACAGGAGACGGAGTTCTAAGTTTTGGCATAAAATGGCCGTGGCATTTATTTTGAGTTACTCAAAAAACAATTTTATTTCATCATAACAATTAAAACCATTAATTATCTCCATCACTGAATAAAAATTATTACTCTCTTACCCAATCCATAAACGGGGAGATTATCTCACAAATAAACGACACGACAATACAACTAAATATTTTTTAACAGGGCGGGAGGGATCTTGAAATCTTCTTGAGGTAAACTGAGGAAACGGTCCCAAAATAGCTGATTATATACCCACAAATTCTTCCCGCTCATACTCCGTCAGCCAATCAAAAGGTTAAAAAAAAAAAAAGAGCAGGAAGCCAATCTGCCTAACAACAGGGGAACCTGCTCGTGAAATACCACAGCATACTGAAAACATTAACTCTTTGTAGACCAGAGCTTAAAACAAAATAATTACCATCAAATTATTAATTATGGGAGCCGCGTTATCATGCGACCCCCCTTGTATTCACTAAGGGGAGGGCGTTCATGATAACACAGGTCCCACTCTCATACATACATAAAAAAGACACAGGAGACGGAGTTCTAAGTTTTGGCATAAAATGGCCGTGGCATTTATTTTGAGTTACTCAAAAAACAATTTTATTTCATCATAACAATTAAAACCATTAAATATCTCCATCACTGAATAAAAATTATTACTCTCATGACCCAATCTTCCCTAAACAGGGAGATTATCCAAACGCCGTGCATAATAATGCATGGCCCCCCCAAAGCGCCACTGCCATTTTTCGATGATGTTCTGGAAATCTAAGTTGAAGATGTCCAGGCCAACATCTGAAAGGTGCACAAGGTCCCTTCTGTTCATACCGGGGATCTTTTCTTCCAAGTCGACATGTCTGTAAGAAAATCCATCAATCAAAACCATAAACTTCTGCATACTCCTGTTAACCCTTTTCCTTATTTTTTCAACAAACAACATATTGTGTTCTCCCCATAACAATCTAGGGACAATTTCTGAAAATACAAAAAATGATTTAAAAAATTCAATTTTTAGTGAACTCAAATCCTTCCTCATGTAGGCTAACAAATCGAGTGTATTAACTTTACCTAAATCGTTACCCCTAAATGCAAAATAATTAAATCCGGATACGGATGACTTTTTGACAGCTGTTGCATGAATCCAATCAAATTCTTCCATAACATTTCTCTTCTGATAAACCAAAAAATGTGGAGAGAAGAAGTATTAAATGAGAGATTCTCTGTATAGCACCGCATCATCGCCCTTTTTTCAGCCCAATAAACATACGAGAGTCCGATGATCCACACAATTAGCGGACCTACAAAATTAATAAGATGTTAGCATTCATATAAATTCGGCCTAACATACAATTTGAACCTTTTTGATTCCCACCTTCCAATCTTCATTATATTATTGTCTTGAAAACCCAACCTAGCAGCTTCCGTTGCTGCTACAATACGAAAGGAGTGTGACGTGATTTTAAGATTTTCCAAACCCAATTGGACCAGGCATTTTTTAAAAATGAAATTTAATTGATAAACCGTCACCGCTGTACCATTGTGTTGAATGAAAAATGGACCTTCGAATCTTGGTCTCATGCTAAGCCATCTCTTCACATTCTAAACTGGACAAATAACTGCATCCGAGATTGCAGATAAACTAACTGAAGCTCCTGTTCCTAACTGATCTGTTTTTGACCTTTTTATAAATAAAATAACCGAGGATTCAAATACCTTTACATCCTCAATTAACAGGCAAGAAGGTGAATTTTTTGACTGAGAAACTATTTCCCCGACACGAAGCGCTGCAAAAAATGCTAATGTAAATGTTGCTGAAAACAAACAATTTTCTTCAAAATTGTCGCAAACTGATGGGAGAGACAAGCAAATGTCTTTTAGCAAACGAAATGATATGGGACGACGATCATCCTGTTTAAAATTAGCCCTTCTGAATCCTTTTAGAAATTGTTTCATGAAAAATTGTCATTCAACGGTTTCTTGCCCAAAATTTTAAGAAAAAAGGAAACACCAGCAATATGTTTTGCTGACGCTGAATAAGACAGACAATTCAAAACCAAATGCTCTGCAAATTTCAGAGCTGTTTCTTCCTTTGCTTTGTTATATGAGTAACCGTTTGCGGTACAAAATCTTATCCATACATTCCAAGCGCCCGAATACTCGGACCAAGTTTTATCAGCCAAGGATTTTCCAATTAAGTATTGAATTAGACCTGAACTATGTACCATATATTCTCTGCATAAGTTGTTCTTCCCTTGTCTGCTCCGGGAACATGCTCCAAAAACTTTGACCAATGGCGGTGACAAATAAGTTTAGCACAATCATTAATTAACTCATTTGAAAATTATGCTTTTAACCAGATATTAAACTCCATACAGGCTAGAACTAAAGGCCTAAGAATTTGGTTAGCCCATCTGTTTTTAGCTGAAAATGTATTTAAAATAAAACCCAGACCTTGGCTGTTAGAACGGAATAGTATACGCTTATTGCAAAGGCTAGGTCCCGACAAAAGAATGGCTACATATATGGCGAAAAGGTCTAAAATTGCTCCCTTCTTAGGAATATTACTGTAAAACCAAGAGCTAGGCCATTTGTTTGCCGACCAGTACGATTTAAAAGATAAACCAAAACCTTCTGATTCGTCCGCAAAAATATACAAGTCCAAATCTTCCGCAAATACAAACGGGGTATGCCACATTGTCTTGCCATTAAATTTAGATAGGAACGACAACCAAGTTCTAAAATCCGCCTTAAGCTCGCTCCCTAATCTCAGGTGTGAATTAGGAGAAAGGTTACCTGCTGTGGCATCGTATAGCCTTCTAGAAAACACCCTACCCACGGGTATGATTTTTAATGCAAAATTCAAGGAACCAAATAACGACTGTAAATTCCTCAATAAAACTTTTTCTTTCCACAAAAACAGATTAATCATATAGCAAATTTTGTCAATCTTTTCAGCAGGGAAAGAGCATGTCATAGATTCAAAATCAGAATACCTAAAAATTCCAAAGAAGTACAAGGGGCCACGGTTTTTTCTTCTGCAATCGGTATTCCAAAATGCTCACAAACCTTAACAAACTTATCCATCAAAGCAAAACAACCTTCAGAATCACTGGGACCAATAAACAAGAAGTCATCAAGATAATGCACTACTCCACCACCCTTTGAATTGAACTTCACTACCCATTGGAGAAAAGTTGAAAACGTCTCAAAATAATAACAAGATAATGAAAACCCCATAGGGAGACATTTATCAAAAAAAAAATTATCTTTGAAACAAAAACCAAGGGAATTGAATCCTCTCGGATCAACTGGTAACAACCTGAATGCAGCTTTTATGTCAGATTTTGCTAGCAATGGCTTGTGACCAAAACTTTGCAGAAACTCCACGGCCACATCAAACGAAGTGTACTTTACTGAGCAAATTTCTGTATCCACTTCATCATTTAGGGAACTTCCTTTGGGGTATGATAAGTGATGAATTAATCTAAATGAACTCATTTCTTTTTTAGGAACTAAACCCAAGGGAGAGACCCTGAAATTAGCAAACGGAGGAGAGTCAAATGGGCCCTCTACTCTACCTGCTTCAATCTCTTTTAATATTTTTTCTTCAACTTTCACTGGATATTCTAAGGCTGATTGCAGATTGTTCCATTGTTTGCAACCAGAACCTGAAAATGTTGGAACAAAAAATCTGTTAAAGAAACCATTCTTCAGCAGGTAACTACTCTCCGTTTCTGGGTACATTTCTAACCATGGGACCATATTTTGTAACTTCAGCAGAGTCACAGCTCTTTGGAAGTGCCTCTTTATTGGGTCCTTGCTGTCCGTTTTGTGACTGACGTTTGAAGCATCTAAACATTGCATGTGCACCCCCGCAAAACGAGCACTCATGGCGAAAATGACAGTTTGCAGTCAACTTACAGCTTGTTTCGCTGAATGCAAAACATACCCCTTTCTTACTAGGTGTATTCACATTCTGTCTATATGGTGGGAACTTCTGGGGCAACATCAAAGTCTGCCGTAATCCCAAGTCTTTTTACCCCATGATAGGTTAGGGTGCATGGCTAATTTTTGGCTAATAAATGGTTTGTCATATTGTAACCATGACATGTCCCCAGAGTTCCGATATGCATCCAAAATTGAATCTAAATGCTGAAACAGCCCCGAACATAAAGAAGGGTGTTTTTCACCCAGTACAGCAGCATACAGTTGTGGCCAAAAGTATTGACACCCCTGCAATTCTGTCAGATAATACTCAGTTTCCTCCTGAAAATGATTGCAAACACAAATTCTTTGGTATTATTATCTTCATTTAATTTGTCTTAAATGAAAAAACACAAAAAGAATTGTCCTAAAGCCAAATTGGATATAATTCCACACCAAACATAAAAAAGAGGGTGGACAAAAGTATTGGCACTGTTCGAAAAATCATGTGATGCTTCTCTAATTTGTGTAATTAACAGCACCTGTAACTTACATGTGGCACCTAACAGGTGTTGGCAATAGCTAAATCACACTTGCAGCCAGTTGGCATGGATTAAAGTTGACTCAACCTCTGTCCTGTGTCCTTGTGTGTACCACATTGAGCATGGAGAAAAGAAAGAAGACCAAAGAACTGTCTGAAGACTTGAGAAACCAAATTGTGAGGAAGCATGAGCAATCTCAAGGCTACAAGTCCATCTCCAAAGACCTGAATGTTCCTGTGTCTACCGTGCGCAGTGTCATCAAGAAGTTTAAAGCCCATGGCACTGTGGCTAACCTCCTTAGATGTGAACGGAAAAGAAAAATTGACAAGAGATTTCAATTCAAGATTGTGCCGATGTTGGATAAAGAACCTCGACTAACATCCAAACAAGTTCAAGTTGCCATGCAGTCCGAGGGTACAACAGTGTCAACCCGTACTACCTGTCGGTGTCTGAATGAAAAGGGACTGTATGGTAGGAGACCCAGGAAGACCCCACTTCTTACCCCGAGACATAAAAAAGCCAGGCTGGAGTTTGCCAAAACTTACCTGAAAAAGCCTAAAACAGTTTGGAAGCAAGTTCTCTGGTCAGATGAGACAAAAGTAGAGCTTTTTGGGCAAAGGCATCAACATAGAGTTTACAGGAGAAAAATAGAGGCATTCAATAAAAGAACACGGTCCCTACAGTCAAACATGGCGGAGGTTCCCTGATGTTTTGGGGTTGCTTTGCTGCCTCTGGCACTGGACTGCTTGACCGTGTGCATGGCATTATGAAGTCTGAAGACTACCAACAAATTTTGCAGCATAATGTAGGGCCCAGTGTGAGAAAGCTGGGTCTCCCTCAGAGGTCATGGGTCTTCCAGCAGGACAATGACCCAAAACACACTTCAAAAAGCACTAGAAACTGGTTTGAGAGAAAGCACTGGAGACTTGTAAGGTGGCCAGCAATGAGTCCAGACCTGAATCCCATAGAACACCTGTGGAGAGATCTAAAAATGGCAGTTTGGAGAAGGCACCCTTCAAATATCAGGGACCTGGAGCAGTTTGCCAAAGAAGAATGGTCTAAAATTCCAGCAGAGCGTTGTAAGAAACTCATTGATGGTTACCGGAAGCGGTTGGTCGCAGTTATTTTGGCTAAAGGTTGTGCAACCAAGTATTAGGCTGAGGGTGCCAATACTTTTGTCTGGCCTATTTTTGGAGTTTTGTGTGAAATGATCAATGTTTTGCTTTTTGCTTCATTCTCTTTTGTGTTTTTTCATTTAAGACAAATTAAATGAAGATAATAATACCAAAGAATTTGTGTTTGCAATCATTTTCAGGAAGAAACTGAGCATTATCTGACAGAATTGCAGAGGCGTCAATACTTTTGGCCACAACTGTAGACAGCAAATGCTTGAAGCCAATTATTAAATGACCTCTGAATAACAACACGTTTCTTTTCTTCCGATTAATCTTTTCTTTCATATCTATGCTGCTGTTCCTTAACTGACGGTAAAAGGGAGAAAATATCAATGTACTCCCCGTGCCAAATTTGTTCTTTTACTGACATATTAATATGGAAACCCAGTGGGGACATCTCACATGACAAAGATTCTTTTAACAGGACTTCTGGCAGCCCCGGTTTTACAACTACTCTGCTGCTAGCTGCAACCTCAGGAAGATGCAACACTGGGGCTGTTCCTGCAGTCAGACATTCACTCAACACTTCTTTAACCAAAGACCTCAAATTAGCATATAAGGGGGTAAATATAGGGACATTGAAAATCTCACCCCTCTGATCCTGTATGTCGACCGGGTCCAGGGAAGCTTCGGCACTCAAGCCTGTCACGGCAGGCAAATGCTGCTGAGGAGATGATTCCTGGCATACTTCGGTATCCATTGCCATCGAGACTGCTCTCCAGGATAAAGCAGCAGCAACAGCCTCTCTGTCTTCGGTTGCACAAACTGCTGCTGCTTGATGCCTGGCCAGTAGAGTTGAGCGAAACGGGTCGAAAAATTTCAAAAGTCGCCGACTTTTGGCAAAGTCGGGTTTCATGAAACGAAACCCGACCCTAGGATGAGGTCGGCCACGAGGTCGGCGACTTACGCGCCAAAGTCGCGTTTCAAAAGTTTGTTTTGCGCTCTTTTTCAGCCAATCAGGATCCACGGACACTGTGGGCAACGTGATGACATAGGCAGGGGTCACCACCATCTTTCAGAAGGGCATGCAAGTGATTGGCTTGCTTTGGTGGGCGTCACAGGGGTTATAAAAGGGCGTGCACGCCGACCGCCATCTTACTTCTGCCGATCTTAGCATAGGGAGAGGTTGCTGCTGCTGATTCTGTAGGGAGAGCGTTAGGCAGGGAAGAAGAAAAAAAAACTGCTTCTGCTGCTAGCGATTTTGCCTGTACAACACACCAGTCACTGTGTGTGCAGTGCAAGGGGAGGCTATATTGTGGTGGATCAGCGGTGTTGGTTGTTAGGCTGCCTTCTAAGGCTTCCTGACAGCTGCATTGCTGTTTACCCACTGCTCTGCAAACTGCTTTTTTAAAAGCAATCCCAATTTTTTTTTTGTCCTGCTGAGGTACTGAGCGTGCCTTTTTTCACACCATACAGCGGTGTACGCTCCTCACACAGTACTGTGTAACGGCTGTTATCACAGCCACAGTGAAGCTATCTGTGTGTCACTCTGTGAGAATAAGTCGAGGACATGTTCCGTTCTTACAGACCTGCACCTACTAGTTTTGTCTAGCTTTCAAACAGTTAAATATATTTGCTGTTTGATCACATTCAAAACTATAGAGAGACAGCGTGTGTCAGTCCGTATACTTAAAAAACATGGAGCTTGACAATTTTACATACACCGGACAGCCGTGTACGTGCACGCTCCTCTCAGTACCGTGTAACGGCAGTTATCACGGCCACAGTGAAGCTATCTGTGTGTCACTCTGTGAGAATAAGTCGAGGACATGTTCCATTCTTACAGACCTGCACCTACTAGTTTTGTCTAGCTTTCAAACAGTTAAATATATTTGCTGTTTGATCACATTCAAAACTATAGAGAGACAGCGTGTGTCAGTCCGTATACTTAAAAAACACGGAGCTTGACAATGTTACGTACACCGGACAGCCGTGTACGTGCACGCTCCTCTCAGTACCGTGTAACGGCTGTTATCACGGCCACAGTGAAGCTATCTGTGTGTCACTGTGGAAGGATAAGTGGAGGACTTGTTCCGTTCTTACAGACCTTCACTCTAGGGAGATTCCTATTCTGCCCAATTCTACATACACCTTGTAGTTTGTGATACACTAGCCAATTTCTGCCTGTGACATAGCGCTCTGATATTCAGTGGGCCTCACACAATCCAAAAGTGTCCAGTGTCCACTAGTGTGTGCAGAAATTCAAAATCTCCCTTATCCTGTAGTCACTTTTTTCACACCTGTGCCATCGAGCCTGTGACATAGCGCTCTGATATTCAGTGGGCCTCACACAATCCATAAGTGTCCAGTGTCCACAAGTGTGTGCAGAAATTCAAAATCTCTGTGATCCTGTAGTCACTTTTTTCACACCTGTGCCATCGAGCCTGTGACATAGCGCTCTGATATTCAGTGGGCCTCACACAATCCAAAAGTGTCCAGTGTCCACTAGTGTGTGCAGAAATTCAAAATCTCCCTTATCCTGTAGTCACTTTTTTCACACCTGTGCCATCGAGCCTGTGACATAGCGCTCTGATATTCGTGGGCCTCACACAATCCAAAAGTGTCCAGTGTCCACTAGTGTGTGCAGAAATTCAAAATCTCCCTTATCCTGTAGTCACTTTTTTCACACCTGTGCCATCGAGCCTGTGACATAGCGCTCTGATATTCAGTGGGCCTCACACAATCCAAAAGTGTCCAGTGTCCACTAGTGTGTGCAGAAATTCAAAATCTCCCTTATCCTGTAGTCACTTTTTTCACACCTGTGCCATCGAGCCTGTGACATAGCGCTCTGATATTCAGTGGGCCTCACACAATCCAAAAGTGTCCAGTGTCCACTAGTGTGTGCAGAAATTCAAAATCTCTGTGATCCTGTAGTCACTTTTTTCACACCTGTGCCATCGAGCCTGTGACATAGCGCTCTGATATTCAGTGGGCCTCACACAATCCAAAAGTGTCCAGTGTCCACTAGTGTGTGCAGAAATTCAAAATCTCCCTTATCCTGTAGTCACTTTTTTCACACCTGTGCCATCGAGCCTGTGACATAGCGCTCTGATATTCAGTGGGCCTCACACAATCCAAAAGTGTCCAGTGTCCACTAGTGCGTGCAGAAATTCAAAATCTCTTTGATCCTGTAGTCACTTTTTTCACACCTGTGCCATCGAGCCTGTGACATAGCGCTCTGATATTCAGTGGGCCTCACACAATCCAAAAGTGTCCTGTGTCCACTAGTGTGTGCAGAAATTCAAAATCTCCCTTATCCTGTAGTCACTTTTTTCACACCTGTGCCATCGAGCCTGTGACATAGCGCTCTGATATTCAGTGGGCCTCACACAATCCATAAGTGTCCAGTGTCCACAAGTGTGTGCAGAAATTCAAAATCTCTGTGATCCTGTAGTCACTTTTTTCACACCTGTGCCATTGAGCCTGTGACATAGCGCTCTGATATTCAGTGGGCCTCACACAATCCAAAAGTGTCCAGTGTCCACTAGTGTCTGCAGAAATTCAAAATCTCCCCTGTCCTATAGACACCTTGTACCTTGTTTTACATTACTATATAGTTTGTTGGATTTTGTCTACATTTCTACAAAAAATGAGGAAGGCTGGTGGAAGAGGCCGTGGAATTGGGCGGGGGTTGGCAGCTGGTAATGATGGTGTTGGTGGTGAATCTGATGGTAGTGGCAAGAGCAAAATAGGACCGAATGCAGGAGGTGTTGAGCCTGCATCATCGTCTGGCTCCATAAGGCTTCGAAGGCTTAGTTTTCTAGGAGTTGGCAAACCGCTTTTAAAGCCAGAGCATCAGGAAAAAGTTTTGTCTTACATTGCTGACTCAGCCTCCAGCTCTATCGCCTCCTCTTCTGAAGTTGTAAAAAGTAAAAGCACTGAGTCGTCATTGGAGGCTCATGTTCATGAACCACACCTTTCCTTGTGTCCTTCACCCCAACCAAGATTGAAGGATGATGCAGGCCATACTACTGATTACTCCATGGAGCTGTTTTCACATACCATGCCTGGATTATCAAGTGAAATGGTGAATTACCCAGGCCAAGATGAATCTGACATGGGGTGCACTGATGCACAGCCGCTGATGGATGATTCTGCTGGTACATTCACTCAGAGCACTACATTGTCCTCGCAGTGTACAGAGCCAGATTCTGACCCTGATGAGACTCAGGTGCCCCTTCCCGCACACTATACCACCATACACGGTGACACAGAGGAAGGTGCACATGACATTGAAGAGGAGGTGATGGATGACCCAGTTGTTGACCCAGATTGGCATCCATTGGGGGAAGAGGGTGCTGCTTCCAATAGCTCAGATGAGGAGCATCCACAGCAGACATCGACATCGCAACAGCTGTTATCTGGCAGGCCCGGAGCACTCCAAAGACAGGTTCCAAAAATCAAAAGAGTTGCTGGACAGCTTGTCCAGAGGGTCAAAGGATCACAGCGTGCTAGGCCACAAAATGTCTGCCAAAGTAGGAAGAGTGCAGTGTGGCACTTTTTTGAACAAAATCCTCATGATCAGGCCAAGGTTATCTGTAAGAAGTGCGCAAAGACCTTTAGCCGAGGGAAAAATCTGAAAAATTTGAATACCAGTTGCATGCTTAGACATTTAACCAGCATGCACTTGCAAGCGTGGACACAACACCAAACCTCAAGTGCCACATGTGCAACTGATCACAAAGAAGGTAGTCAGCAACACTACATTGTTTCCCCCATTGTAAGCCCACCGGTTAGCACAGCAGCAAATGTTGAGGTGTCGTTGCAAGGCCACAGCAGTCAGGGAATCCCACTGTTATATCAACGAAAGACTGATTCTAGGCCATCAGAAAGAACACCAACTCCATCACCATCATCAACCCTCTCTCAGTCCGCCCTGTCCACCGCTACTTCCACCATATGCAGCTCTCAAGTCCAGCTCACCCTCCCAGACACTATGAGTAGGTCAAGAAAGTACTCAGTCTCTCATCCGCGTACACTGGGTTTGAACGCCCACATTGCCAAACTAATCTCGTTTGAGATGATGCCCTATCGGTTGGTGGAAAGCGCAGCTTTCCGCGAACTCATGGCCTATGCAGTACCACGCTATGACCTACCCAGTCGCCACTTCTTCTCTCGCAAAGCCATCCCAGCCCTCCACCATCATGTAAAAGACCGCATTGTCCATGCACTCAAGCAGTCAGTGAGTGGAAAGGTGCACCTCACAACTGATGCATGGTCCAGTCGGCATGGCCAGGGCCGTTACGTGTCCATCACTGCGCACTGGGTTAATGTGGTGGATGTAGGGTCCACAGGGGACAGCGGTGGTGGGACAGTGCTGCCTAGCCCACGGTATAAGAAACAGTTGGCTGTAGGCGCTCGATCCTCCTCCTCCTCCAGAAGCGAAAGCTCGTCCACAGAGCGGAGTCGTACGAGCACTCCATCTGCAGCTGCCACTGTTGCACACGAGGTGTCCCCTTATCGAGCAGCTAGTGGAAAGCGTCAGCAGGCTGTGTTGCAGATGATGTGTTTGGGCGACAGACACACCGCCGAGGTGCTGGCCGAGTACTTGAAGCGACAAACTGAGTCATGGCTGGGCAGTGTACATCTTGAGGCAGGCAAGGTAGTTAGTGATAACGGCCGTAATTTTGTGGCAGCCATAGCCCTTTCAAAACTCAGCCACATACCTTGCTTGGCTCACACCTTGAACCTGGTGGTGCAGTGCTTCCTCAAAAATTATCCGGAGTTAACAGCCCTGCTCCAGAAGGTGCGAAGACTGTGCGCGCACATCCGCCGGTCGCCTGTACACTCCGTTCGTATGCAGAAGCTGCAGCGATAACTCCACCTTCCCAACCACCGCCTCATTATCGACATTGCAACAAGGTGGAACTCCACCCTGCACATGGTGGAGCGGCTCTGCGAGCAGAGGCAGGCCATAATGCATTTGTGGGAGGATACACGGCCAGGCACTTTGAGAGCAGACATGGAGTTGACAGGTGTGCAGTGGTCGAAGCTGAAAGACCTCTGTAAAGTCCTTCAGTGTTTTGAGGAATGCACACGGCTGGTAAGCGCAGACGACGCCATCCTAAGCATGAGCATCCCACTTATGCGTCTGCTCATGCAAACTTTGACGCACCTTAAGGAGCAGGCGTCTGCAGCCAATGTTGATGAGGAGGAAGAGGAGGAGGGAATCCTTGATGACATTCAGCCATTGTCTGCTCAGGGACCTCTCCTGGATGAGGTGGAGGAAGAAGAGGAGGAGGAGGATGATGATGGGGATGATTACTTAGGGGAGGAGGATGCATCTCGTGGGGCAAGTGAAAATGTTGGCGTGGCAAGGTCTGGTACAGGGTTTGTGCGTGACTGGAGCGATGTGGATTTGCCAGAAAGTGCTCCTCCAACCAGCACTCGCAGTGCATCATTGACACCGGGAACATTGGCCCACATGTCAGATTATGCCTTGCAGATCCTAAAAAGGGACCCCCGCATTACCAAAATGATGAACGATGACGACTACTGGTTGGCCAGCATTCTGGATCCACGCTATAAAGGCAAATTACAAAACATCATGCCACAGGAGAACCTTGACCTAATGTTGGCTAATAAACAAGCAACTCTGGTAAATCGGTTGCTTGAGGCATTCCCAGCACACAGCAGCGGTGATGGTTCTCACACGAGCCGTACGGGCCGGGGGCAGCTTGGCAGAGGTGTTCATGGTGCACACAGCAGAAGTGGCGTTGGAGACAGGGGTTTCATGACAATGTTGTGGACTGATTTTTCAAGTACCGCTCACACAACTGGTAATACTGCATCGATGGAAAGTGACAGGAGACAGCAGCTGTCAACTATGGTTACAAACTACTTTTCCTCCCATATCGATGTTCTCCCACACAGGTCATTCCCCTTTGACTATTGGGCCGCTAAACTGGACACCTGGCCTGAATTGGCACAATATGCCTTACAGGAGCTCGCTTGCCCAGCTGCAAGTGTGCTATCGGAAAGAGTCTTCAGTGCAGCTGGATCAATCCTGACAGAAAAAAGGACCCGTCTGTCAACCCAAAATGTGGATGATCTAACCTTCATTAAAATGAACCATGCATGGGTTTACAAGGATTTTGTCCCACCTTCCCCTGATGACACATAGGGTGACAGAAAAATGGCTTGCTTTGGTCCACCTCTTCCTGGGACTTCACCTATTTCGCCTTTTGCATCAGCTGAATGTCCAACATCAACATATGACACTTTCTAAAACTCCCTAACTGTGCTGCCTCCCCCCCCATGGCCGGGGTCACCACCTAGCGCACGACATCGTGCGAGTGCCGTTGCCCTGGACAGGTGGGTAGGCCAACTCTTGGGCGCGGGCACTGGCACAGGGTCCCTCATAGTGCAATCAAGTGTCTCTGACGGTGGTGGTGCACACCCGCCGTCAGACACACCGCCGTACTATGAGGGGCCCAGTGCCAGTACCGACGCCCACGAGTGGGCCCCCTTGCTTGGGCAGGGCCCCAGCATTTGCAATCTTTACCTCTCCCTGCTCCTCCGCTGTGTAGTCTGGGCCGTCAAATCCATACTGTGCCTGACACCATCTGAGCCTGCCTCCTGATGTATAGACATATATTTTGAATGTGTACGCTATCCATACATGTTATCCGGGGATACGATACCCTTTCTCACCTTTGTGCAATCACGTGCAATCCATACTGGGCCTAACACCGTCTGAGCCTGCCTCCTGATGTATAGACATATATTTTGAATGTGTACGCTATCCATACATGTTATCCGGGGATACGGTACCCTTTCTCACCTTTGTGCAATCACGTGCAAGCAATACTGGACCTAACACCGTCTGAGCCTGCCTCCTGATGTATTGACATATATTTTGAATGTGTACGCTATCCATACATGTTATCCGGGGATACGGTACCCTTTCTCACCTTTGTGCAATCACGTGTAATCCATACTGGGTGTGAGAACGGCTGGCGAGCTGTTAAGCAAGCTACAGCACCTGTGGTTTGCACACATAAGTTTTTCATTTTTTCAGGAATGACGGTTAGGCCTAATTCCGGAACTGCGGTTGACCTGCACTTACTGGGAAATCATCGTTCGCGGGTAATAATTGTAATCAGTGATCCGCATCACTAACGTTGTTCAGCGGGTTATCTGCACCTGTAAGAGACAAACGCTGGCCTTTTCAGTGTAGCGCACATGCAGCCACAGACATGTAAGGGCATGACACACCAGTTATTGGCCAATCTCATGTGCCAGAGCCTCACGTGTCCCTCTAGTAAGCCGGACTCGGACCGCGGGGCATGACGGAGTCTCGTTCGTTAACGGAATTAAGCTTGCAATGTGTGCATCTTTTCTGTAGCTGGCATGGTTGAGGTTTCCCAGGTGGAGTCGAATTTAACCGTAGGCTCCACTCCTGGTGGTGCCCTTCTGGACATTCCTTTAAGGTTCAGCTTTGCAACCATACTGCCCACGTAAAACAAACACTTTGCCTTCATGAACGCTGTTTGGAGGGTCATGACTCGTGGGAATAACGCCGCCCAATCAGTTAACCTGCTAGAGAGTTCCTTCGTTGCTCCCAAGCATGACATCACACTCCCTAGGAGGAAGGTAATGCAACTGTGGCGACCGTACTCCTGGGGGGCGACACAAGTGCACTGATGCCCAGCCACTGCTCGATGAATCTGCTGGTACATTGACCCAGACCACTACATTCCCCTCGCACGCTACACAGCCTGAATCTGACCCTGATGAAACTCAGGTTACCCTTCCCATATACAGTTCCATCTTACACGGTGACAAAGAGGAAGCTGCAGATGAAAGTGCAGGTTCGGCCCACCCGCCATCAGACACACCACCGTACTATCAGGGGCCCTGTGCCAGTGCCGTCGCCAACGAGTGGGCCCCCCCTGCTTGCTCAGGATCACAGCACTTGCAAGGTTGAAATACTGTGCAGTGAGATGGAAGATGGGGACGACGAGGAGTCCAGACTAGTACAGGGATTCCCTAGCGAGGAGACTTATTTGATTGTTTTCAATGTTTTCAATGTTGGGACAGCAATTTTTGGGGCGCACTATACTCTGGAGAATGATAGATGGGGCCCACCATACACTGGAACATTCCAAAGGTGGACATCAGACACTGGAGCAGCATTTACAGGGCCCATTATACACTAGAGCATTAGAAATGGGGCCCATTATGTTTGGAGCATTATTTGGGCCCATAAGACGGTGGAGCTTCATCCATGGGGACCAACATATACTGTAGCATTATGTGGAGCTCATCATATACTGTTTCAAACATTATATGGGACCAATGATTCTGTATGGAGAAATAGATGGGCCTCGTCATGAGATGTAAAAAGTGAAGTATTTTTCATTGTACTATACCGCTATTTCTCTGCCGTATCGGAGCATGATGAGTTGTGGTATGTGTTAAAGGGGCGCTCTTTCGCCCAGGGCACATGAAACCTGGAGCCAGCCCTACCCCCCCACAACTTTAGCCAAATAACCCCCATTTTTCAGTGCGTAACTTGTATTATGAAGTTAATTAAGGTTGACAAGCTTAAGTAAGAAGAATTGATGCTTTTGGCATTCAAATGGGCACTGTAGGTGTGTTTCCTGTCCTCCTCTCACTGCCGACTTTTATTCCCCATTGACTTACATTGGGTTTCGTGTTTCGGGACGACCCCGACTTTTCCCTATAATCGGCCGATCTTGCTCGACCCGACTTTTGGAAAAGTCTGGTTTCACGAAACGAAACTCGACCCTAAAAACACAAAAGTCGCTCAACTCTACTGGCCAGTACTGGGGTTCCCTGGGCCGCTGCAGCTCTTTTACAGCTGCCGCAGCTAGATGTCTCCGGTATGTTCAAATTTACCGCTGTTTCCCCGGGTGCTCCTCCACATCGCCTCTCTGATTTGCCGGCGGCCGTGTCTGATGACGCGGACCGGCTTCGCTGGAGTTCTCGCATTGGACTGGCTGTGTTCCAGCGTGACTTCTCCTGACTTGTACCGCGCATATCCTGTGTGCGGTCAGCTGACCTGGATGCCTGCGGCGGAGGAGAATATGTAACCCGGGCCCTCCGATTCCTCCCGGAGCTGCGACCTGACGTCATCGGGATGGAAACCGCTCTGGAAGAGTGTGGAAGAGGTGGGGATCCTGTCAACGGAGCCGGTAAAACCACCGGAACGGGGGCCGGTTCAGTAGCGGGACTCGTCTCTAAGCAGCTCCTTAACCACTGGATGCCGCCTTCTTCTTATTTGAAATCTTCTTGAGGTAAACTGAGGAAGCGGTCCCAAAACAGCTGATTATATACCCATAAATTCTTCCCGCTCATACTCCGTCAGCCAATCAAAAGGTTCAAAAAAAAAAGAGCGGGAAGCCAATCTGCCTAACAACAGGGGAACCTGCTCGTGAAATATCACAGCTTACTGAAAACATTAACTCTTTGTAGACCAGGGCTTAAAACAAAATGATTACCATCAAATTATTAAATATGGGAGCCGCGTTATCATGCGACCCCCCTTGTATTCACTAAGGGGAGGGCATTCATTATTCCCTTCATTTGTGAGCTGTAATTCTTTATCTCTAGTCACCTCCATTTTAGCTGCAATGCATTTCTCATTTGCTGTGTTCTGGTGCCATCTAATGGTGAAAGTGTACAATCATTCATAATTATTGTTTTGTAAGGATCTGAGATGTGAATTCAGTCTCCCATTGGCCAGCTCCTAGTCACATGGTCAATAGGAAGAGCTGTTTTCCAGGCAAGTCTAGAATGTTCTTTAGTCTGAGGGATGCCTTCAGGGAGAGCAGAACACACGTGGAGGATGTTTTTACCTCAAGATCTCCTGCAGGCCTAAAAGCCTGAATTCCCTCTCTAATCTGTATAGACATCATTCTAAAGTTTTTTCTGACTGGATTCACCACAGTTTTTACATTCACCTATAAGTGACATTAATCTAAAGTCTTTCTGACTGGATTCACCACAGTTTTTACATTCACCTATAAGTACTTGAACACGTGCTGTGACACACTGTGGAGCTAACCCAGAGTACAGGTCTGCAACCTCTAATTGCTGTGTCTACTTCCCTCTGTAAAATACCAAGAGACATTGTCCAGTGCTCTTAAAGCTCCAGACCCCAATCGCATCTCAGCATCTAAGTGTGAACTGTAATTGCCGTGGACTACCCATGAGAGACTGTTCCTTATTTGTTCCAGGTTATAATTCCCGTTCCTGCTGAAGTAGAAGCAACTGTTATTCCCGAGACCGGTGTATGTCATAATTCCTTCGGCTGCGGACACTGTGTGGGGGTGGATAGCAGGGAACGTTTGGCCTGGTCATTACACATCAAAAAAGTGTTAAGTCCTTGTAAAAACATAGGAAAAATATGTGGAAAAAATAAACACCTAGTCCACGCGTTCTAACGCATTTTGGGTCCATTATCATTAACAATAATATTAAATACTTCTAATTAATTATGTGAGCATTCTATGGGTCTGAAAATTATTATAAAAAGACTCAGAATTTCTTTTTCTTTTATTTATGAATTAATGAGACTTGTCCACTTGATTTTCAGGTATTGCAGCTCAGTCACATTAAAGTGAATGATGAATACCAAACATGGCCCATGCAGTGACATTGTTTTGAGAAGTACAGCAGACACTTGAAATTTAAGACAACTTCTTTAAATTATGATACAGACTATATATCAATTATAGCAGAAGCATACAAGAAAGGTAATCTGCTCTGATGTCTGTAGTCAGAGAAGATCATTAAATATCTTTAATTTCTGTACAAGAATGTGTATGCAAGAGGCTGCAGGGCCGCAGCCGGGGCTGAAAACATTTGCACATTCATGCCCTGTTCTCTCATCACACAGATAGAATGTCCCTTATGAGGTGAACCTGTCTCCATGCTGTCCATGCCGTCAGGGACCTCCCTGACCGGCCGAAGGCTCACGATGGGCGATTTTATACAGAGAGAGACAGAGTCCAATTCTAACTTTAAACAAACAAGTTTACTTGAATCCATTCGCAGTACGTCCAGTTCAGTTACAGCTTCAACATAGGGTTCAACACAGTATACATCCTTCTCTCGCCCTGTGCTCACCCACATGACTTCTAGAATGCTCCCGGATCGTACCCGCTCGTCCGACACCGCAGCGTTCCCTCTGTTCAGCTTCACTAATTTTAGGAGTTCCCCTGTCCATTTCACCCCAGACATAAGGGCTTCAGCCCCTGTAGTAAGTGGCCACATTCTGGAGCTGCCCAGCATTCTGATAAGCTGAGACTTCTGACCCACAGGCCCTGGACGACTGGGCTTCTGACTTTACATTGCGTAGCCAACTGCCCTAACAGGGCTCTAAGGTCCTACTGACCCAAATCAAGATTTCCTCCTGGCTTACCCATGGTTGGCTCCTCCTATGTTAACTATCTAAACTAAAGTACCCCCATCTAGTGGCCTATATGCCGCACTGCATTTTCCCTAGCATTAGTGTACATTCAACAGCAAACAGGCATAAAACATTATTTACAAGGTAAAACATTAACCATTAGTTCACAGGGAGAAATGTGGGGAATAACAGATTCTTGTGACCCCTTACATGTACAAAGTAATGATTGCAGTCAATGGCTTTTCGAGCACCTATACAAAAAGTAACATAACAGCCTTTATGACTTCCCTCAGTGCCATTTATGATCAATATCCATAAGGGAGAATATAACCTCATTGCTTCTGTCATCTTTCCAAGCAGTGGACCATAAATTCTGCTAGCAAGCAAAGCCTTTGATCTCTCCTCCCCTGCGGATAAAGCCATTAAAATGTTTTCTTTGTAGACCCATAATCTTGTTAAAATGAATGTTTTCATATAAGGACCTTTAAACTACAGTACGTTGATGCTGAGTACAAAAATATACTGTAAGCAAAATAGAACCAATAAACTTGAAGATTATTTTCATCTCTATTTTTCTTTCTAGAGTTTTTTTTGCAATGTTGAGTGAAGCAAATCAAAATATGTCAAACTCTTAAGAGACGGTAAAATAATATATATTTCCAATAACAGATTTAATAAACAATTATTGTCCTGTGGATGCAACCACAGATAAAAATGTAGTTACTTAATTAGAGAAAACAAAACAAAAAACACAAATATCCTGAACTAAAAAGTAAAAAATATACTGCAAATAATGCATAAAGGTAATAATGATAATAAGGGTATTTAGTAAACATAATTTTGATCAAAATAATGCACAAGCCATCCCGCCACGTCACGGCAACCCTTGTGGGACAGTCCCTACTCTAGTATTTAAAACCTTTTCACTTGCCAAGTGGCGTGAATGTGAATAAGGGTCGAGCGGCTGAACCACTAGTAACAGCTTAGGCCAGACTGGATGGCTTTCCCAGCTCAGAAAGAGGGCGGTCACACCCCTATATGCACTGAATGCACAATGAAATGAATAAAAAACACATTAACTCACTTTTCTCAGTTCAGATTTGTTTTTTATTCATTTCTTTGTGCATTCAGTGCATATATGGGTGTGACCGCCCTCTTTCTGAGCTGGGAAAGCCATCCAGTCTGGCCTAAGCTGTTACTAGTGGTTCAGCCGCTCGACCCTTATTCACATTCACGCCACTTGGCAAGTGAAAAGGTTTTAAATACTAGAGTAGGGACTGTCCCACAAGGGTTGCCGTGACGTGGCGGGATGGCTTGTACATTATTTTGATCAAAATTATGTTTACTAAATACCCTTATTATCATTATTACCTTTATGCATTATTTGCAGTATATTTTTTACTTTTTAGTTCAGGATATTTGTGTTTTTTGTTTTGTTTTCTCTGTTTAATGGTCATGTGTTAATATGCACTTACATTGTGCATACACATTAACTCACTTTTCTCAGTTCAGATTTGTTTTTTATTTTTATTTTTTTTTTTAGTTACTTAATTAGTTCATTATTTTGTTAATATATTTACAGTAGTGCTTGAAAGTTTGAGAATCCTTTAGAATTTTCCATATTTCTGTAAAAATTTGACCTAAGACTACATTTTTTGCACAAGTCTTAAGAGAATCAAACAAATTAATGAAACCTATTATACAGTACTATGTTTTATTGAAGGAAGTGATCCAATATTACATGTCTGTGAGTAGCAAAATATTTCTTTTTTTAATCTACTGAAATCTGTTCTTTGTAACGGCTGTGTAGAAGTAAATCATGGCATGAACAATGGAGATTTCTGAAGATCACAGAAGTGTTGTTGATGCTCATCAGGGTGGAAAAAGTTATAAAATCATCTCTAAAGAGTTTAGACATCACCAATCCATAGTCAGACAGGTTGTGTATCAATGGAGAAAAATAAAAAACATTATTATCCTTCCCACAAATGATTGACCAACAAATGTCACTTCAAGACAAAGCCCTATAATAGTCCACGAGGTCACAAAGGAACCCAAGATGAATTCTAAGCAACTAACGGCTTCTCTCAGTTTAGTGAATGGTAACATTCATGTGTCCACCATCAAGATAACAATAAATAAAAATGGTACTCATATCATGATTGAAAGTAGGAAGCCACTACTCTCCAAAAAGACTTTACTACCCATATGTAATTTTCTAAAAATCACATGGATAAGCCAGATGGACATTGGAACCATGTTTTGTGGATGGTTAAGATCAAAATAGAGCTTTTTGGTTTAAATGGAAAAAAGGTTATAAACACGGCATTAAAGCATAAAAATCTCATACCATCTGTAAAAACAAATAGTGCTAGCATCATGGTTTGGGACTGTTTTGCTGCACCTGGGCCAGGTCTGCTTACTATCATTCTTGAAACAATGAATTCTGAATTTTGTCAGCAAAGTCTAAAAGAAAATGCCGGGACATCTGTCCATGAGATGAATCTTAAGAGATGTGCATCATGAAGCAAAACAACATTCTTCTTCACCATTCTACGAAAAGAATGGTTTAAGAAGATAAAAAGTTAGTTTTGAAATTGTCAAGTAAAAGTCCTCCGGACCTTAATCGTCTAGAAATGTTGTGAAAGGACCTGAAGTGAGCAGTTCATGGGAGAAAATCTACCAACATAAATTCCTGAAAGCTGATACAAAGGTCTAATCAGCAATTACCAGAAACATTTAGATGCAGTTATTGCTATATAAGGTTTTCACACCAGATACTGAAAGCAAAGGTTCAAATACTTTTTCCACATGTGATATATAGATAATCATAGAATCATAGAATAGTAGAGTTGGAAGGGACCTCCTAGGTCATCTGGTCCAACCCCCTGCTCAAAGCAGGATTCACTAAATCATTCCAGACAGATGTCTGTCCTGCCTCTGTTTGAAGACTTCCATTGAAGGAGAACTCACCACCTCTTGTGGCAGCCTGTTCCACTTATTGATCACCCTAACTGTCAAAAAGTTTTTTTCTAATATCTAATCTGTGTCTCCTCGCATTCAGTTTCATCCCATTGCTTCTAGTCTTTCCTTGTGCAAATGAGAATAAAGATGATCCTTCTCCTATGTGCCTGCCCTTGAGATATTTGTAGACAACTATTAGGTCTCCTCTCAGTCTTCTTTTTTGCAAAGCTAAACATACCCAAATCTTTTAACCGTTCCTCATAGGACATGATTTGCAGACCAGTCATCATTCTGGTTGCTCTTCTCTGAACCTGCTCCAGCTTGTTGATGTCTTTTTTTTAAATGTGGTGCCCAAAACTGGACACAGTATTCCAGATAAGGTCTGACCAAAGAGGAATAGAGGGCAATAATGACTTCACGTGATCTAAACTGTATGCTTCTGTTAATACATCCCAGAATTGTATTTGCCTTTTTTGCTGCTGCATCACACTGTTGACTCATGTTCAATCTGTGATCTATTAGTATACCCAAGTCTTTTTCACATGTGCTGTTGCTTAGCCCTATTCCTCCCATTCTGTATATGCTTTTTTCATTTTTATTACCCAGATGTAATACTTTGCATTTTTCCCTGATAAAAACCATTCTGTTAGTTGCTGCCCACTGCTCCAGATTATTTATATCTTTTTGAATTCTCTCTCTTCTCTAGTATTAGCTATCCCTTCTAGCTTTGTGTCATCAGCAATTTTAATCAGTGTACCCTCAATTCCTTCATCTAAATCATTGATAAAGATGAACAATACAGGGCCCAGGACAGAGCCCTGAGGTACCCCACTTGAGACATTCTTCCAACTGGATATGCAGCCATTTATGACCACTATTTGGGTCCGATCACTAAGCCAGTTATGAATCCACCTAACCGTTGCCTTGTCCATTCCATACTTAGTCATTTTTTCAATAAGGATTGTATGAGATACTTGGTCAAATGCTTTGCTAAAGTCAATATATACTATATCTACCGCATTTCCTTGATTCACCCAGTCTGTGATTCGGTCATAGAAAGAAATTAAGTTAGTCTGACATGACTTATTAGTTACAAACCCATGCTGACTGGTTAATCACTTCATTCTTATCCACTTCATTTGTTTTGTAATGATTAAAAACAAATGACAAAGTCTAATATTTTTTACTCATTTGTTTGATTTGGTTCTCTTCATCTTCTTTTAGGAATGTGTGAAAATCGGATGTAGTATTTTGTCAAATTTATGCAAAAATATAAAAGAATTCTGAAGGTATCAAAAACTTTCAAGCATAATTGTATAAGCTTTAATAGTACCACTCACAAAACATTCAAGTAATGTTTTCATTCAAAACTTTTGATAAAATTACTTTTTCTTAATGGAAATGTCTTTGCAAATGTATTTGTTAGAAATATTGACTAAAACTTAACAGCCTGCAAAATATACAAATACTGATGTAAGGAAGTGGAACTGCTGCCCACTTGACTTCTTGAGAAAATGTAAAATGATGTTATGCATTATGATCTAATGATTAATATTGTTGGTGATGGAGTTGTTTTCTACACAGCATTTGGTAGTTGACAGGAACAGTTGAAGTTATCAATTGGGACATGAATAGGTAGGAGTAGCCAAGAGGGGGCACAACAGATAGTTTTTAGGTAGAGTGTCAAATAGGGACGAGCGTGCCTCAGTAGCAGACCTTAGGTCTGACTAAAAAGCAGAACCACAAGCAGTGGGACTTCTGTGGCAGGAGAGAGATGACCAAGCAGGTAGTAAGATCCTAAAGAGAAATGAGTCACAGTCCGGATACGGTCCAGCATGAAAGAGAGGAATGTAAGGAGTATCTGTGTCTGGGGCAGGAAGCCTAGATGGTATGGAGTTGTCTGACAGTCGAGTAATGGCACAGAGAAGGAAGGATAAGCTAGACAAAGAGAAAATGCCCTGTGTGGTGGTCCAGAGGGATCAATAAAGCAAGAAGCTAACTAGTGGACATACTGGCTTAGAAAACTCTCCTAAGGGTAGTAAGATGCTGAACCATTGGTGTGATATAGAAGAGTTAATGATTTGCTTTTATATCCCTTTAAATGCCTTTAAGACTTCAATTGCCTTTTGCCTTATTATTGCTAGAATTATTGTTATGTAGACTAGTAGTCTCTGTCTTCAAGGAAACTATACTTGTTATAATATTTGTTCTCAACAACATGTTCTAGGTATATTGTAAACATGGTTCGACCCTGAGGTGATGGTGGGGGCCAAATCAGCTCCATAGAGTTACATATTGTTGTAAATGGTATAAAAACATGTCTTGTAGTTCATTACATCAGATAAAGTGATTTAGCCACGACCAGTGTGTGTGTCACTTTGTCTCCAAGCGCTTGTGAACAGAAAGGGCGAAAAACCTCACGATTCGGACTCACTGGTGATATGGACAGCTGACGCTTGGTCAGAACAAAAGCAGCTACGACAGTTTGGCGCCCAACGTGGGGCTGTGGAAACCAGCCTATTCGGAATCCGTATGTGGGAGCTTCCTGGGAGGTTGAATATGCAGAATCCGGGCTGCAGCAGGTGAGAACATTTATTCTTACATTGATTCTGCATCTACAGCTTCTCTAGGGATCTCTACATATCTCTGGATAAGACTGTGCAACACGGTTCAAAAGAACCCACATCACCAGTGAGTGGTGAGTATGTCTGTATGAGAGTTGAATAATAGAGTAATAAGATAATAATTGTCATCTGTATTATCTGTCAATCTGCTCTAGCAATGTACTAATATACTAACTGGTTGTGTACTGGTGTACTGTGTAGCACAAACAAAGTCTGGGATAGACTCTGTGCAGTGGCTGTTTTTGGTTGGGTTGGTTTTCTGGTTTTCATTGATTCTTGTTGTTTTTGATTGACAGTAAATCATATGAGGCTGTATTTTGTATAGAGCAGTGGCTGTTTTTGGTTGGTTTGGTTTTCATTGATTCTTGTTGTTTTTGATTGACAGTAAATCATATGAGGCTGTATTTTGTATAGGGCAGTGGCTGTTTTTGGTTGGTTTGGTTTTCATTGATTCTTGTTGTTTATTAAGTTGGCTTTGGTGTTCTCAAGAGTGACATTGGACACTGCTGTAGGTTAAGGTGTTAAATCCAAGGTCCAAGATAGGCAGGCTGTGTGAATCCTTGTATGTATGTCTATGAGAACCTCTGAATGAGATGAGAGATGAGTAATTGAGTATAAGGGATATAAATAAATCCCTGATTGATGAGGGGTTCCGTTAGGCGTGGTCCTCTGTATGTGACAGAGGACATCATTCAACTCATTTTGAGCTGAATTAGGCGGAGTGATTGATATAAGGGATTTTTGTTACCTTCTTTTTGTAAAATCAAATAACCGCTAAGTGGGAAAAAAAAAAAAAAAATCCCCGAATGTGCACGCATGAATGAATTTGATGAATTTGCACCATTCTGTGAAGATTGCAGAGGAGTTCTAGGGGTACTGAGTCAAGGGGCAGAGCCCTACAGAATTTTTTCATGGACTCCTAATGTTGTTACCTTTCCAGTTCTAGTGCAAGGTCCAGGACGGGTACTTTACAGATATTTCAATCTGCATCTGAGATTGAATGAATTGAGTAATGATATAACTCGTGTTATATGTGGTATGACATTGGTAAGTTTTCTGGAATCATTTGGCCAGGCAAGGGCAAGGCGTGGATACTCACATTATACAGTTATTTGCCCATACAGTGAAGTTCAATGGTCACCAGAGATTGATGAGGGTTTTGAGGAGATTGATTCTGATTAAGTCTAAAGAACTAAGGAATTCTGTGAAAGATATTACAGTCTGATGGGAGGGGGGAATGATACCGCTGGGCAATTTTTCTTCTCCCTTCGCTCTTATCTCTTATCTCTGCTGAATACGAGCTGCGCTCAAAATTCTCTGTAATTCTAACCTCAAGGTACGCGCTGAAAGATTTGTGGTTTGTTTAAAGCAACAGTGCTGTACAAAGAGGGGAGGAAAGACACTGTGCCTATTTTAAGAAAAATTGTGGAAGATTGTTTGATCTTCAGTGTAATTGAATGATTGGTAAAAGATTCATCTGCTTCAAGTCAAATGATTGATGCATAGCTGACTGTGGATCCACAGAGGAGGTAGCCGATTGTATGGCTGATAAAGTGGGTTAGAGACCTATCACACCTGGGCCTTCTTACTTTAGTCAGGGGGTTTTATTGTTGTGGGTGAGAGGCGAGGGCAAGGAGCCCTCTGGATATACCTTGGCAGGCTCGCTCTGACTTGCTAAGTGTGGCCTGTAAGACAGAGGTCCAGGCACACTGAGAGGGCATTTCAGAATAAAGGTGAGCTGTCTAAAGTTGAAATAGCCTTCCCACAACAATCCATGGAGCTGGGTTGGAAGGATGCAGGCCTGATCCTATTCTAGCCAGCTGATCTAACGGGTGAGAGGCAGAGAGCCTTCCCGCTACATCCTGTAGGTCTACCGGGTGAGAGGCAAGGAGCCTTCCCGCTACACCTTGGCAGGCTCTCTCTGACTTGCTAAGTGTGGCCTGTAAGACAGAGGTCCAGGCACACTGAGAGGGCATTTCAGAAGAAAGGTGAGCTGCCGGTAGAAAAAGGTTGAAGCCATGGGCAACTTTTTCTGTATACGATCGGTGCCCCCAATGGGATCCAAGACAGCTATGCAGATTGTGAAAGACAGAGAAGGAAAGGAAGCAGTTAATGATGTGAGACCAATATTTAAAAAGGCGAAAATGCCAGAGTGTGGATGTTTGGATGTACAAAAATGGCACAGTTTCAGAGAGGAGAATAGGGGGTGGATAAAAGACAAAAAGAAAGAGCAACAAGTGAATAAATGGTGTCGTGTGGCAGAAGAAATACAACAGTATGGATGTAAAGAGACTACAGTAGGAAGTAGGGTGTATCATGACTGTTTCGATACACAAAGATCTATGACTGCTAGCGCCCCACCTCTGCATCATCAGAGACTGAGACAAGACAGTTGGACTTGTAAACACTGTGGTCAGCCAAACATAGGCTGGAGAAACACTTGTATGACCTGTACTGCAACCCGACCTAAGCAAAGTGCACTAAATCCTGTCCGGACAAGATCACATGTAGTGACAGAGGAAGCTGACTCACTAGAGAGAGCATTGACTTTTGGGGAAGAAGCTAGCAGTGGGCCCGAGGAAGAAGAAGCTAGGGAGCAGCATGTCACGCCCACCGATCATCCAGTGACCTCCACGACCAGACCCATGACTAGAGAAGTACCCACAGCGAGACCGAAAAGGGTGACTAGAATAAGACAGATACAGGAGTATTATCCCTGGAGCCCCTCTGATCAGCTGGCTATGTTAAAACAATTGCCTAACCCTGAAAACCAACCAGTCCCATTTTATAGACAACTAAAGGAAATACAGCGGGCATATAAGTGCACCTGGGCAGACCTAGAGAGCTTGGTGAGTTCAAAGGCAGGTGACGTACTAGGACACATAATTAAAACACATACAGATATGACAAAGGATCAAGCTCTGGGCATGGATGATAAATCTGCACGGTCTGGGGAGACATACTGTGAATCACTAAAACAATGGGCCATAGTGAAACAATCAGAGCAGTCCGTTCTCCTGACTGATGTGACACAGCAAAAAGGAGAGAGTGCGGAGATGTACTTTAGACGGTTACAGCTGAAATGGGCAGACATGGGGTACAGTCCAATAAGCCCACTTGACGTTAAGATACTGGTAAATGCATTCATTGACAGTATGAGCAAAGGTTTACGAGACGCAGTACAGACAGCCAGACCTGAATGGAGAAATGTAGATCCAACAGACCTCCTAAAGGTGGCAAAAGGAGTTGAACAGACTAGGACAATAAGACGACCTGTCATGTATGCTGGAACATAAGGAAAACAGTGGAGACGTAGCAAGGGACCTAAGGACATGGAAACAGTGAAGTGCTGGAATTGTGGTGAGAATGGGCACTATGCCAGCCATTGCAGAAACCCTGTAATGGAAAATAAGCAGACCAGTCTTCCACCTCCCTCGCATACAGACTAGGAAACTGGCAACCAAGTGACAAATGTGTGCCCTGTTCTTGTCCCCTCCGGACCTGGTCCTGCCTTGATGACCACCATAACAATGCCGGGAGGGAAAGAGGCAGAATTTTTGATTGACACTGGGGCATCCGGGACTGTGGTACACAGAGACTTGATAATGCCAGACATAATTACTAATGAGATTGTGGAATGTGTGGGGGTAGAGGGGCAAGTGACAAAAGCCCCTATGACTAAACAAATAAGACTAAAATTACGAGATAGCCAAGAGGTGCTTACAAAACTTATTGTTAGTGACAATACCCCTATGAATTTACTGGGAGCAGATGTGCTGAGTGCGATCCAGGCCACCATACAGTACTCTCCAGAGGGTATTACAGTCACAAGTCCCCTCTCAGATAAACATTTGTGTAAG
This sequence comes from Dendrobates tinctorius, assembly GCF_039654945.1. NCBI lineage: Eukaryota > Metazoa > Chordata > Amphibia > Anura > Dendrobatidae > Dendrobates > Dendrobates tinctorius. The sequence goes on from NW_027361783.1 coordinate 4,012,201, forward strand.
ATTGCGGCAATGGTGTATATGACAAAAGCGGTGAAACTAACACCTGACACCAAAATGCCTGAGGATGAGGAAATGGGACAAGTGCCCGACACTGTTTGGGCAAGAGGAAAAACTGATGTGGGTCGGCTGCCCATTCCCCCTGTCATGATTAAATTGAAAGAAGGAACCACTCCTCCTTGTTTAAAGCAATACCCCTTGAGCCTGGCCAAATCAATGGCCCTGAGCAGAGATATTGAAGAGTATGTTAAGGCAGGGGTTCTGGTGCAAAAATCTTCCCCCTGCAATACCCCTTTGTACCCCATTAAGAAAAAAGGACCAAAGGGTTCCCCTGACACTTATCGGATGGTTCATGACTTAAGGGCTATTAATGATGTTACGGAAAGTGTGACGTCCATTGTCCCTAACCCACACACAATACTGTCACAGATCCCAGCAACAGCAACATGTTTCACAGTCATTGATTTGGCGAATGCATTCTTCTCTGTACCCCTGCACCCTGACTGTCAGTATCTTTTTTCCTTTACTCATGAAGATAAACAATATTGTTGGACAGTCCTCCCACAAGGAGGAAAAAACTCCCCTACCATCTATTCAACAGCAATGGCAGGGGTCCTTGAGCAATGGCAACCACCTCATCAACAGGTAGTACTTTTGCAGTATGTGGATGACCTTTTGCTCTGCTGCCCGGACCAGACATCCTGCAAGGAAGCTACAGTTTCCTTGCTATATTTTTTAGCAGAAAAGGGTTGCAAAGTCTCACGTGACAAATTACAGTATTGCAAACAAAAGGTGACATTTTTGGGACATTGTATTGCCGAAGGTACGAGACACCTGAGTGAAGACAGAAAACAGGCAATTCAAAATCTCCCTCTACCCAGGTCACATCAGCATCTACGCACCTTCCTAGGTTTAGTGACCTACTGCAGGCCTTGGATAAGGTCTGCTTCACAAATGATGCAACCACTTTATGACTGCTTGTCATCAGACCCATATGACCTCACTCAAGAAGCAATTGATTCCTTCCATTCTCTCAAACTGCTCATTGTGTCAGCCCCGGCCTTACGCATTCCAAATTATGCCCAGCCATTTTTCTTTTTTTGCACGGGGCAGGGAGGACATGCTACCGCAGTACTGACACAACAACATGGAGGGAAACAGAGACCAAAAGCTTACTACTCAGCACAATTAGACCCAGTGATCCGAGGGTCACCTACGTGTGTCCGTGCAGTAGGTGCAGCGGCACTGCTACTAGGAAAGGCATGTGAGATCACATTGACGTTTCCTTTAACAATCTATTCCCCACATGACATCCATGCCATACTCGTACAAGTTCAACCGAAACATCTGTCTATGGCCAGACACCTGCGACTTGAGTGTGCTCTACTAATTCCTGAGTATGTCACCCTCAAAAGGTGTAACGTTCTGAATCCAGCCACCCTCTTGCCTGTGGATTCAGAAAAGGGGGAATTGGTGACCGTTTAAGCAAGTGAGGAAGAATACTTTGACATGACACATGAACATGACTGCATGGAACTAATGAGTCAGGAGACAGTTGGGTTTGCACACGTTCATGAAAAACCTGTTCCTAATGCAGACTTTGAGTTTTTTGTAGATGGCTCCAGATACCACCAGGATGGACGATTCTACACTGGATATGCAGTAGTATCCCCACATGAGGTAATCCAAGCTGAACCACTCTCTCTTCACATGTCGGCGCAGGAGGATGAGTTGAAGGCACTCACTGAGGCGTGTAGAGCCGCTGCAGGTAAAGTCGCTAATATTTACACTGATACGAATTATGCATGGGGAATAGCCCATGATTATGGCCCTATCTGGAGAAGCAGAGCGTTCCTTACATCAGCCGGTAAGCCCATTAAAAATGCAGAGCTGGTGAAACAATTGATGGAGGCTTTGATGTTACCATTCCAGGTTGGCATTGTCAAGGTAAAAGCACACGCAAAAGGTGACTCCGTGGAGGTAGAAGGCAACAGAAGGGCGGACGAGGCTGCTAAAGTAGCGGCCAGGCGGCCTAGGAAGCAGTGGACGGTGGCGGGGAGTCAGCATATTCCAGCCACACTGAGCTTAGATGTCCTGAAATCTCTCCAGCAACAGGCTGCCCAAACAGAGAAGGAACACTGGGGGAGACTGGGAGCTGAGCTGAACTCAAATGGAGTATGGGAGAATAAGGATAAGTTGTGTCTACCGAAGTCCCTGTTTCCGATTATGGCGCAAGCAACACATGGCCCCAGGCACGCCTCCAAAAGTCACATGTGTGCCATGGTAGATGCCTTCTGGATCGCTCCTGGTTTCAGTTACGCAGCCGCGAAACTTGTACAATCATGCCTCATCTGTGCACAGCACAACCCAGGTAAAACAGTAAAAGTCCCTAAGAAAGCGACACCTAGGCCTCTCTACCCGTTTCAGAGACTGCAGATTGATTACATACAGCTACCAAAGGTAGGAGTGTATGAATATGTCCTAGTATGTGTAGATCTCTTCTCTGGTTGGCCGGAAGCCTATCCGGTAAAATCTGCAACTGCTAAAACAACTGCAGACAAACTGATGAAAGAACTGATCTGCAGGTATGGTGTCCCAGAAACCATAGAAAGTGATAGGGGTACACACTTCACGGGAGAAATAATGAGGGAAGTCATGCAGGCCCTGGGTGTACAGCAAGCATTTCATACACCATATAGGCCACAAAGTAGTGGGAAGGTAGAAAGACTAAATGGGACACTTAAACTAAAAATTCAAAAGGCCATGGCAGACACAGGAAAGAGCTGGGTGGAGTGCTTGCCTCTTGCACTCTTTTCAGTCAGACATACTCCAAATAGAAAGACAGGCTTGTCTCCCTTTGAAGTCCTGTTTGGTAGTGCACCAAAGACTGGTCTGTACTTCCCACAGGTGCTACAAATGCAACACGGTGCTATGACAGCCTACATCCAGGCCTTGCAGGAAAGACTTAATGTGGTGCATAAACATGTGTTCTCATCCATTCCAGATCCTAATGCCAGTGCAGATGTGCATCAGCTGAATCCAGGTGATTGGGTGGTTATACGCAGGCACGTGAGAAGGAGCCTGGACCCACGATTTGACGGCCCCTTCCAAGTCCAGCTGACCACATCCACCTCAGTAAACTTGAGGGAAAGCCCACCTGGATCCACACCAGTCACTGCAAGAAGGTCATGTCAACAGCAGAATGACTGTTCTCCTTATCACCTTGCTGGCAGTGACAGGGTTACTGCACTCTACAGAGACACAGGACAAACTCTTAAATGTTGACTGGGACAACAAACTTATTCGGCATAGTGCTCTTCTTATAAAGGACATGGAAGGACAGAAACCGAAGGACTGTTGGATCTGTACCCACAGCCCAGTATCTGCAAGGACTATGCCGTACTTGGCCTTACCTCTGGAGCCATGGGAGGTATTAACCCCCACTGCATACACAATGAGACTTGGACTCAATCTAGGTTTTGGGGAAAAGATGTGCCCCGTGATATATCTGCCTCATTGGCTATAATCGGATGGGCCACTAATCCCTGGTTTCAGTTTAATATAATGCGGCCTAAGGTACAAATGTGGTGGCGGGAATATGACTCAGATGTCGGAAATATGGTCGCCAGGAGGAGGCCTGAAATCCCTCACTCAGACCCTATTCCCAATGATGGACTGTGGTTCAGTCTTCAACACACTGGAGCAGACACCTGTGGTGAGGACAATAATTGCTTCCGCATATACACTCATGATCAAACACAGGTTAATGAGACGGTGTACCAGGATGGTATTGAAGGCTGTAAAGCATCTACGGGTAAAATAATAAGGAAAGAAAGGGGTAAATGTACATCTGGTATAAGGGGAAAACAAATGAATAATACTTGGTGTGCCCATAAGCCCATGTCAGGACTTTTGAGTTTATACCAATGTATATAGACCCCTGGTCATGTTTGTGTTCTCCCTGATGGAGTATTCTTGGTTTGCGGACATCGAGCATACAGGTGGGTGAGCCCGGACATAAGAGGGGTCTGCACTCTTGCCAAACTAACACCAGCCACTTTCATAGTTCCTCATAGTAAAATAGACACTGCAGCAGTCCCAATTCACACTTTGTATAAAAGGGCTGCAGATAATAAGCCCCGGCCAAATGGTAGGCCGCATCTAGTAGAAATGGGGATAACAAATAAAATATTCAGTAGTATGCTAATATACCCCTTCATAACACAAATGTGGGATAAATTAGTGGAAGCTACCGACTACCTGGACGATCAGATTTTCCAGATTCTTGAAGTTCTTAATGAAACTAATACAATACAGAGACAATTAATCATAGTTACTAACCAGCATACTATAGTACTAGATTACCTAACAGCAAAAGAAGGAGGAATGTGTCAAATAATTGGTCCCACCTGTTGTAATTATATGGACCCTGCTGGCAATCTCCCGATCAGGGCCAGTATAGACAAAATAGGTGAACTTAGAGACCAATGGTTAAAGCAGCACAGTGCAAACAGAGACTCCTGGTGGGGTAACACATTCTCTTTCCTAAATCCAGCAAATTGGTTTAATGGCTTAGCAGGATGGATTTTTGGCATTTTGCAGACTTGTATGCAAATTTTGTTGTTTTGCTTATTGTTTTATGTAACCGTAAAAGCGCTAATATATGTATTACTTAAGCTACTGAATAATGTATGTGTGGAAAAAAAATCTAAGGCTGAAACTTCTGTAGTGTATCATAGACCCCAGGTAGCCATTGCTGATGGGGAAGGTGAGTGTCCACACTGAGGGTGGATGGGCGAAGCAGGTAGGAAGCCCCCTTATGGGTACTAGACCCATGAGACAGTAGCTCCTTTGTGGACATCAGCTGACCCTGTGGCAAAGGTTATACCATTTACAAAAGGGGGAAATTGATATAGAAGAGTTAATGGTTTGCTTTTATATCCCTTTAAATGCCTTTAAGACTTCAATTGCCTTTTGCCTTATTATTGCTAGAATTATTCTTATGTAGACTAGTAGTCTCTGTCTTCAAGGAAACTATACTTGTTATCATATTTGTTCTCAACAACATGTTCTTGGTATATTGTAAACATGGTTCGACCCTGAGGTGATGGTGGGGGCCAAATCAGCTCCATAGAGTTACATATTGTTGTAAATGGTATAAAAACATGTCTTGTAGTTCATTACGTCAGATAAAGTGATTTAGCCACGACCAGTGTGTGAGTCACTTTGTCTCCAAGCGCTTGTAAACAGAAAGGGTGAAAAACCTCACGATTCGGACTCACTGGTGATATGGACAGCTGACGCTTGGTCAGAACAAAAGCAGCTACAACAGGTGGAAGTTTAGGTTTTATTTATTGTAGGAGAAAGAAATAAGACCAGGTCTCTACAAATAAATGGAGACAGTTTGGTAGGCTTGAACCATAACTACTTTTTGTACTCATAATTGCATCAAAAATATGTCATGATTCCACCCCTCAGTGTGTCTGGGATGCAGTTACTGATGGATTAGCTGTCCAATCTGGAACAGAAGCGTGCTGAAGATGTCAGTACTTTGATTGACAGCTCAATTTCCAGTCGGGTGGATGTTATGGACGGCGGAACGCACCAAATATAAATAATAGTAGGTGCGTTCGCCGCCCGGGGTCCACCGTGCGGTAGGTGACAAGACCGCTGCTGGACAATGGCAGATGCACCTAGTAGGTGCGGTACTGCGCTCGGGTTAACGTCACCCGAACGCTAAGAGCGGCTCCGTAAAAACACAGAGTCGCTTGGCGAACACTAAAGCAAAGGCACGGGCCCTGTTAGCGTCACAGAGGCCTGCGTGTGGCGTCACAGCGGTGAACACCAATAGCTGCTGTTACTACAGCGCAGCGGCAGAGAAAGCCGCAAGCGTCGGCGCTGAGGACCGGGTGCCGACGGACGCTAGTGTAGGCGTGGAGCAAGTGGCTTGTAGCTTGCCACAACCCTGGAGCTGACTATACACACTCAGTCACCACTCGTAATATCAGAGGGTAGGGGTTTCATAATGAGTCAGACACCAGTCCATGCATCCATCACCATACACACGCAGAATAATATGCTACACTAGCGCATGGCCGAGCCGCCATGCGGGCTTTTAATAGCCATGCGCTTCCGGGACCTTCCAGTACTTTGGGAAGGACCAATCAGATCCGACATAGGACCTGCACATGTGACCCCTGCTCTCCACTGAGAGGACAAGTTGCGGGCATGCCCAGTAGCACGGCACGAGGACTTAGCCTCTGGAGCAGTTCCCTGCAAAGCAGGTTGCGCTACCATTGCTGCACCAGAGGTGGCAGCAACATCCAGGCTCACAGAACGAGTCTGAGGGAAATGCCTGGCTCGCCGTGATTGCTGAGCAGGAGTCTGAGCGGTCAGAGGAGAATGAGAGACCGCAGGATGTCAGGCTCTGGATTCCCGCTGTGCAGTGCCAGGAATCCGACGCCCAACATGGCCCCCCCCCCTCTGAGCCTCACTGCGCTCAAAGGCCGTGATCAGGAGCGGTGCATGAATGTTTTCCACCGGTTCCCAGGTCCGAGCCTCGGGCCCATGACCCTTCCAGTCCACCAAATAAAATTTTTTGCCACGGACAAACCTGCGCCCCACGATGGCGTTGACCTCAAACTCATCAGACGATAAGTCTGATGACCCGGCAGATGACTCGGAAAACCGGACCATGTGAACTGGTTTGAGGAGGGACACATGGAACACGTCCGAAATGGCCAAATGTGGAGGAAGAGCCAGGCGGTAGACCACCGAGCTAAGTCGCTCGAGGACCTTGAATGGTCCAATGTATCGCGGTGCGAACTTGGGAGACTTGACCCGCAGTTTAATGTTTCGGGTGGAAAGCCATACCATGTCGCCAGGGGAGAAGCTTGGCGCGGGCCGCCGATGCGTGTCGGCGGATGCCCTCATCCTTTCTTTAGATAGTGGGTCCTCCACCTGGGAGGCAGAGGTCACCCTGGATTCTGGGGCCGAGGGGAACTTTATGTCCTCGACCTTTGCCCAGAGACACGCTATCCCTCTGGTGTTACTCTCCCAACCTCTGACCATTAGGGTGGTAAATGGGACACCGTTACCATCTCAGGTGACCCATCAGACAGCCCCACTCGGACTCTCTATTTCACCCTCACATCAGGAGACTCTGTCCCTGCTTATTATGCCAAATGGCATCGATCAGGTGCTCCTCGGAGTTCCCTGGCTTCGTTGCCACTCCCCTCATATTGACTGGGCTTCGGGGAGGATACTGGGCTGGAGCAAGGACTGTGAGGGAAGGTGCCTGAGGGGCAGCGTTCAGGTTGCTTCCACTGAAGTGCCTGCGGATCTCTCCGCGCTCCCCAAAACCTACCACCAGTACGTGGACGTCTTCTCTAAGAAGTCTGCGGAGACGCTCCCGCCGCACCGTTCCTATGATTGCCCGATTGATCTCCTGCCAGGCACAGAGCCTCCCCGAGGCTGTGTTTACCCGTTATCACTCCCTGAGACGGAGGCTATGTCCCAATATATCCGGGAGAACCTGGCTAGGGGTTTCATCAGAAAATCTGTGTCACCGGCTGGTGCAGGGTTCTTCTTCGTACAGAAGAACGGAGAGTTACGCCCCTGCATTGACTACCGAGGTCTCAATGCTATCACAGTTAAAAACAAATACCCCCTACCGTTGATCTCGGCGTTATTTGACAGGTTGCGGGGGGCCCGGATCTTTACTAAATTAGATCTGCGGGGTGCATACAACCTGATCCACATTCGCGAAGGAGACGAATGGAAGACAGCTTTTAATACCAGAGAAAGCCGCAAGCGTCGGCGCCTAGGACCGGGCGCCGATGGACGCTAGTGTAGGCGTGGAGCAAGTGGCTTGTAGCTTGCCACAACCCTGGAGCTGACTATACACACTCAGTCACCACTCGTAATATCAGAGGGTAGGGGTTTCATAATGAGTCAGACACCAGTCCATGCATCCATCACCATACACACACAGAATAATATGCTACACTAGCGCATGGCCGAGCCGCCATGCGGGCTTTTTATAGCCATGCGCTTCCGGGACCTTCCAGTACTTTGGGAAGGACCAATCAGATCCGACATAGGACCTGCACATGTGACCCCTGCTCTCCACTGAGATGACAAGTTGCGGGCATGCCCAGTAGCACGGCACGAGGACTTAGCCTCTGGAGCAGTTCCCTGCAAAGCAGGTTGCGCTACCATTGCTGCACCAGAGGTGGCAGCAACAGCCAGGCTCACAGAACGAGTCTGAGGGAAATGCCTGGTTCGCCGTGATTGCTGAGCAGGAGTCTGACCGGTCGGAGGAGAATGAGAGACCGCAGGATGTCTGGCTCTGGATTCCCGCTGTGCAGTGCCAGGAATCCGACGCCTAACAGTGGAGAAGCGTACTGAGCTGTCGATGTTTTGATTGACAGGTCGACTGTCCAATCTGAGGCTGGAAGGTGCTGACTGTCTCCAGGTGTTTATTGTCCCAGGTAATTGCACAGCTACTTAGCTCTGATGTTACTCCCAGACCCCTGCCAGACGTAAATTCAGCTAAGTATGGTTGGTTTTCTCTGTGACTAGTGTTTTGCTTGATGATCGTTCTTTGCCTGACCTTGGACCTCATTCTGGCCATTCATCTGTTTAACCCCCTTGTTCTGATTCACTATCTTTCTGGTATTTTGACCTTGGACCATTACCTGACTATGCCTTTGTCTCTTCCCTCTGCTTATGAAGTACCCATGGGCTTTTGACCTAAGACTCCTTAACTATCCCAACTTACGGCTTGTCTGTGAGAAGTGACTCAACATCACAAAATCTTTAAAGTTAAACATTTTTCTGATATACATACTTAGGACCAGGGGGCACTCATTACAGGTGGAAGAAAGGTGATTCCGGCAGTTAAATAGGAAAGGGTCCTTTACAGTTAGAGCAGTCAGACTGTGGAATGCCCTACCACAAGAGGTTGGCAGACACCATAACAGCTTTTATGATTTCCTAAATACAAATAAAATTGTGTGTTATAGTTAAATTGTTGACAAAATGTACAATTGTTGGAAAAAGATTGAACTTGATGGACCTAAGTCTTTTTTCAACCTATGTAATTAAAAACATTTCTACCATTCCCTAGACACAGGCAATTCCTCTTTTCCAGCTTCTGATGACATTCTGTTTGAATCTACAAGCATGCATAGGGAGTACAAATGTCACGACACAGCTGTCGGGTGACCCAGGACCAGGGGCTCCTTCCCTGTTCCTAAAACTCGGGATGCCCTAGCTCACCCTGCTCCCCAGAATAGTTCAGATGGCAAAGATGCCGGGGCCTCCACCCTTGCCTTATCTCCTAAGTTAACCCTCGGTCTGTTCTCTTACCCCACACAGGGAACAGGGGGAGCAACTGTGCATCGTAGTACACCAACCTGAGAAACAAGGCTACACAGACAAGGGATAACTGAAAACTACAGGCATGCAAAATATTCACTCACATGAAACAGAAGAATGCACCGGGGTGAGAAGGTAGGAGAGTAAACCAAAATAGAGAAGGATAGGGAATTACCACACATACAAACCAAGCAACAGTCACTAATAACTCCTCCAACTCTCCTCATATGTTCTCCTCTCCCACTGATAGCCATGCAGCAAATACTAGCTCTGATGAGAATTACTGACAGAGTCCACGTTATACAGGGAAAAGGAGTGGCTAACCGAGCACAGATGTAAGCACAGGGATTTCCAACATGTCTGATTAACTCCTGTTCTGCCAGAAGAAATAAACATATTTAAAATGAAAGAGAAGTGCTTCTTCTCAGCACCGGCGTAGGAGCAATCGGACGCTGAGGTCTTCTGGCTCCACACTGTTGCTGTAACCCCGTGACAACAAATCTCTCTTTTGCTTCCTACCACTCCTCCCCTAAAATAGACTGGTATCAATGACGTCCACAACAGGGGCTGTTTCTGCAGTTACTTCCCATGAGCAAGCAGTGGATGTGTACTCAGACTCTTGCTCAGTGTTCAGTTGTAACAAGGAGGCACGGGGTAGTAATCATGGGCTAGTCCACTAAGGCACAGTCAGTGAGCACCCCAGCCCCTTGCACATGAATAGACAGTTCTAGTCCCAGCCCAAGGTCACAGTGGGTCACCTCAGAATCACAGCTGCTCTCCATGTTGGAACGGCATCCTCTGGATGCACAACACGTCACACTCTTTAGGGCCCAACAGTGGCAACTTGTTTAATGAAGATGAAGAATAGAAGAAGGTAACAATTCCAGAACTGTCTCAATTCACAGCAACGGGTGCAGCAACAAAGGCAATTGATTCCCAGTCGGCTCCCTTGTGAGGCACACACACAGTCTTTGTGCCTGCTGCCCGATAGTCCAGTTGCAGCTCTGTTCTCCTCCAGGAGTATGGCCAGCTCCCAGCAGGGGAGCACACCCTGTCAGGAGCCAGCCTGCCGGGCACTGAACTGCAGACAGGGACTTCCTGTCTGCTTGGAGGCTGCTGACCCAGCCCCCTAAATTAACCCTTTGCTATCCCTAAACTACATACATTGGGCGGCACGGTGGCTCAGTGGAGTCCTGGGTTCGAATCCCACCAAGGACAACATCTGCAAGGAGTTTGTATGTTCTCCCCATGTTTGCGTGGGTTTCCTCCGGGTACTCCGGTTTCCTCCCACATTCCAAAGACATACTGATAGGGAATTTAGATTGTGGGACAGTGATGATAATGTGTGCAAAATGTAAAGCGCTGCGGAATATGTTAGCGCTATATAAAAATAAAGATTATTATTATTATACATTGCAATAGACAATGGAGATACACTAAGGCAAGGCAAACACAGCACATACCTTAATATATATAGTAAACATTGCAGGACAATACACATTAATGACCGCATACAGGGAAAGCGCGAGACAGCAGCCGAGGTTCTCCGCCACCTCCTTACACAGTAACTCAGTGGCAAAGTGTAGTGCCAAAGTTGTGATCTTAACTGAACATGTGCAATGTGGTTTGCTTAGCTTTGCATGCTCAGTAAAGTACAGGTAGAAAGGTAATTGCATGCACAGTTGGCGCATTGGATTGGAAATGGATATGTTACCAAAGGTTTCTGGATTAAGTGAAGAGGTGGGCATTCACCGCATGGAGATAAGAGACAGACAGAGGACAGGAGCTGGAAGACTGATGCTTGCAGTTGTATGTGTTATCAAAGGCAGTGATTTACGAGCGGCTAACAGCAAATCTCATCCCAGTCAGGATTGCTGCTGTGAGATGACTGCGCTATCAGAGACCAGAGACATTGGTTCTAGATGGTGGTGAGGACCAAAAAGTGGTATTGGAACATGATGCTGCTGGCATATCAGAATACAGAAAGCGACAGGGGCAGGATGAGAAAAGGAGATTGACAGAATGAATAATCAGTCATGTGGTTTGAGGGAAATTTAGTGCAGGGAAACTTTCATGAACTCCTCTCTGTACCAAAGTGTTCTAGAGGTCTTCAAAAGCTAAAGCTTAACTGAAACTGATTCATACCACAGAACAATGATCCCAAGCACACCTGAACCTTCCCATCAGAATGGCTGATAAAGAAAAAAAACAAGGTCTTTCAATAGCCTAGTCAAAGACCAGACCTCATCTAAACTGAAATGCTGTGGCGGGACCTCAAGAGAGCTGTGCGTAAATGAATGCCCTCAAATCTCAATGAACACAAACAATGTTGTAAAGAAGAGTGAGCCAAAATTCCTCTATAACGATATGAGAGAAAAAGATAAAGTCATATAGTAGATGATAACGTCACATTATTGCTGTTGAAGTTTCTACAAGCTATTAGTTCATAGGTGTACTTAAAGCAAATCTGTCAGCTGTCAGCTATAAGATGCGGCCACTGCCTTTCAGGGCTAATATACAGCATTCTATAATGCTGTAGATAAGCCCCCGATCTGACCTGCAAGATAAGAAAAATTAGTTTTATTATACTCACCCGGAGAGGGCGGTCCGATGCGGTTCGGTCAGATGAGTGTTGGTCCGGCGCCTCCCATCTTCTTGCGATGCTGCCCTCCTGCTTGCTTCATGGCTCCCCATCATCGCACTCCTGCTCAGGCTTACTTCTCTGCCCTATTGAGGGCAGATCAAATTCCTGCAATGCGCAGGCGCTGGGTCTCTCTGACCTTTCCTGACATCTGCGCACTGCAGTACTTTGCTGTGCCCTCAACAGGGCAGATAAGTAAGCCTGCCCAGGAGCGCGATGACAGGGAGGCATGAATCAAGCAGGAGGGTGGCATCGTAAAAAGATGAGAGGGGCCGGACGCGGACCTGCAACACCCATCGGACCGGACCGCTCCCCGGGTGAGTATAATAAAAGTTATTTTTCTTATCTTTCAGGTCGAATCAGGGGCTTATCTACAGCATCATAGAATGCTGTATATAAGCCCTGAAAGGCAGTGGCCGCATCTTATAGCGGCCAAAACAGGTGACAGGTTCCCTTTAAAGAAGCCCTTCTCCCACCAATTTTGTGTTCTCTTCATATATTGCAGTCATCATATTATATAGCACTGTGAACTTGCAACTGCTCATTTTCCTGTTCTCCCTTGCTAATTTTTCTCTTTTTGGCTCAGATTGAGATCTCGTTGCCGAGATCTGATTCTGAGCATGCGCCGCCCCCAGGGGCCATTTTCCCGGAGACCACCACATCGCAGCAGATTGAGATCTCGTTGCCGAGATCTCAATCTGAGTGTTGTGAATTCTCTTGCTCGGAGTTCTGAGCGGAAGCTCCCTCTGCTCCCTATGTAACACGTGCTTCCGGCCATTGGGCCAGAAATCCACCCACCAATGACCCCCGTCATGTGATCGCGGGTCACCGTTAGGGTAGCATGACAACCAGAGGTCTCCTGGAGACCTCTACTGTTGTCAGTCCTGGATTGCTATGAGCACCGCTTGGTGGTCGGTGCTCATAGCAAGTCAGCATTTCTGTTATATACATGTGGTCTGATCATTGCCTGTATGTAGCAGAGCCGATCAGGTTATTGCAGCTTTTTGTCTCCCATGGAGAATATTGAAGCATGACAAAAGTAAAAAGAAAAGGTTTTTAAAAATATAAAAAAAATAAAAAATATAAAAGTTTAAATACCCCCCCTTCACCCCATTCAAAATAGAACAGTAAAAAAGAAATCAAACATATACATATTTGGTATAGCTGCATTCAGAATCGCCCGATCTATCAATAAAAAAAAGGATTAACCTGATCGCTAAACAGTGTAGCGAGAAATATAGTCAAAACGCCAGAATTTAGTTTTTTAAAATGCAATAACGGGTGATCAAAAGATCGTACTTGCACCAAAATGGTATCAATAAAAGCGCCAGCTCAGCGCGCAAAAAATAAGCCGTCACTCAACACGAGATCACGAAAAATTGAGGCGCTACGGCTATTGTAAAATGTCTTAAATTTTTTTTTCATTTTTTTTTAACAAAGTTTGGATTTTTTTTCACCCCTTAAATTAAAAAGAACCTAGACATGTTTAGTGTCTATGAATTTGTAATGACCTGGAGAATCATAATGGCAGGTCAGTTTTAGCATTTGGTGAACATGGTAACAAAAAAAATCCACAAAAAGTTGTGGAATTGCATTTTTTTTGCTATTTCACCTCACTTGGAATTTTTTTTCTGTTTTTGAGTACACAATATCTTAAAATCAATGGTATCGATCAAAAGTATAAATAAAACAGTTATGGCTCTGGGAAGAAGGAGAGGGTAAAAACAAATGCAGAAACTAAAATGGTCAGGGTCTCTAAGGGGTTAAAATGTAATACACAGAGCATGGTGCACAATATCATCACAGACGCTGATTCAAATTTCAGCCCAAGAGGCAATGAGTGCCTGAAATTTTGTGCTGTAAAATGGTGGTAGTAAGGGCTTGGGGGATGCAAAAGGAAGCAAAATGGGGGTAAGAGCAGGACAATTGCCCTTCAAACAAATGTGGATAGGAAAATTTGCAATAATTGGCAACTGTGTTTCCTCATCCCCAGAGACGTGATGCGGTGGTACACTGACCTTGTGCACTGGCCCACATATTCATCATCCAACAGAAAAAATGGTTGGGTATCAGCATTTTCAGTCTCTTCCATTTCGGGGTCAGGGTCAGGTGAATTGGCCACTGAAATTCAGCAAGCATACTCATCAAACAGCAGAAGAGACTACTGCTTGGATGATTTGCAAAGGGGTAAGGTGGAAGAACGATGTCTAATATCCTCAGGTGCCAACTGAACACTTTCTGCAGAGGACTCGGTGGAAGAAAATATGAAGGAACTGGAGGCACTCTCAGCCATCCAATCTAACATGACCTCCACATGTTCTGGCTAGAGTTGAGCGACTTTTGGTTTTTTAGGGTCGCGTTTCGTTTCGTGGAACCCGACTTTTCCAAAAGTCGGGTCGAGCAAGATCGTCCGATTATAGGGAAAAGTCGGGGTCATCCCGAAACACGAAACCCAATGTAAGTCAATGGGGAATAAAAGTCGGCAGTGAGAGGAGGACAGGAAACACACCTACAGTGCCCATTTGAATGCCAAAAGCATCAATTCTTCTTACTTAAGCTTGTCAACCTTAATTAACTTCATAATACAAGTTACGCACTGAAAAATGGGGGTTATTTGGCTAAAGTTGTGGGGGGGGAGGGCTGGCTGCAGGTTTTCATGTGCCCTGGGCGAAAGAGCGCCCCTTTAACACATACCACAACTCATCATGCTCCGATACGGCAGAGAAATAGCGGTATAGTACAATGAAAAATACCTCACTTTTTACATCTCATGACGAGGCCCATCTATTTCTCCATACAGAATCATTGGTCCCATATAATGTTTGAAACAGTATATGATGAGCTCCACATAATGCTACAGTATATGTTGGTCCCCATGGATGAAGCTCCACTGTCTTATGGGCCCAAATAATGCTCCAAACATAATGGGCCCCATTTCTAATGCTCTAGTATATAATGGGCCCTGTAAATGCTGCTCCAGTGTCTGATGTCCACCTTTGGAATGTTCCAGTGTATGGTGGGCCCCATCTATCATTCTCCAGAGTATAGTGCTCCCCAAAAATTGCTGTCCCAACATTGAAAACAATCAAATAAGTCTCCTCGCTAGGGAATCCTTGTACTAGTCTAGACTCCTCGTCGTCCCCATCTTCCATCTCACAGCACAGTATTTCAACTTTGCAAGTGCTGTGATCCTGGGCAAGCAGGGGGGGCCCACTCGTTGGCGACGGCACTGGCACAGGGCCCCTGATAGTACGGTGGTGTGTCTGATGGCGGGTGGGCCGAACCTGCACTTTCATCTGCAGCTTCCTCTTTGTCACCGTGTAAGATGGAACTGTATATGGGAAGGGTAACCTGAGTTTCATCAGGGTCAGATTCAGGCCGGGTAGCGTGCGAGGGGAATGTAGTGGTCTGGGTCAATGTACCAGCAGATTCATCGAGCAGTGGCTGGGCATCAGTGCACTTGTGTCGCCCCCAGGAGTACGGTCGCCACAGTGGCATTACCTTCTTCCTAGGGAGTGTGATGTCATGCTTGGGAGCAACGAAGGATCTCTCTAGCAGGTTAACTGATTGGGCGGCATTATTCCCACGAGTCATGACCCTCCAAACAGCGTTCATGAAGGCAAAGTGTTTGTTTTACGTGGGCAGTATGGTTGCAAAGCTGAACCTTAAAGGAATGTCCAGAAGGGCACCACCAGGAGTGGAGCCTACGGTTAAATTCGACTCCACCTGGGAAACCTGAACCATGCCAGCTACAGAACAGATGCACACATTGCAAGCTTAATTCCGTTAACGAACGAGACTCCGTCATGCCCCGCGGTCCGAGTCCGGCTTACTAGAGGGACACGTGAGGCTCTGGCACATGAGATTGGCCAATAACTGGTGTGTCATGCCCTTACATGTCCGTGGCTGCATGTGCGCTACACTGAAAAGGCCAGCGTTTGTCGCTTACAGGTGCAGATAACCCGCTGAACAACGTTAGTGATGGGGATCACTGATTGCAATTATTACCCGCGAACAATGATTTCTCAGTAAGTGCAGGTCAACCGCAGTTCCGGAATTAGGCCTAACCGTCATTCCTGAAAAAATGAAAAACTTACGTGTGCAAACCACAGGTGCTGTAGCTTGCTTAACAGCTCGCCAGCTGTTCTCACGCCCAGTATGGATTACACGTGATTGCACAAAGGTTAGAAAGGGTACCGTATCCCCGGATAACATGTATGGATAGCGTACACATTCAAAATATATGTCTCAGGAGGCAGGCTCAGACGGTGTTAGGCCCAGTATGGATTGCACGTGATTGCACAAAGGTTAGAAAGGGTACCGTATCCCCAGATAACATGTATGGATAGCGTACACATTCAAAATATATGTCTATACATCAGGAGGCAGGCTCAGACGGTGTTAGGCCCAGTATGGATTGCACGTGATTGCACAAAGGTTAGAAAGGGTACCGTTTCCCCGGATAACATGTATGGATAGCGTACACATTCAAAATATATGTCTCAGGAGGCAGGCTCAGATGGTGTTAGGCCCAGTATGGATTGCACGTGATTGCACAAAGGTTAGAAAGGGTACCGTATCCTCGGATAACATGTATGGATAGCGAACACATTCAAAATATATGTCTATACATCAGGAGGCAGGCTCAGACGGTGTTAGGCCCAGTATGGATTGCACGTGATTGCACAAAGGTTAGAAAGGGTACCGTATCCCCGGATAACATGTATGGATAGCGTACACATTCAAAATATATGTCTCAGGAGGCAGGCTCAGACGGTGTTAGGCCCAGTATGGATTGCACGTGATTGCACAAAGGTTAGAAAGGGTACCGTATCCCCGGATAACATGTATGGATAGCGTACACATTCAAAATATATGTCTATACATCAGGAGGCAGGCTCAGACGGTGTTAGGCCCAGTATTTATTGCACGTGATTGCACAAAGGTTAGAAAGGGTACCCTATCCCCGGATAACATGTATGGATAGCGTACACATTTGATATAGAAGAGTTAATGGTTTGCTTTTATATCCCTTTAAATGCCTTTAAGACTTCAATTGCCTTTTGCCTTATTATTGCTAGAATTATTCTTATGTAGACTAGTAGTCTCTGTCTTCAAGGAAACTATACTTGTTATCATATTTGTTCTCAACAACGTGTTCTGGGTATATTGTAAACAAGGTACGTACGACCCTGAGGTGATGGTGGGGGCCAAATGAGCTCCAGAGTCACATATTGTTTTAAATGGTATAAAAACATGTCTTATATTTCATTACGTCAGATAAAGTGATTTAGCCACGACCAGTGTGTGTGTCACTTTGTCTCCAAGCGCTTGTGAACAGAAAGGGCGAAAAACCTCACGATTCGGACTCACTGGTGATCTGGACAGCTGATGCTTGGTCAGAACAAAAGCAGCTACAACAGTTTTGGCGCCCGACGGGGACCGTGGAAACCAGTCTATTCGGAATCCGTATGTGGGAGCTTCCTGGGAGGTTGAAAATGCAGAATCCAGGCTGCAGCAGGTGAGAACATCTATTCTTACATTGATTCTGCATCTACAACCTTTCTAAGGATGTTTACATATCTCTGGGTAAGACTGTAACAGCACGGTTCAAAAAGAACCCACATCACCAGTGAGTGGTGAGTATGTCTGTATGAGAGTTGAATAATAGAGTAATAAGATAATAATTGTCATCTGTATTATCTGTTAAACTGTTCTGGCAATATACTAATATACTAACTGGTTGTGCACTGGTGCACTGTGTGGCACAAAGTCTGGGATAGACTCTGTGCAGTTTTGTATGAGGCTGTGGTTTTTGGTTGCTCTGGTTTTCAATGTTTCTTGTTGTTTAAGAAGTTGGCTTTGGTGTTCTCGGAGTGTCAGTGGACACTGCTGTAGGTTAAAGCGTCAATCAAATCCAAAGTGCAAGATAGTCAGGCTGTGTGAATCCTTGTATATATGTCTATGAGAACCTCTGAATAAGATGAGAGATGAGTAATTGAGTATAAAAAAGTCCCTGAATGTGATGAATGAATCATCACACATCATTTTTGTGTCAAGAGATTGTTACCTTTCTAGTTGTGGGGGAATCCCGGACAGATGCGTTATAGATATTTCAAATCTACATCTGAGACTGAATGAATTGAGTAATGATATAGCTCGTGTTATATGTGGCATTACATTGTAAAGTTTCCTGAATGCATTTGGCCAGAAAAAGGGCAAGGCATGGTTAATCTCATTATACAGTTATCTGCTCTTACAGTGAAATCCCGTGATTTTGAGTTTTCTTTGTAGAAATTGATTTTGATAAGTCTAAAGAACTACGGAACTCTGTGAAGGACGCTCTGATGGGAGGGGGTAATGATACCGCTGCGCAGTTTTTCTTCTCCCTTCGCTCTTAAATCTGCTGAGTGTGAGCTGTGCTCAAAATTCTCTGTAATTCTATCCGTAAGGTACGCGCTGAAAGATTTGTGCATTTTAAAGCAACAGTACTTAATTGAAGTTGGAAGTTAAAAGTAAAATATGGTGCCTAATTTAGAAGGGAATTGTAAGTGTAAGTGATTGTTTGGTCATTAATGTGTTTGAACCTGCTTCTAGTTGTGTGATTGATTTGTATAGCAAATTGTGTATCAACAGAGGAGGTAGCCGACTGTACGGCTGATAAAGTAGGTCAGAGGCCTATCACACCTGGGCCTTCTTACTTTAGTCAGCAGGTTTTTTGTTGTGGGTGAGAGGTGAGGGCGAGGAGCCCTCTGGATATACCTTGGCAGGCTCACTCTGACTTGCTATGTGTGGGCTGTAAGACAGAGGTCCAGACACACAGAAGGGCATTTCAGAAGAAAGGTGAGCTGTCTAAAGTTGAAATAGCCTTCCCACAACAATCCATGGAGCTGGGCTGGAAGGATTCAGGCCTGATCCTATTCTAGCCAGCTGATCTAACGGGTGAGAGGCAGAGAGCCTTCCCGTTACATCCTGTAGGTCTACCGGGTGAGAGGCAAGGAGCCTTCCTGCTACACCTTGGCAGGCTCTCTCTGACTTGCTAAGTGTGGCCTGTAAGACAGAGGTCCAGGCACACTGGGAGGGCATTTCAGAAGAAAGGTGCGCTGTCGGCAGAAAAAGGTTGAAGCCATGGCAACTTTTTCTGTGTACAGTCGGTGCCCCCAATGAGATCCAAGACAGCTATGCAAATTGTAAAAGACAGAGCAGAAAGGAAGCAGTGAAACAGGTAGGTTGGACAAATATTGAAAAAGGCAAAAATACCAGAGTGTGAATGTTTGGATGTACAAAAAGGCACATACAAGGGAAGAAAATAGCAGGTGAATAAATGATGCTTGAGAATGTGCAGCAGTATGAAAGGTGTATTATGAATGTTTGATTGACAAAGTGTAACCAGAGACCCAGACAAAACAGATGGACTTGTAAACACTGTGATCAGACTCAGACAAACCCAGACTGAATAGCTACTTGTGTGACCTGTGCTACTGACCTAAGCGAATTGCGCTAAATCCTGTCCAGACAAGATCATAAGAAGCTGACATAATAGTGTGGATAGTGGGTAGTGGGGCCCTTGGCACTTGAGGAGTAAGCTGACAGTAGACATCAGACGACCAACCCCATCAGGACCTAGAAGTGCGACTAGAATAAGAAAGATGCAGGTGTATTATCCCTGGAGCCCCTCTGACCAGCTAGCTTTGCTGAAGCAGCTGCCTGACCCTGAAGACCAACCATTCCCGTTTTACAGACTCATAAAGGGAGTACAGCAGACATATAAGTGTACCTGGGCAGACCTAGAGAGGTTGGTGAGTTTAAAGGCAGGTGACGCACTAGGACATATAATTAAGACACACACAGATGTGACAAAGAATCCGGCTTGGGGCATGGATGATAAATCTGCACGATCTGGGGAGACGTACTGTGAGTCACTAAAACAATGGGCTATAGTGAAACAATCAGAGCAGTCCGTACACCTGACTAATGTGACACAGCAAAATGGAGAGAGGGTAGAGATGTACTTTGGACAGTTACAGCTGAAATGGGCAGACATGGGGTACATTTGCATAAACCCACTTGATGTTAGAATACTGGTGAATGCATTCATTGACGGTATGAACAAAGACTTACGAGACGCAGTACAGGCAGCCAGACCTGAATGGAGATATGTAGATCCGAAAGACCTCCTTAAGGTAGCTAAAGAAGTTGAGCAAACAAGGACAATAAGACGACCTGTCTTGTATGCTGGAGCACAAGAAAAAAAGTGGAGACTTAATAAGGGACCTAAGGACCTAGAAACAGTGAGGTGCTGGAATTGTGGTACTTACAAAACTTATTGTTAGTGACAATACCCCTATGAATTTACTGGGAGCAAATGTGCTGAGTGCGATCCCGGCCATCATACAGTACTCTCCTGAGGGTATTACAGTCACAAGTCCCCTCTCAGATAAACATTTGTGTAAGATTGTGGCAATGGTGTATATGACAAAAACGGTGAAACTAACACCTGACACCAAAATGCCTGAGGATGAAGAAATGGGACAGGTGCCAGACACTGTTTGGGCAAGTGGGGAAAAATGATGTGGGTCGGTTGCCCATTCCCCCTGTCATGATTGAATTGCTTTAAGCAATACCCCTTGAGCCTAGCCAAATCAATTACCCCGAGCAGAGATATTAGAGAGTATGTTAAGGCAGGGGTTCTGGTGCAAAGATACCCCCCCCCGGACTGCAAAGATCTTCCCCCTGCGACACCTCTTTGTATCCCATTAGGAAAAAAAGGACTCAAGGGTTTGCTGACACTTACAGAAAGGTTCATGACTTAAGGGCTATTAATGATGATACAGTGAGTGTGACCTCAATCGTCCCTAACACACACACTTACAATACTGTCACAGATCCCAGTAATGTCAGAATGTTTCACAGTCATTGATTTAGCAGGTGCATTCTTCTCTGTACCCCTGCACCCTGACTGTCAGTGTCTTTCTCCTTTACTCATAGAAGTGAACAATATTGTTGGACAGTCCTCCAACAAAGGAGGAAAGAAATCCCCTGCCATCTATTCAGCAGCAATGGCAGGGATCCTTGAGTAGTGGCAATCACCTCATCCGCTGATTGTACTATTACAGTACGTGGATGACCCTAAGGGTTGCAAGGTCTCACGTGACAAATTACAGTATTACAAACAAAAGGTGACATTTGTTGGGACATTGTATTGCCGAAGGTACCACACACCTGACAGGAAACAGGCAATTCAAGATCTCCCTCTACCCAGGTCACATCAGCATCTATGTACTTTCCTAGGTTTAGTGACCTACAGTAGGCCTTGGATAAGGTCCGCTTCACAAATATTCCAACCACTTTATGACTGCTTGTCATCAGACCCGGGACCTCACACAAAATACAATTGATTGTGTCTGTGCGGTAGGAGCAGCTGCACTATTACTAGGAAAGGCATGTGAGATCACACTGACGTTTCTTTTGACAATCTATTCCCCATATGACATCCATGCCATACTCGTACAAGTTCAACCAAAACATGTCTATGGCCAGACAGCTCCGACTTGAGTGTGCTCTACTAATTCCTGAGTATGTCACCCTCAAAAGATGTAACGTTCTGAATCCAGCCACCCTCCTGCCTGTGGATTCAGAAAAGGGGGAATTGGTGACCGTATTAGTGAGTGAGGAAGGATACTTTGACATGACGCATGAACATGTCTGCATAAGAACTGATGAGTCAGGAGACAGTTGAGTTTGCACACGTTCATGAAAAACCTGTTCCTAATGCAGACTTTGAGTTTCTTTTTTGTAGATGGCCCCAGATACCACCAGGATGGACGATTCTACACTGGGTATGCAGTAGTATCCTCACATGAGGTAATCCGAGCGGAACCACTCTCTCCTCACATGTCGGCGCAGGAGGCAGAGTTGAAGGCACTCACTGAGGCGTGTAGAGCCGCTGCAGGTAAAGTCGCTAATATTTTCACAGATTCGAAGCCCATTAAAAATGCAGAGCTGGTGAAACAATTGATGGAGGCATTGATGTTACCAGTCCAGGTTGGCATTGTCAAGGTAAAAGCACACACAAAGGTGACTCCGTGGAGGTAGAGGGCAATAGAAGGGCGAACAAGGCTGCTAAAATAGCACAAGGTGGCCTAGAGAGAGCAGTGGATGGTGGCGGGGAGTCAGCGTATTCCAGCCACATTGGGTCTAGATGTCCTGAAATCCCTCCGGCAAAAGGCTGCCCAAACAGAGAAGGTACACCGGGGGAGACTGGAAGCTGAGCTGAACTCAAATGGAGTATGGGAGAATAAGGATAAATTGTGCCCACCAAAGTCCCTGTTCCCAATCATGGCGCAAGCAGCTCATGGCCCCACTCACATCTCAAAAAGTCACATGTGTGCCATGGTAGATGCCTTCTGGATCGCTCCTGGTTTCAGTTACGCAGCGAAACTTGTACAATCATGCCTCATCTGTGCACAGCACAACCCAGGTAGAACAGTAAAAGTCCCTAAGAAAGCGACATCTAGGCCTCTCTACCCATTTCAGAGACTGCAGATTGACGACATACAGCTACCAAGGTAGGAGTGTATGCAAATATCCTAGTATGT
This sequence comes from Dendrobates tinctorius, assembly GCF_039654945.1. Classification (NCBI taxonomy): domain Eukaryota; kingdom Metazoa; phylum Chordata; class Amphibia; order Anura; family Dendrobatidae; genus Dendrobates; species Dendrobates tinctorius. The sequence continues at coordinate 4,034,818 of NW_027361783.1, forward strand.
GTAGATCTCTTCTCTGGTTGGCCGGAAGCATATCCGGTAAAATGTGCAAATGCTAAAATGACTACAGACAAACTGATGAAAGAACTGATCTGCAGGTATGGTGTCCCAGAAGCCACAGAAACAGATAGGGGTACACACTTCACGGGAGAAATAATGAGGGCAGTCATGCAGGCCCTGGGTGTACAGCAAACATTTCATACACCATATAGGCCACAAAGTAGTGGGAAAGTGGAAAGACTAAATGGGACACTTAAACTGAAAATTCAAAAGGCCATGGCAGACACAGGAAAGAGCTGGGTAGAGTGCTTGCCTCTTGCACTCTTTTCAGTTAGACACACTCCAAATAGAAAGAGAGGCTTGTCTCCCTTTGAAGTCCTGTTTGGTAGTGCACCAAAGACTGGTCTGTACTTCCCACAGGTGCTACAAATGCAACACGGTTGTATGTCCAGGCCTAGCAGGAAAGACTTAATGTGGTGCATAAACATGTGTTCTCATACATTCCAGATCCTAATGCCAGTGCAGATGTGCATCAGCTGAATCCAGGTGATTGGGTGGTTATACGCAGACACGTGAGAAGGATCCGGGACCCACGATTTGACGGCCCCTTCCAAGTCCAGCTGACCACATCCACTTCAGTAAAACTTGAGGGAAAGTCCACCTGGATCCACGCCAGTCACTGCAAGAAGGTCCTGTCAACAGCAGAATGACTGTTCTCCTCATCACCTTGCTGGCAGTGACAGGGTTACTGCACTCTACAGAGACACAGGACAAACTCTTAAATGCTGATTGGGACAACAAACTTATTCGGCATCATGCTCTTCTTATAAAGGACATGGAAGGACAGAAACCGAAAGACTGTTGGATCTGTATACACAGCCCTGTATCCGCGAGGACTATGCCGTTCTTAGCCTTACCTCTGGAGACATGGGAGGTATTAACCCCACACTGCATATACAATGAGACTTGGACTCAATCTAGGTGTGCCCCGTGATATATCTGCCTCAATGACTATAGTCGAATGGGCCGCTAATCGCTGGTTTCAGTTTAATATAACGCGGCCTAAAGGTACAAATGTGGTGGCGAGAATATGATTCAGATGTCGGAAATATGGTCGCCAGGAGGAGGACTGAAATCCCTCACTCAGACCCTATTCCCAATGATGGACGGTGGTTCAGTCTTCAACACACTGGAGCAGACACCTGTGGTGAGGACAATAATTGCTTCCGCATATACACTCATGATCAAACACAGGTTAATAAGACGATGTACCAGGATGGTATTGAAGGCTGTAGAGCTTCTATGGGTAAAATAATAAGGAAAGAAAGGGGTAAATGTACATCTGGTATAAGGGGAAAACCAATGAATAATACTTGGTGTGCCCATAAGCCTGCAGTAGGTCAGGACTTTTGAGTTTATACCAATGTATACAGACCCCGGGTCACGTTTGTGTTCTCCCTGAAGGAGTATTCTTGGTTTGTGGACATCGAGCCTACAGGTGGGAAGGCCAGACATAAGAGGGGTCTGCACTCTTGCTAAACTGACACCATCCACTTTCATAGTTCCTCATAGTAAAATAGACACAGCAGCAGTCCCAATTCACACTTTGTATAGAAGGGCTGCAGACAATAAGCCCCAGCCAAATGGTAGGCCGCATCTAGTAGAGATGGGGATAACAAAATATTCAGTAGTATGCTAATATACCCCTTCATAACACAACTGTGGGATAAATTAGTGGAAGGTACCGACTACCTGGACGATCAGATTTTCCAGATTCTTGAAGTTCTAAATGAGACTAATACAATACAGAGACAATTAATCATAGTTACTAACCAACATACTAGAGTACTGGATTACCTGAATGTGTCAGATAATTGGTCCCACCTGTTGTAATTATATCGGCCCTGCTGGCAATCTCCAGATCAGGGCCGGTATAGACAAAATAGGTGAACGTAGAGACCAATGGTTAAAGCAACACAGTGCAAACAGATACTCCTGGTGAGGTAACACATGCTCTTTCCTAAATCCAGAAAATTGGTTTAATGGCTTAGCAGGATGGATTTTTGGCATTTTGCAGACTTGTATGCAAATTTTGTTGTTTTGCTTATTGTTTTATGTAGCCGTAAAAGCGCTAATATATGTATTACTTAAGCTACTGAATAATGTATGTGTGGAAAGAAAAAATCTAAGGCTGAACCTTCTGTAGTGTATCATAGACCCCAGGTAGCCATTGCTGATGGGGAAGGTGAGTGTCCACACTGAGGGTGGATGGGCGAAGCAGGTAGGAAGCCCCCTTATGGGTACTAGACCCATGAGACAGTAGCTCCTTTGTGGACATCACTTGACCCTGTGGCAAAGGTTATACCATTTACAAAAGGGGGAAATTGATATAGAAGAGTTAATGGTTTGCTTTTATATCCCTTTAAATGCCTTTAAGACTTCAATTGCCTTTTGCCTTATTATTGCTAGAATTATTCTTATGTAGACTAGTAGTCTCTGTCTTCAAGGAAACTATACTTGTTATCATATTTGTTCTCAACAACGTGTTCTGGGTATATTGTAAACAAGGTACGTACGACCCTGAGGTGATGGTGGGGGCCAAATGAGCTCCAGAGTCACATATTGTTTTAAATGGTATAAAAACATGTCTTATATTTCATTACGTCAGATAAAGTGATTTAGCCACGACCAGTGTGTGTGTCACTTTGTCTCCAAGCGCTTGTGAACAGAAAGGGCGAAAAACCTCACGATTCGGACTCACTGGTGATCTGGACAGCTGACGCTTGGTCAGAACAAAAGCAGCTACAACACATTCAAAATATATGTCTCAGGCTGGTTTCACATTTGCGTTTTTTAGCGCTGGAAAAAAACGCATACCTGCGCATGCGTTTTTTCCCCTATATTTAACATGGGTGCGCATACCTGCGCGCTTGTAAGCGCATGTATGCGATTTTCATGCGCTGCGGTTTTTTGGGGTGTGCGTTGGTATTTTCCAGACGCAGCATGTTGCATTTTTTGGCCCTGCAAAAAAGCGCATGCGCACATATGCGCACGTTTTGCGCTAAAAATGGCCATTATAGCCTATGGATGCGCATATGTGCGCACTGGCATGCTCATGTATGCGTTTTTTTGCATATGCGTTTTTTTTTATAACCATGGAATTTAGGGGTTTGGGTTAGAGTTAGGGTTAGTTAAGGGGGTTTAGGGTTAGGGTTAGGGTCAGGGTCAGGGTTAGGGTTGGGGTTTGGGTCAGGGTTAGGGTTAAGTATGGTTTGGTTAAGGGTTAGGGTCAGGGTTAGGGTCAGGATTAGGGTTAAGTATGGTTTTGTTAAGGGTTAGGGTCAGGGTTAGGGTTAGGGTTAGGGTTAGGGTCAGGGTTAGGGTTAGGGTTGGGGTCAGGGTTAGGGTTAGGGTCAGGGTTAGGGTTAAGTATGGTTTTGTTAAGGATTAGGGTCAGGGTTAGGGTCAGGATTAGGGTTAAGTATGGTTTTGTTAAGGGTTAGGGTCAGGGTTAGGGTTAGGGTTAGGGTTAGGGTCAGGGTTAGGGTTAGGGTTAGGGTCAGGGTTAGGGTTAGGGTTAGGGTTAGTTAGGGTTTAGGGTTTGGGTTAGGGTTAAGTATGATTTGGTTAAGGGTTAGGGTCAGGGTTAGGGTTAGGGTTAGGGTCAGGGTTAGGGTTAGGGTTAGGGTCAGGGTTAGGGTTAGTAAAGTCATGGTTTGGGTAGTGTGAGGGGCCACCTAAAAATGTTGGAAAAAAACGCAAACGCGGTAAAAACGCACTAAAAACGCATACAAACGCATAAAAACGCTGCGTTTTTTTCATGCATGCTCATAAAAATGCTTGAAAAAAACGCAGCAGTTGTATGCTTATGTATGCGTTTTTTCAATGCGTTTTTTGCGGGAAAAACGCGCTGCAAAAAAAGCAAGTGTGAAACTAGCCTCAGGAGGCAGGCTCAGACGGTGTTAGGCCCAGTATGGATTGCACGTGATTGCACAAAGGTTAGAAAGGGTATCGTATCCCCAGATAACATGTATGGATAGCGTACACATTCAAAATATATGTCTATACATCAGGAGGCAGGCTCAGACGGTGTTAGGCCCAGTATGGATTGCACAAAGGTTAGAAAGGGTACCGTTTCCCCGGATAACATGTATGGATAGCGTACACATTCAAAATATATGTCTCAGGAGGCAGGCTCAGACGGTGTTAGGCCCAGTATGGATTGCACGTGATTGCACAAAGGTTAGAAAGGGTACCGTATCCCCGGATAACATGTATGGATAGCGTACACATTCAAAATATATGTCTATACATCAGGAGGCAGGCTCAGACGGTGTTAGGCCCAGTATGGATTGCACGTGATTGGACAAAGGTTAGAAAGGGTACCGTATCCCCAGATAACATGTATGGATAGCGTACACATTCAAAATATATGTCTCAGGAGGCAGGCTCACACGGTGTTAGGCCCAGTATGGATTGCATGTGATTGCACAAAGGTGAGAAAGGGTACCGTATCCCCGGATAACATGTATGGATAGCGTACACATTCAAAATATATGTCTATACATCAGGAGGCAGGCTCAGACGGTGTTAGGCCCAGTATGGATTGCACGTGATTGCACAAAGGTTAGAAAGGGTACCGTATCCCCTGATAACATGTATGGATAGCGTACACATTCAAAATATATGTCTCAGGAGGCAGGCGCAGACGGTGTTAGGCCCAGTATAGATTGCACGTGATTGCACAAAGGTTAGAAAGGGTACCGTATCCCCAGATAACATGTATGGATAGCGTACACATTCAAAATATATGTCTATACATCAGGAGGCAGGCTCAGACGGTGTCAGGCACAGTATGGATTTGACGGCCCAGATTACACAGCGGAGGAGCAGGGAGAGGTAAAGATTGCAAATGCTGGGGCCCTGCCCAAGCAAGGGGGGCCCACTCGTGGGCGTCGGTACTGGCACTGGGCCCCTCATAGTACAGCGGTGTGTCTGACGGCAGGTGTGCACCACCACCGTCAGAGACACTTGATTGCACTATGAGGGACCCTGTGCCAGTGCCCACGCCCAAGAGTCGGCCTACCCACCTGTCCAGGGCAACGGCACTCGCATGGTGTCGTGCGCTAGGTGGTGACCCAGGCCATGGGGGGGGAGGCAGCACAGTTAGGGAGTTTTAGAAAGTGGCATATGTTGATGTTGGACATTCAGCTGATGCAAAAGGTGAAATAGGTGAAGTCCCAGGAAGAGGTGGACCAAAGAAAGCCATTTTTCTGTCACCCTATGTGTCATCAGGGGAAGGTGGGACAAAATCCTTGGAAACCCATGCATGGTTCATTTTAATGAAGGTTAGATCATCCACATTTTGGGTTGACAGACGGGTCCTTTTTTCTGTCAGGATTGATCCAGCTGCACTGAAGACTCTTTCCGATAGCACACTTGCAGCTGGGCAAGCGAGCTCCTATAAGGCATATTGGGCCAATTCAGGCCAGGTGTCCAGTTTAGCGGCCCAATAGTCAAAGGCGAATGACCTGTGTGGGAGAACATCGATATGGGAGGAAAAGTAGTTTGTAACCATAGTTGACAACTGCTGTCTCCTGTCACTTTCCATCGATGCAGTATTACCAGTTGTGTGAGCGGTATTTGAAAAATCAGTCCACAACATTGTCATGAAACCCCTGTCTCCAACGCCACTTCTGCTGTGTGCACCACGAACACCTCTGCCAAGCTGTCCCCGGCCCGTACGGCTCGTGTGAGAACCATCACCGCTGCTGTGTGCTGGGAATGCCTCAAGCAACCGATTTACCAGAGTTGCTTGTTTATTAGCCAATATTAGGTCAAGGTTCTCCTGTGGCATGATGTTTTGTAATTTGCCTTTATAGCGTGGATCCAGGATGCTGGCCAACCAGTAGTCGTCATCGTTCATCATTTTGGCAATGCGGGGGTCCCTTTTTAGGATCTGCAAGGCATAATCTGACATGTGGGCCAATGTTCCCGGTGTCAATGATGCACTGCGAGTGCTGGGTGGAGGAGCACTTTCTGGCAAATCCACATCCCTCCAGTCACGCACAAACCCTGTACCAGACCTTGCCACGCCAACATTTTCACTTGCCCCACGAGATGCATCCTCCTCCCCTAAGTAATCATCCCCATCATCATCCTCCTCCTCCTCTTCTTCCTCCACCTCGTCCAGGAGAGGTCCCTGAGCAGACAATGGCTGAATGTCATCAAGGATTCCCTCCTCCTCTTCCTCCTCATCAACATTGGCTGCAGACGCCTGCTCCTTAAGGTGCGTCAAAGTTTGCATGAGTAGACGCATAAGTGGGATGCTCATGCTTAGGATGGCGTCGTCTGCGCTTACCAGCCGTGTGCATTCCTCAAAACACTGAAGGACTTTACAGAGGTCTTTCAGCTTCGACCACTGCACACCTGTCAACTCCATGTCTGCTCTCAAAGTGCCTGGCCGTGTATCCTCCCACAAATGCATTATGGCCTGCCTCTGCTCGCACAGCCGCTCCACCATGTGCAGGGTGGAGTTCCACCTTGTTGCAATGTCGATAATGAGGCGGTGGATGGGAAGGTGGAGCAATCGCTGCAGCTTCTGCATACGAACGGAGTGTACAGGCGACCGGCGGATGTGCGCGCACAGTCTTCGCACCTTCTGGAGCAGGGCTGTTAACTCCGGATAATTTTTGAGGAAGCACTGCACCACCAGGTTCAAGGTGTGAGCCAAGCAAGGTATGTGGCTGAGTTTTGAAAGGGCTATGGCTGCCACAAAATTACGGCCGTTATCACTAACTACCTTGCCTGCCTCAAGATGTACACTGCCCAGCCATGACTCAGTTTGTCGCTTCAAGTACTCGGCCAGCACCTCAGCGGTGTGTCTGTTGCCCAAACACATCATCTGCAACACAGCCTGCTGACGATTTCCACTAGCTGCTCGATAGGGGGACACATCGTGTGCAACAGTGGCAGCTGCAGATGGAGTGCTCGTACGACTGCGCTCTGTGGACGAGCTTTCGCTTCTGGAGGAGGAGGAGGGTCGAACGCCTACAGCCAACTGTTTCCTATACCGTGGGCTAGGCAGCACTGTCCCACCACCGCTGTCCCCTGTGGACCCTGCATCCACCACATTAACCCAGTGCGCAGTGATGGACACGTAACGGCCCTGGCCATGCCGACTTGACCATGCATCAGTTGTGAGGTGCACCTTTCCGCTCACTGACTGCTTGAGTGCATGGACAATGCGGTCTTTCACATGATGGTGGAGGGCTGGGATGGCTTTGCGAGAGAAGTGGCGACTGGGTAGGTCATAGCGTGGTACTGCATAGGCCATGAGTTCGCGGAAAGCTGTGCTTTCCACCAACCGAAAGGGCATCATCTCAAACGAGATTAGTTTGGCAATGTGGGCGTTCAAACCCAGTGTACGCGGATGAGAGACTGAGTACTTTCTTGACCTACTCATAGTGTCTGGGAGGGTGAGCTGGACTTGAGAGCTGCATATTGTGGAAGTAGCGGTGGACACGGTGGACTGAGAGAGGGTTGATGATGGTGATGGAGTTGGTGTTCTTTCTGATGGCCTAGAATCAGTCTTTCGTTGATATAACAGTGGAATTCCCTGACTGCTGTGGCCTTGCAACGACACCTCAACATTTGCTGCTGTGCTAACCGGTGGGCTTACAGTGGGGGAAACAATGTAGCGTTGCTGACTACCTTCGTTGTGATCAGTTGCACATGTGGCACTTGAGGTTTGGTGTTGTGTCCACGCTTGCAAGTGCATGCTGGTTAAATGTCTAAGCATGCAACTGGTATTCAAATTTTTCAGATTTTTCCCTCGGCTAAAGGTCTTTGCGCACTTCTTACAGATAACCTTGGCCTGATCATGAGGATTTTGTTCAAAAAAGTGCCACACTGCACTCTTCCTACTTTGGCAGACATTTTGCGGCCTAGCACGCTGTGATCTTTTGACCCTCTGGACAAGCTGTCCAGCAACTCTTTTGATGTTTGGAACCTGTCTTTGGAGTGCTACGGGCCTGCCAGATAACAGCTGTTGCGATGTCGATGTCTGCTGTGGATGCTCCTCATCTGGGCTATTGGAAGCAGCACCCTCTTCCCCCAATGGATGCCAATCTGGGTCAACAACTGGGTCATCCATCACCTCCTCTTCTATGTCATGTGCACCTTCCTCTGTGTCACCGTGTATGGTGGTATAGTGTGCGGGAAGGGGCACCTGAGTCTCATCAGGGTCAGAATCTGGCTCTGTACACTGCGAGGACAATGTAGTGCTCTGAGTGAATGTACCAGCAGAATCATCCATCAGCGGCTGTGCATCAGTGCACTCCATGTCAGATTCATCTTGGCCTGGGTAATTCACCATTTGACTTGATAATCCAGGCATGGTATGTGAAAACAGCTCCATGGAGTAATCAGTAGTATGGCCTGCGTCATCCTTCAATCTTGGTTGGGGTGAAGGACACAAGGAAAGGTGTGGTTCATGAACATGAGCCTCCAATGACGACTCAGTGCTTTTACTTTTTACAACTGAAGAAGAGGAGGCGATAGAGCTGGAGGCTGAGTCAGCAATGTAAGACAAAACTTTTTCCTGATGCTCTGGCTTTAAAAGCGGTTTGCCAACTCCTAGAAAACTACGCGTTCGAGGCCTTATGTAGCCAGACGATGACGCAGGCTCAACACCTCCTGCATTCGGTCCTATTTTGCTCTTGCCACTACCATCAGATCCACCACCAACACCATCATTACCAGCTGCCAACCCCCGCCCAATTCCACGGCCTCTTCCACCAGCCTTCCTCATTTTTGGTAGAAATGTAGACAAAATCCAACAAACTATATAGTAATGTAAAACAAGGTACAAGGTGTCTATAGGACAGGGGAGATTTTGAATTTCTGCAGACACTTGTGGACACTGGACACTTTTGGATTGTGTGAGGCCCACTGATATCTGAGCGCTATGTGACAGGCTCGATGGCACAGCTGTGACCAAAGTGACTAGAGGATAAGGGAGATTTTGAATCTCTGCACACACTTTTGGACACTGGACACTTTTGGATTGTGTGAGGCCCACTGATATCTGAGCGCTATGTCACAGGCTCGATGGCACAGCTGTGACCAAAGTGACTAGAGGATAAGGGAGATTTTGAATCTCTGCACACACTTTTGGACACTGGACACTTTTGGATTGTGTTAGGCCCACTGATATCTCAGCGCTATGTCACAGGCTCGATGGCACAGCTGTGACCAAAGTGACTAGAGGATAAGGGAGATTTTGAATCTCTGCACACACTTTTGGACACTGGACACTTTTGGATTGTGTGAGGCCCAATGAATATCTGAGCGCTATGTGACAGGCTCGATGGCACAGCTGTGACCAAAGTGACTAGAGGATAAGGGAGATTTTGAATCTCTGCACACACTTTTGGACACTGGACACTTTTGGATTGTGTGAGGCCCACTGATATCTGAGCGCTATGTCACAGGCTCGATGGCACAGCTGTGACCAAAGTGACTAGAGGATAAGGGAGATTTTGAATCTCTGCACACACTTTTAGACACTGGACACTTTTGGATTGTGTGAGGCCCAATGAATATCTGAGCGCTATGTGACAGGCTCGATGGCACAGCTGTGACCAAAGTGACTAGAGGATAAGGGAGATTTTGAATCTCTGCACACACTTTTGGACACTGGACACTTTTGGATTGTGTGAGGCCCAATGAATATCTGAGCGCTATGTGACAGGCTCGATGGCACAGTTGTGATCAAAGTGACTAGAGGATAAGGGAGATTTTGAATCTCTGCACACACTTTTGGACACTGGACACTTTGGGATTGTGTGAGGCCCACTGATATCTGAGCGCTATGTGACAGGCTCGATGGCACAGCTGTGACCAAAGTGACTAGAGGATAAGGGAGATTTTGAATCTCTGCACACACTTTTGGACACTGGACACTTTTGGATTGTGTGAGGCCCACTGATATCTGAGCGCTATGTCACAGGCTTGATGGCACAGCTGTGACAAAAGTGACTAGAGGATAAGGGAGATTGGATTGCTTTTAAAAAAGCAGTTTGCGGAGCAGTGGGTAAACAGCAATGCCAGCCTGTCCGGAAGCCTTAAAAGGCAGCCCAACAACCAACACCACTGATACACCACAATATAGCCTCCCCTTGCACTGCACACACAGTGACTGGTGTGTTGTGCAGGCCAAATTGCTAGCAGCAGAAGCAGTTTTTTTTTCTTCTCAGCAGGACAAAAAAAAAAAATTGGGATTGCTTTTAAAAAAGCAGTTTGCGGAGCAGTGGGTAAACAGCAATGCAGGAATGTCAGGAAGCCTTAGAAGGCAGCCCAACAACCAACACCACTGATACACCACTATATAGCCTCCCCTTGCACTGCACACACAGTGACTGGTGTGTTGTGCAGGCCAAATCGCTAGCAGCAGAAGCAGTTTTTTTGTCTTCTTCCCTGCCTAACGCTCTCCCTACAGAATCAGCAGCAACCTCTCCCTATACTGAGATCGGCAGAAGTAAGATGGCGGTCGGCGTGCACGCCCTTTTATACCCCCTGTGACGCCCACCAAAGCAAGCCAATCACTTGCATGCCCTTCTGAAAGATGGTGGTGACCCCTGCCTATGTCATCACGTTGCCCACAGTGTCCGTGGATCCTGATTGGCTGAAAAAGAGCGCAAAACAAACTTTTGAAACGCGACTTTGGCGCGTAAGTCGCCGACCTCATGGCCGACCTCATTCTAGGGTCGGGTTTCGTTTCATGAAACCCGACTTTGCCAAAAGTCGGCGACTTTTGAAATTTTTCGACCCGTTTCGCTCAACTCTAGGTCTGGCCTCACCATTCATCCAGCGGTACTGGGGCCTACTAAATAATGGCAAACATGCTGTCGCCTGCGTGCACCTGAGGAAGATGTTGCAGTTGGACACGTAGGAGGCGCAGATTGACCACGTCCTCTTCCTGCAACAGCTACATCATCAACATAAGTAGCACCACAACCATGTCCACGTCCCCCATTTGCTGCTCTCATGTTTTTTCCCTCTTAAAAAATACCTTGTAGTCAAGAGTCTGGATTTGGGAAGTCTACTCAAGGCTATTATGCAACAGAGCAACATGTTTTTATGGCACAGAGTACTATTTTTTTCCCCAAAGAGTACAAGCTTTTTATGCAACAGAACAATAGAAGTTTTTGCCACAGAGAAGAAAGTTTATATGGCACAGAGCCATAGGATTTTTTGCCTCAGAGAACAAGTTTTATATGGCACAGAACAATAGGTCTTTTTGCAACAGAGTAACAGGTTTTTATGGCAAAGAACGCAGGGTTTTTATGGCACAGAGCAACAGGCTTTTAGAGCAGTCTGCTGTGAAGCGATGGCTGGGGACCACCACAATGCAGGGAGACTACGGTACACAAGATGAGGTGCAAACAGCAAAGGGTTAATTTATTTACAGGCAAGGAATGCAGTGATAGGAAGGGGTAAACAGGGGTATGCAATGACATAAAATAATTTACAAAAGTGATATTCTCTAGCTGGGCCGGCAAATGGCACGGTGCACCAACTATTACCGATCAGTGTTTTTTTCAAAAGGCAAAACAATGCAATAAAGTACAGTATGCTGTTTCTCTAAATATAGCCTGACTGACTGCTGCTACTCCGGCCGCAAGGCTACCGTGCTCTGTCTATTGCAGCCTATCCTAAGCCCTAAACATGTGCACAGAAGAGGTTGACACTCACAGTAGCGTTAGTATCTCAGTCCATTCCCGGGGGCCCCTGCAGCTTTGCAAGATGGTGTACACTTCTTCCTGGAAGATCTGTGCAATGTGGTCTTTTCCTTGTGTGCAGGTACAGTGATGCTCCTAGAAACGGTGGATTCCCTCCTCTGGGTTCCTTTCTTGTCTTTTCCTCGTGGCTCCTCATGGCAACATAGGAAAGCTACCTAGTTTTCCATAGAATAGTTTACAAAGTCTTTCCTTCACAGCTCAGGCACATCTCATTCCTGCAGAAATCTTGTCTCTCCCTTCTCACACAGAAAAGCAGCCTTCAGTGCTTGCAAAAGAGACCAAAACAGTCTTTACAGCAGGGAAGTGCAGAATGTCCCACTGCTCTAACCAAGGGGGTGCTGTCTCTTAAAGTGGCAGCTTGTCTCTACGGTCCATAGCAATGCCACCCCCTTATAGCTGTCATGCACCTGCAATGCAGGTTTGTGTGTGCTCCACCTGTTGGCAACAGAGGGGAGAAGGGACTGCACACACCTAGGGCAGACCTGGGCTGCAGCAGCCAAAACCACCACCAGGTGGCAACAAAAACATCAAAAGCCAGGTCAGCAACAAGCAGTAATACGAAGTACCAGAGGTCACAGCAAGCACGTGGTCAGGATCAAGCCAGTAAGTCAAAACCAGACGGGTGTGCGGTACTGGGGGAAACACAGAAGAGTAATCAGAGACGATCCAGCGGATCAGAAACCAGAGCAAAATAGTACCCAAACAGAGGACAGAAACTCAGGTCAGGGAACAAGCCGGGTCATACACACAACAACAGACATGCATACAGAGAAGCATGATTACCAACAGAGTAACCTAGGTTAGCTGCTCAAGCCGAGGGCCCAGAACTATCACTGACGCCGGACCTAGGTCATGTAGCAACTAAATAGCTGCCAAAACACCAGAGAGAGGCAGATACAATTAACCCCTGTCTGACCAGGATGGGACAAAGACAAAACCCTGTCCTAGAATCATAGAATCATAGAATCGTAGAGTTGGAAGGGACCTCCTGGGCCATCTGGTCCAACACCCTGCTCAAAGCAGGATTCGCTAAATCATCCCAGTCAGATGTCTGTCCAGCCTCTGTTTGAAGACTTCCATTGAAGGAGAACTCACCACTTCTCGTGGCAGCCTGTTCCACTCATTGATCACTCTAACTGTCAAAAAGTTTTTTTCTAATATCTAATCTGTGTCTCATCCCATTCAGTTTCATCCCATTGCTTCTAGTCTTTCCTTGTGCAAATGAGAATAAAGATGATCCTTCTACAATGTGACAGCCCGTTAGATATTTGTAGACAGCTATTAAAGGGGGTTTTACACTAAGCGATATCGCTAGCAATATCGCTAAAATGTCACTGATTTTGTGACGTTATAGCGATATTGCTAGCGATATCGCTATGTGTGATACTTACCAGCGACCGGCTCCCCCGCTGTCCATCGCTGATCGCGCGAGAATGTCCGGCTCCATTTCTCGTCGTCAGCTTCCTGCTGAGACTTCCTGCTGTGACGTCCAGCGACGCGTGGAGGCGGGCGGGAGGACGCAGGATCGCTGTGTGTGAATGGTAAGTATCGTGCGCTGCGTCGCTGCTGCATCGCTGTGAGATCTTTCTGTATGAAAGCTCACTAGCGATCATTTAGCGATGCAACAGCGATCCTGACCGGGTCGGATCGCTGGTTGGATCGCTGGTGCATCGCTAAATGTAAAAGGGCCTTAAGTCTCCTCTCAGTCTTCTCTTTTGCAAACTAAACATTCCCAAATCCTGCAACCTTTCCTCATAATACAGGGTTTGCAGACCGGTCACCATTCTGGTCGCTCTTTTCTGAACTTGCTCCAGTTTGTTCATGTCTTTTTTAAAATGTGGTGCCCAAAACTGGACACAATATTCCAGATGAGGTCTGACCAAAGAGGAGTAGAGGGAAATAATGACTTCACGTGATCTAGACTGTATGCTTCTGTTAATACATCCTAGAATTGCATTTGCCTTTTTTGCTGCTGCATCACACTGTTGACTCATATTCAGTCTGTGATCTATTAGTATACCCAAGTCTTTTTCACATGTGCTGTTCTTAGCCCTATTCCTCCCATTCTATACATGCTTTTTTTATTTTTATTGCCCAGATGTAGTACTTTGCATTTCTCCCTGTTAAAAACCATTCTGTTAGTTGCTGCCCACGTCTCCAGTTTATTTAAATCTTTTTGAATCCTCTCTCTCTCTTCTCTAGTATTAGCTATCTCTCCTAGCTTTGTGTCATCAGCAAATTTAATCAGTTTACCCTCAATTCCTTCATCTAAATCGTCCTGGATCATGACATCTGCATAAAGCTGTTATTGCACACAGAAACAAGCTATTAGAGCACAGAGCTCGAGGCTGAAATAGCACAGAGAAGTGAGAACCACACCGGCAGTGCTCAAGGAACAGAATGGCAGTGCAACCTGTGAGCCTAGTGCACAAGCCAATCACAGCCATACCAGTATGATGGCTGTGATGGTTCCGATAGTGCCCGCAGCCTAAAGCTTGTTGATTGGCAGCGCAGCAACCATTCAACAAGCTTTATTTGGCCATGAGCCCAAACATTATGATGGGAAGTCCATTCGGGTTCACTCATCACTAATAGTAGCACTATTTATTTTTGTGGCATTGAACCACTTCTAAAATCTTTGCCTTGCTAAAGAAACATCTACCTACAGCTCTGAAGTGGGCCCTCTCGATAAAGATAAATCACAATGCTGTGTTGTTTGTTAAGATTTTATGGAAATAATGCATGGAAAAAAAATATTTATCACATTAAATGCTATAGTCCAACAGCTGGCACAAAGTGGGTTAATTGAGAATATTTCTAGACCTGTCATGAGTCAATTACTTGATGCAGAAATTGTTTCTGTCACTTATTTACAAAGCATTTGTTCTCTTATCTCCCAGATCAGTGTTTTCAGAATCTTCCTATTGTACTGACTTGAAAGCATTACTTAATTATGAAATTTAATATGGTTTTGATAAAGATCATTATCTTTTCGGAGCCAAGGGACAATGAAGCATTCAAACCTGAGCTAAACTGGGACATACCGTCCATTATATAATGCCACTCAAGAGGATTGAGGAATACTATGCAAGTAGATTAAAGGCTAATGATGTTATAGCTTCATGTTAAATGGAGCATTTAGATTGAGAGATCAGTCTACATTGACCACTAACCGCAAACTGTAAACTACATTTTTGAACATTGATTCAGTAAGCAGTTTTGACATTGGGAACAAACAAGTAATATTGGATTGACTTATGTATGTTTCAGTGGAGGGACAAGTAAATGAACCTAAGGACTCACCTTCTTCATCCTTCTATGACCCTAGAAAACAAACACTGGTGTATGATGAATGGAAAAGTCATCACTATCTACCTTGGTTGTGTAGATAAACTCGTAGACCATTTGTAAACTCTGGCAACATAAATCTATTTTGTTTGTCATTCAATTTTCAGGATCTCAATATACACAACTATTTACTTATATATATATATATACCGTATATATATATATATATATACAGTATAGCGCCATCATATTCCACAGCGCTTTACAGACATTATCATCACTGTCCCCCTTGGGTCTCACAAGAAAAATTGCTTACCTAAATGTCTTTGATCTAATAATATCATGAAGAAAACCTAGATATTTGCTGGTTAACCTAATATAATAAAAGTTATATTACTGTAAAATATGTAAAAATGGACTTAAATCTTATAATGTAATGAGTATATGTGTTGCTTAATATGTGTATTCTGATAAACTGTAAAACTTAATCACAATACTGTTGCGCATCTGTCAAATGTCAGATATCAACGCCACCCAACCTCATTGCCTTACAGATGTGTCCTTCATTACCCTTAGGCTAGGATGAATAAGTCCAAAACTTGTAATACTCTGTCATGAGGTGACATGTTCATTTAATGGTGTGCATAAACTGGTTCCAAAACGCGTTTCTATGAGTAAGTAGCTGCAGACTCCTCTGAAACGGACGTATCTCCATGTCAAACAAAAGGATCGACTGTTGAAATGTAAAATTTTGTATCCTTCTTTACACTGATATCATCAGACGTAGGAGAGTGATAAGGCCTCAGATATGTCCTGGCCGAGGAAGAAAAATTATCAGCTTCTGCCAGCGTACCTGTCTGGGGTCCTGGTTCACCATCAGGGATTCCACTGTGGTGCGGCACAGCTCCTGTACACTCAGTTTCGGTGCACAGGGTGGAAAGAATGGACACAGATACCGATTCAGATGCCAAACAAACAATTTTACTTTTTTCTTCAGCGGTTCCAGACATATCAGTAATGTTACAGTTCACACAGCATTCCTCCTGCACTTTCCCTTTCCTGCTTTCTTTGTCCTCATGCACATCACAGGGTAGTAGCGTCCTAGGCGGTACTGCAGCATCACTTCTGTAGGACGTCAAGACATATTGTAAAGCATCCTGTTCATCAGTTTCGCCTCGGACTTAGGCTGGGTTCACATTGCGTTTGTGGGCAGCGTCTAACGCATCTGTTACATAGCGGCTTTAACGCTATGTAACGGATGCCTTAACGCACCCATAGACTGCAATAGACAAGCGCATCGCCAACGCCATGTCATAATCGGCATGCGTTCGCGATGTGCCGTCATTCTGTGACTCTCGGACGTGGCCTGCAGCGTTCGGGGGTCCGTCACCGCTAGCTCAGATAGGGAAGCTGCGTTAGCGTGATCGCTAAACTCGATCACAATATGACAGTAGCGTTAATGCAGTCCGTCAATGCTATGCATTGAACGGACTGCATTAACGCAATGTGAACCTAGCCTTACAAGCTTCAGCCGTATTTAAGATCCACCACATTGTGAATATTCTGCACCCTGCATGACTCTTGGACCACGTATTCCTCTCCTTCACTTGCTGCTGTGAAACATCGTAACTCACGGGGTGTTTAGGTCTCATCCAGCACCCGCCTGACTGCCCGTGCACTTTTCTTCCAACAGAACATTTCGTAGCTGCTATGTCGTCCTGGGCCTAGAGCCCTTGTGGACACGTCGAGTGTGCTCACCCTTCTAACCTGCTCCTATTTCCTACACTTACTTATCCCATAGCAGCTCCACCTACAGTTAACCCTCCATGAACTTCTTACAAGATATACCTACAAGGTCCACTAGTATGCCTCCATCCAGTGGCCAACAACAGAACTACACTTACCCATATCTAGGAACTCTATACTAATATTGCCCTCCTCTAATGCCCCCAAAGGATGCACTAGCTTACCCTAATATATACATAAATATGCAAAACATTATACAGCACAATATATTACATTCTTTACAGCATGGTAACACATCTATGTTGTGGCAGTACCAATTAAGCAAACAATGGTAATACACTATAAGAGTAGCAGTACCAATAATAATTACATTCATATACATTAGGACTTCTTAAAGGGAGGTGACATTAAAGGGAACGTCTTACTTCTCTCCCCTTCAGATACATGAGATGATTGGTTGATTCCAATGAAATTGGCAGGTTTGGCTGACTTATCTCATGTGTATATGGCCTTATCAGTAGTAGCTTTTTTGGGTTGACAGATACGTCACACTTGTCTCACTTCTATGAGACATAAACACATCAGCAACACCAGTTTCTCAATTGTCCTGAGAATTGTTACAATGTCTAAATGCAGATGGCATCTATTAATCTCACAAGACTGCTGGGTTCACACAACATTTTACTAGACCTCTACAGCGAATTGTCCGCTGTGAGGAGTGTTAGCAAGCAGATATGGTAAAAATGATTACCGGTAATTGAAATAGGAAGTGTATTGGAAAGTTGCAGAACACGTTTTAAAAGAAAGCGGATAATTCTTTAGGAATGGAACAAACATGGTTACCAGACACCAGATAGAAACATCTTGCAGAAGCAACAATTAGAAACATGGTGATAAGTATAACAAACATATTTAATCCATTAACATATGCATATGACAACAACATAACAAATACATACACATACACACACACAGTAAAGAGGACTTAGCAGTCTGTCTCCTCTTCAGTTCCTCTAGCCACATGACGCTGATGTCCCAAAGGTCCATTGCAGTCTTAGGGTCCCGTCTTACTTAGCGATGCACCAGCGATCCCGGCAACGATACGACCTGGTCAGGATCGCTGGTGTGTCGCTACCTGGTAGCTGGTAAGCTGCCAAACAGGCAGACTTACCAGCGACCAGGACCAGCGAGCATGCTGGTATCCAGGGTAAACAGCGGGTAACTAAGCGTGCGCGGTGCTTAGTTACCCGCTGTTTACCCTGGTTACCAGCTCCCAGCATCTGCTTACAGCACTGGGAGCTCGCTAATCATTGGTCTCTTGCTGCCACACGCAGAGATGTGTGCTGGCCAGCGGGAGACCAACGATCAAAAAATGGCCAGGACATTCCTGCACGATCAGTGATATCCGGCGGGGGGGGGGGCGGTCGCTGATGCGTGCCACACACAGCGATGTCGCTGGCTAGATCGCTGTTGCGTCACAAAATCGGTGACGCTTCAGCGATCTCGCTATGTGAGAAGGGGGCTTAAAACTCGGAAGCTAAATTGATAGTAAAGAATTTGTATTATCACAGCAGTTTCTGCTTGAATCACTGGGGGGCCCCGAAGAGGATGGGGCCCTGGGCAGTTGCCCAATCCCTGCAACAAAATCTCATTGCATTTCATATCAATGTATATATAACACTGCCATGTTGTGAGGAAACAGTTACTTGAGTATCAATAATCGGGTGCCACTTATACCATGAGACACTGTTTCACTAACAATATTAGGTTGTTCCTATAATACTGCACTATATCTATTCTTTTGTATAGATTTAATGGTCATTATGCCACATAATCTTGGCTAACATGCCAAAATGTGCATTGATTTGCATTCAGTCCATGCTTTAATATGGCCTCCATCAACATAATTTTGCAGTTAATACAGTAACATCCAATTACTTATTTGTTTGATCAGATTGTCTAGTTTAGAAAGATATGTTAGAAGATGGATGCTCTTAATTAAAGAAGCGATCTTCTCATCAAAGTTTTTATCCTTTTAATCTATTGCAATCAACAGATTATATAGCACTGTGAACTTACAATTGCTCATTTTGCCTTTCTACCCAGCTGATTCTTCACTTTTCTCTGCTCTTTGTAGAAACAGCAAGTCTCTTGTCCCTGCATTTATCATCCCGCTGTTCAGCTCCGCTCCTCCCCATGCCATAAACTTTGGCAGTGACTCATGACTTGTGCAGAGAAAATTGACCTCCTGTTTCTACACCAAGCTTAGAAGGATTCAGCTAGTCAGTTTTTAATCACGTGATGTCATAGACCTAGTGGAAAAGAGAATAATTAGCTGTGTAGAAAGAAAAAATGAGCAATTGTAAGTACACAGTGCTATATATCATAACACATACTGACAAATCATGCAACACCCCAGTTGAATTTTGTATTACAGAATCGAGATAAACAGTACTTACAGAGCAAAGAAAAGAATGTAATACAACATCCAATGTTGTACAGTTATAGGTAAGCAATGTTATTCTGCATCCATCCAAACAACCTATGCGAAATCCAGGTAATTAAACCATACACCATCCCAAGGCCGGAATGGGACTAAAATTCAGCCCTGGCATTTGAAGTTACACAGGCCCAATAGTCACATGGTGACTATATAATATCTTTGTACACTTGTAGGGTACAAGAAGTGAGAGGAGATTAAAACGACTATATAACATGTAGTCACAGCTGTGCCCAGTATTTCAGCTCAGTCCTATTGCTTTTAGTTGCAGTACTCCACCCAAAGCTCTGTCCCCTTTTGTACGCACGGTGACAGAATTCCTGGCAGAACTGCTATCTATTGGGCATCTAGACCCCCTGGTCATAGCCGCCCCTATCATACCTCCCAACTTTTGAAGAAGTGAAAGAGGGACAAAGACTGCACAGAGAATGGAGCTGCCTGCGGGGGGGGGGGGGGGTCAGAAATGCCGTGCACCGTCTCATCCCGTCATTGCAGGAGGGGGACCCCGCATTTGCGTGCAGTGCCCTGGAAGCAGGAACGGATTGAGCGGCCCACTACAGGCACCGGCCCTTCTGGCATGTGCCAGAAGTGCCCGATGGATAGTCCGGCCCTGCAAGGCCGGACTGGGACTAAAATTCAGCCCTGGCATTGGAAGTTACACAGGCCCACTAGTCACATGTGACTATATAATATCTTTGTACACTTGTAGGTTACAAGAAGTGAGAGGAGATTAAGACGACTATATAACATGTAGTCACAGCTGTGACCAGTATTTCAGCTCAGTCCTATTTATTGCTTTTAGTTGCAGTACTCCTCCCAAAGCTCTGTCCCCTTTTGTACGCACAGTGACAGAATTCCTGGCAGAACTGCTATCCATTGTGCAACCAGACCCCCTGGTCATAGCCGCCCCTTTCATACCTCCCAACTTTTGAAGAAGTGAAAGAGGGACAAAGACTGCACAGAGAACGGAGCTGCCTGCGGGGAAGGTCAGAAGTGCTGTGCAGCGTCTCATCCCGTCATTGCAGGAGGGGGACCCCACATTTGCGTGCAGTGCCTTGGAAGCAGGAACGGATCGAGCGGCCCACTACAGGCACCGGCCCTTCTGGCATTTGCCAGAAGTGCCCGATGGTCAGTCCGGCCCTGCACCATCCAGACAACATACATAAAAGATAACATAAATTGTGCATAGTGTCCAGATGAATAGTGCATACAGCACTCACATATATAGTGAAAGTAGCATTCTGACAGAGAGCAATATGCAGCAATTAGGTAAAATAGTGTCAAACAGTATCTAGACCAGGTGTCACAATCCATTTTTGGATTTGTGGCAGCTCTGGTTCCACTCAGTTAAAACATTTTTCCTTTCAGGCCAGCGAGGGTTAATGTCAGTTTTTCCACGCTGGCAATCTGGTGTAATTGCAGTGCTGCTGGGTCAGCTGATGTGGGCGGTGATCACTCCCACCATCCTTTAAAATGTTACCTGATGCATCAGCTGACTGTCGGTGATAGAGCAATCTTCAGTGACCAAGCCTGAGTGAGGAGCGCTCTGGGTGCAGTGGTGCTTCTGCTGAGTTCATTATCCTAGTGCCTTTATTCTGCTGTGTGGTGCTTTGCAGCAGAGAAAACTAAGTAATTATTTCCTCGTCCCTTTCTTGTGTGTCACTATCCCCTGTGTGGTAATATCTGCACTGGTGAGGCTGGCGCCTTTCAACGGCCAGTGCCCTAGCCAGGGCATAGTTAGGTGATAGTTACATATGATTGACTTTGCCAATGTGCATGTGTGGTGCCCCTGAGGGTCCAGTCACCACAGAGGTACTGAACCTCATCCAGAGGTGTGGTATCCCACCCTCAGGTAAGGAGGGAGCACCACCCAGGACTCCTAACACTCGCACCCAACACACATCAGGTCAGTAAGGGCATTTGGGTGCACCCTTGAGGAAAATGGCCTCATCCCAGTCTAGCTAGGAAAGGGTGTTGGGGAGTCAGTGGGGAAAGGTAAGTACAAGGGGAGGAGCTTAGGAGGTGGTATGAGAGAGGGTATCCAATCAGTGACAGTTGATGGGCAGAGTTAAGGCTGAGGTAAAAGGAAGATCATTCTAGAAAGAGTCAGTTGGTGACAGTACAGTGGAGGAGCAGGACTGATATGGGGAGAGTAAGGGTCGGAGAGACACATCTAGAAGGAAGGAAGCTCCTAGGAGAATAGAAGGGGTCCTTAGGGCACGGGAAGTGTTGAAGCCACCCGTGGGGCCCGTATCCAGATGTGGAAGGAACAGGCCACAGTGGGGGAGCCGGCCCCTAAGTCTAGTGGGCAATAACAAACAAGGCTCAGCTAGCAAGGCCGAGGCTGAGGTAACTTCTAGTGCCTCAGCCGCAACCACAATTATTCCCCAAAAAGGCAGCCTGATAAGAGCAAGGGGACTTTGAGAATGTCACCCGACAGGGTCCGTGGCTGCTGGCTCGGGGACACTGCTTGTGAAGGCGCAGGGCAGGAGAAAAAGTGGAGATCAGTGCAGAGAGGCGGCCTAGAAAGGTGAACATCAAGGTGAGTCCTGAAAAGGTGTTCCTAATGTACCTGGGGGTTTTCTGGACCCCTCCCCCAGAGGGCACAGTGCCAAGCGGGTCACCGTGTACACAAGAACAGTGAGTAAAAACTGTGAAACTGCACCCTACTGTGTTCCTTGTGTCATTAGCGTCTTGCCTGCCCTGCACTGCACACACCATCATAGTCATCAACTCACCTGTTACCACCTTAACTGCCCTGGGACACAGCTCTGCCCGTGGAGAGCTTCGCCATCTCTGCTGCCCTAACACCGTCTCAGAGGATCTGCAGTGCAGAGTTGGCTATAATTGCCGAATACCACGGGTGGCGTCACGACAAACTCCCCATTTCCCTACCATCTCTCCATCATTTTCCCCATTATCATGCATCATCCTTCATTAAATATCCATCTGTACTGGATGCCCAGGGCCATGGACCGGGTCACTACCACCGTGACATCCCCTTTAAAGAACCTGACCGGCCCGGTACCAAGTAACCTAAGGCCCTGCGGGGCACTCTACATGTATTTGAGAAATTAATATTCACTCCTTCCCCCACTCATAATCCCACCCCTCCTGGCCAGATCAGTGATTCAGTCAGACTGTTGAATATTACGCCTGAGGAGCTCATCACAATCCTTGGACTGGCCAGTAGCTCTCCTGACATGAGGGTCATAGCATGTATTACTATGCAGCTGTCACTCTCAGGTCAGGAGTGCTGACGGCCAGTCCGAGGATTGCAATACGATCCTTGAGCACATGGGCAGTCTTACTGAATCAGTGACACCAGTGCAGAGGGATGTGCGGGGGAAGGGGTGAACATTCATTTGCTATTTACATATGCTTAACTTGGGGGCGCGAGATAACACATTTCTCCTGGGCTTACAGGAACACACGGGGCCATGTAGAGATATAAAATTTACATATCTTGAAAAGGCAGCTGAAGCCCTATTTTGGGGTACTATTAATATACTACACAAAAATGTCCTGACATATGCCCTTTAACAGGAAAATATTAAATTTTGTTAAAATTGCAAAATATTCCACAAGGAACTATGCTGTAATATACGAGTAAGAATGATTCAACCGCATTCCTGTCCCGAGTTCACATTCACCCTTAAATGAACTAACCAAGTGTAAGTCAGGCTCTTAAAGGGACGACAATTATCCAGAATTGTCCGGCAGCCTAATCACTAGCACAGTCTGAGACATGACCTTAATCATGAAACCAGCTCTTGTGTTCATTCACACCTGCTAAAGTAAATAAAAGAAAAACTGATCTTAGCAATGTTTAACTACTCAGTCATTCATTGAAAAGAGCTCAAAGTATGCATTTAGGTAAGTGTAAAATTGTCATCACAAGACTGGAAGATTACAAGGGTAATTAATCTATCTTCCCTGAGCAGGGTTTTCTTCAATCCTTATTTGTCTTTGCGGAGGTTGTTTTAGGACAAGGCGTTCTAGTACGACTAAATATATCACAGCAGCTGGCAGCAATGGAAGGCAGCTAAATGTGCTGGGTTCTTCTTTGCTCTGTAATAAATACAACAGAATATTTTTGTAAATTCAAATGTAATGATATCTCTATTACCATCCATGAATAACAATAATAATATACCCATTTGAAAAAAAGCCCTGTTTTATGATGATCTAAAATGAAAACAAAGAATGTGAAGAAAAAAATAGAAAAAGGGCAAGACATTTTCATGTGTAATCTAGGGACGCGAAACTGAAAAGACAGCACAATATATACTTACAGTGGGTACGGAAAGTATTCAGACCCCTTTAAATTTCTCACTCTTTATTTCATTGCAGCCATTTGGTAAATGCAAAAAAAGTTACTTTTTTTCTTATTAATGTACACTCCTCATCTTGTCTGAAAAAAAAACAGAACTTTAGAAAGTTTTGCAAATTTATTAAAAAAGAAAAACTGAAATAACACATGGTCATAAGTATTCAGACAGTATTCACATGCTGTCCATTTCCTTTTGATCCTCCTTGAAATGGTTCTACTGCTTCATTCGAATTAAGCTGTGTTTAATTAAACTAATAGTACTTAGGCCCTTTTACATTTAGCGATGCACCAGCGATCCGACCAGCGATATGACCCGGTCAGGATCGCTGGTGCATCGCTAAATGATCGCTAGTGAGCTGTCATACAGAAAGATCTCACAGCGATGCAGCAGCGACGCAGCGCACGATACTCACCTTTCACACACAGCGATCCTGACGTCCTCCCGCCCGCGTCCAGCGTCGCTCGTCTCACACAGCAGGAAGTCTCAGCAGGAAGCGCCCGACGAGAAATGGAGCCGGGCATTCTCGCGCGATCAGCAATGGACAGCGGGGGAGCCGTCGTTGGTAAGTATCACACATAGCGATGTCGCTAGCAATATCGCTATAACGTCACAAAACCAGTGACGTTTTAGCGATATTGCTAGCGATAACGCTTAGGGTAAAACCCCCTCTTGATTTGTAAAGGCGCACACCTGTCTATATAAGACCTCACAGCTCACAGGGCATGTCAGACCAAATGGGAATCATGAGGTCAAATGAACTGGCCAAGGAGCTCAGAGACAGAATTGTGGCAAGGCACCGATCTGGCCAAGGTTACAAGAGAATTTCTGCAGTACTCAAGGTTCCTAAGAACACAGTGGCCTCCATAATCCTTAAATGGAAAAAAGTTTGGGACCACCAGAAGTCTTCCTAGACCTGGCCGTCCAGCCAAACTGAGCAATCGTGGGAGAAGAGCCTTGGTGAGATAGATAAAGAAGAACCCCAAGATCACTGTGGCTGAGCTCCACAAATGCAGCAGAGAGATGGGAGAAAGTTCCACAAAGTCAACTATCACTGCAGCCCTCCACCAGTCTGGCCTTTATGGCAGAGTGGCCCGACGGAAACCTCTCCTCAGTGCTAGACATGTGAAAGCCTGCATAGTTTGCTAAAAAACACATGAAGGAGTCCCATACTATGATAAATAAGATTCCTGGTTTGATGAGATGAAGATAGAACTTTTTGGTGATAATTCTAAGTGGCATGTGTGGCGGAAACCAGGCACGGCTCATCACCTGTACCAACAATGAAACATGTTGGTGGCAGCATCATGCTATGGGGTGCTTTTCAGCTGCAGAGACAGGACGACTGGTTGCCACTGAAGGAAACATGAGTGCGGCCAAGTACAGAGATATCCTGGATGAAAACCTCTTCCAGAGTGCTCTGGACTTCAGATTTGGCCGAAGGTTCACCTTCCAACAAGACAATGACCCTAAGCACATAGCTAAAATAAAAAAAGAGTGGCTTCAGAACGACTCTGTGACCATTCTTGACTGGCCCAGCCAGATCCCCTAACCTAAACCAAAATGAGCATCTCCAGAGAGACCTGAAAATGGCTGTCCACCAGCGTTCACCATCCAACCTGATGGAACTGGAGAGCATCTGCAAGGAAGAATGGCAGAGGATCCCCAAATCCAGGTGTGAAAAAGTTTTTGCATCACTCCCAAGAAGACTCATGGCTGCACTAGCTCAAAAGGGTGCTTCTACTCAATACTGAGCAAAGGGTCTGAATACTTATGACCATGTGATATTTCAGTTTTTCTTTTTTAGTAAATTTGCAAAAATTTCTACATTTCTGTTTTTTTCAGTGAAGATGGGGTGCAGAGTGTACATTAATGAGAAAAAAAATGAACTTTTTTGAATTTACCAAATGGCTGCAATGAAACAAAGAGAGAAAAATTTAAAGGAGTCTGAATAATTTCCATACCCACTGTTCGTGATCTATACTTAAGAACAAAAGATTACATATTTTCTTTTTCTGTTTGAAATTCAAATTCACCAGCTTCAATTCATTTTTCCCCAAAATTTGATTTGTGGCAATTAAATTGTGAATCACAATACTGAAAAGACTACAATTGCACAGGAAATATGTGGATAACTCTGAGGTCTCCTAGGACTATATTGAACTACTTTTGAGCTCTTTAGTGCAAATACAGCCTTATCAATATCCAAGTGACCTCAACCTATCTCCTTAGGGAACAATGGATGGTGACTTGTGGTAACCAATAGCAGTATTAAGGTGGTGTGTACAGATTCAATATTAGACTATTACAACAACAAAGTTTGCAAAAAGCATATATTTTTTACAACATGCACAGTTTGTAAAGTACACAGTTCTGTTTTAATTTCTGGTTTATGGAGCTATTGTTGGTTTGTCTGTCTCACAATTCAAGAAACACACTTTCTAAGACACACAGGGGCTTATATAGAAACCATAGGGCTCCATAGCAAAAGTCTTAATTGAGCCCATCCCTTCTCAGTGTAGTAGACGGGGTCACGACACATAGGAGTAGTCACTAGTTCTAAGCAAACGTGCTGGGATAATATATATATTCGAGTCCCTGTAACTGCATGTTTTGCGGCAGTAGACAGCCACAACACATGCAGGGATTGTGCAGTTGTGGCGTCCCCAGGAGTATAGTCACCACAGTGGCATTACCTTCCTCCTAGGGAGGGTGATGTCATGCTTGGAAGCAATGAAGGATCTCTCTGTCAGGTAAATCAAGCACACAGCACAGTTCCCACTCCAGGCCAGCAGAGGGAGCTCTGAACCAAACTGCTGAGGAGCTGCTCTCTGGGGCCAGGAAAGGGAAGTTTGAGGAGTTCGATTTTTTAGAAGGCAAAGAGTGTGGACGTGGGAGAGAGGAGCTGGAGGATTGAGCAGAATTCAGGCTCACTTCTAGCTGTAGCGCGTGGTCCGGAGTCCGGTATCCGAGGTTGTATGGATGCTGATGGTCCTGCAGCAGAAACTGGAAGAACGAGAAGCTGTAAATGCTCTGTTCCCAACTAAGACTCGGAGGCACAGCAGTAACGTGTGTGAGCCAGAGGAAATAGGAGGCTACGGCTGTCTGCCATATGACGTCAAGGTTAGATTTCAGAAAGGCAGATTTTAAGGGATTCAGAAAGAGAATTGGAGGGATCCAATGGCTGGATATCCTTAAAGACAAAAATGTCCAGGAAGGATGGGAAATCTTGAAAAATGAAATTCTCAAAGCACAGTTGTTAACAATTCCGAAAAGAGGGAAGAATAGGAAGCATTTAAGGAAACCAGGATGGATGAACACAGAACTTAAGCACATGCTAAAAAGGAAGAAAAAAATGTTTATAAAATGGAAAGAGGGAGGCATATCTAAAGAAGAATATAATGCTGTCTGCAGAACCTGCAGGGCACAAATCAGATTAGCTAAAGCTGAAAATGAACTGAGGCTTGCAAGAGATGTCAAAAGCAATAATAAAGGATTTTGGGGATATGTCAAAAGTAAAAGAAAAGTCAAAGATGCTATAGGATTTTTACAGGATGAAAATGATGAAATGGTAAGACAGGATGTTGAGAAGGCTGAACTTTTAAATTCCTAT
Organism: Dendrobates tinctorius; assembly: GCF_039654945.1. Classification (NCBI taxonomy): domain Eukaryota; kingdom Metazoa; phylum Chordata; class Amphibia; order Anura; family Dendrobatidae; genus Dendrobates; species Dendrobates tinctorius. The sequence goes on from NW_027361783.1 coordinate 4,062,097, forward strand.
TTTGCATCTGTTTTCTCTCAGAAAGGAAATGCAACATCAACTGTTATTCACTGTCCTATTAAGGGAATAGAAGAATCCAGGATATCTATAAACAGAAAGATAGTGAGGAAACACTTAGCTAACCTAAATGAATTCAAGTCTCCAGGTCCAGATGAATTACACCCCAGAGTACTGAAGGAGATAGCAGAAGAAATTTTTGAACCCCTCTCCATAATCTTTGAAAATTCTTGGAGAACAGGAGAAGTGCCAGAAGACTGGAGAAGAGCAAATGTTGTTCCTATCTTACTAATACTTACTATACTAATAGATCACAGACTGAATATGAGTCAACAGTGTGATGCAGCAGCAAAAAAGGCAAATGCAATTCTAGGATGTATTAACAAAAGCATACAGTCTAGATCACGTGAAGTCATTATTTCCCTCTACTCCTCTTTGGTCAGACCTCATCTGGAATATTGTGTCCAGTTTTGGGCACCACATTTTAAAAAAGACATGAACAAACTGGAGCAAGTTCAGAAAAGAGCGACCAGAATGGTGACCGGTCTGCAAACCCTGTCTTATGAGGAAAGGTTGCAGGATTTGGGAATGTTTAGTTTGCAAAAGAGAAGACTGAGAGGAGACTTAATAGCTGTCTACAAATATCTAAAGGGCTGTCACATTGTAGAAGGATCAACTTTATTCTCATTTGCACAAGGAAAGACTAGAAGCAATGGGATGAAACTGAATGGGAAGAGACACAGATTAGATATTAGAAAAAACTTTTTGACAGTTAGAGTGATCAATGAGTGGAACAGGCTGCCACGAGAAGTGGTGAGTTCTCCTTCAATGGAAGTCTTCAAACAGAGGCTGGACAGACATCTGACTGGGATGATTTAGCGAATCCTGCTTTGAGCAGGGGGTTGGACCAGATGGCCCAGGAGGTCCCTTCCAACTCTACGATTCTATGATTCTATGATTCTATGAGGGGAGTTCTAAAGAGAGCAAGCAAGGGGAACTTCAGTGTAACTCAGTACTGCAAGTGCCTCAGATGAGTGCTAAAAAGGAGACTACACAACCCATCTGCATAGAGAGATTCCTAAGTTGCTTCCCGGCTGATCAACTCCTGTTCCATCTGTAATCTGGATCCTGGACTGCACTTACAAAGCAAAGTAAAGGTAAAGGAAACTGCACCCTGTTGTGTCATAGCCTTCTTCCTGCAACCCCTTCAGCACTGCTACATCTCTGTGCCTAACACTGCACCCTCTTCCTCAGCACCTATTACTACTGCCCTGTTACTACAGCTCTACCTGTGGGGAGCTCCTACATCTTGCTGCCTTATACCATTTGTCCCAGAGGACCTGCCTGCAGCGTCGGCTTAACCTCTTTATTGCCGAGCACCACAGGTGGCATCACGTATCATCCACCTATAAACTTTATTCAGCTACGTTTCACCCCTTTTGCATGGACGCCCAGGGCCACTGACCGGGTCACCGCCACCGTGACACATCCCTCTGAGACACCGGCCCGGTACTGAGTAACCCCACTGCCTGACAGGGATTGTCTGTCTTTGGCAATCTCACATATGTTGCTTTTGTCTACCGACGCAAAACATGCAGCCGCAGGAACTCAAATATATTATCCAAGTGCTCCCAAGATACTCGGATAACACCCGCACATGCTTGGATAACACGTTATCCTAGCATGTTCACTCATCACTGGTAGTTACAACATATCATACATCATAACTTTTAAAGACAGGGAGAGTGGCCTATTGTGACCTGTACACAGTAATATTGCCCTATTTAATCCCCTTACTGTTCTCTCCCTCTGCAGTACCCCTTCTATGGCCATAATAAAGTATGATGCTCCCAAAATTGCATGATGCCCCACCCAACAGTGAATTCCTTCATGCATAGTGATTACCCCAGTAGCCCAAAACCTGTATAATGTCCCCACAGTACATACCCCCACACAGTTTAATACAACCCACCTATACAATATCTCCTAAATCACCTCACACAGCATAATAGCCCACCAGTATAATTCCCCTACACATAATATGAAGGCCCCATCACAGAGTATGATGAACACCAATAAGTACTCACTGATTAAAACAACAAAAATTATTACTTACCTAACCCTGTTCCTCTGGTGTGCTGCTCCACTCTGTGCAGTGTTGTGAGTTCATTTTCCCCTTCGTCACTGGGGTCTGGTGAACTCCCTATTCTGGTAAAGGAAGGTAATGAGCCTGGTTATCAGGCACCTGAGTCTAATGAGGATGACTGGTTGAGTGGAGTCACGGACTGGATATAAGGCTGCCGACGCCCTTCTGCCCTGCGGGTGATTTCTCTGTGGACTTCTAGGACACCAGTCTGATTCCTGCTCCTCTAAAGCTAAGTTTCTGTTTTGCCTGTTAGCTTTTTGTTTTGTTTTTTGTTTTCCTTGCTTTTCAGTATTCTGCCATTCCCTGCTGGGGTGAGCTGAATCTCCTTTTGCCTGTAGCTCTGTCTTCAGTATATTCCTGAGTACTGACATAGCTTTTTTGAAGCCTAGCGTCTTCAGGGCCTTTTTCACTGTCAGTCTGTTGGCTCTTATTTTCATAGGGTTTTTCACGGATTGCAGACAGCAGCCTTCCTGTCCTTTTCTATTTAGTTAGCTTGGGCCCCTCTTTGCTCAGTCTATCTTTCTGTCTGTGTTAGTATTTTCATCTTGCTTCACCGTCATTATATGTTGGGGGCTGCCTATTGCTTTGGGGTCTGCTCTGGGGCAGTTTAGATTTCCCCTTTCTTTAGGCCTATTTAATTCTCCGGCTGTGATCGAGGGGTCTAGGGCATCATAGGAACCCCCCACGGCTACTGCTAGTTGTGTTGTTAGGTTCAGGGGTCTGCAATCCGATAGCTGCCAGCTTCTCTGGTTTTCTGGACTTAGCTAGCATTTCTGTTTTTGCCTCCTACGGTGACGCAGTCATAACAGAATCACCCGCCATACCGCAGATCCTAGGGTACTCAATAGCAGGAAAGAATTGTGTTTAAAAAAAAAAAAAGGTGCGTGTATATTCTTTCCTCTATATCTCTGAGGCCGTAGGGGGAATTTTTTTTTTTCTCTCTCAATGGAGATAAAGCAATTGTCTGATCGTGTGGAGCAGCTTGCTACGGAAGTGCGGGGAATTTCCGCCTACCTTGCTCGTTCGCATGCTGTTGAACCAAAGATCCCTACACCTGATGTATTTTTTGGGGATCGATCTAAATTTTTGAGTTTCAAAAATAATTGTAAATTATTTTTTTGCCTTGAAGCCTAACTCGTCAGGGAGCTCCGCACAGCAGGTTAAAATTGTCATCTCTTTGCTGCGTGGCGATCCCCAGGATTGGGCGTTTTCTTTGAAACCAGATGATCCTATTCTGACTAATGTGAACGCATTCTTTCAAGCTTTGGGGTTGTTGTATGACGAACCTAATGCTATTTATCAGGCTGAAAAGACCCTGTTGGCATTGAACCAGGGTCGAGATTCTGCAGAGTTGTACTGTCAAAAGTTCCGAAAGTGGGCGGTCCTTACTACCTGGAATGATAATGCCTTGGCTGCTCTCTTTCGGAAGGGTTTGTCAGAAGCCATAAAAGATACTATGGTGGGATTTCCTGTTCCCTCTGGTCTGGACGATTCTATGTCATTAGCCATTCAGGTTGATTGGCGTTTACGTGAACGCAGGATTGCACGAGAGGTGTTGCCACCGGTTGAACAGACGTCTGAACCTATACAATGTGATAGAGTTTTGTCTAAGGCGCAACGTCAGGAGTTCAGAAGGCGTAATAAGCTGTGTTTTTTCTGTGGAGATCCCTTGCATATTATTTCTGTTTGTCCTAAACGAGAGAAACGCTTTGCACACACGTTTTCTGTTGGTGGTGTTCAACCTAAGTTTCTTCTGGCAATTACTCTGATCTGCTCCCTGTCCACATTTTCCGCCAAGGCTTTTGTGGATTCGGGAGCAGCGGTAAACCTAATGGACTTGGATTTTGCTAAACTTTGTGGATTTCCAATGACACCTCTGCAGACGCCTATCCCTTTGAGGGGGATTGATGCTACTCCTTTGGCTAAAAATAAACCTCAGTTTGGGACCCAGGTGGTAATGCGGGTCACCCCAGACCATCAAGAAAATTGCAGATTTTTGGTATTGCATGGTCTGCATGATGCCGTTGTTCTGGGGTTTCCCTGGTTGCAAATTCATAATCCAGTTTTGGATTGGAAATCTGTGTCTGTGGTGAGTTGGGGTTGTCGGTGTGCCTTTAGTGAGGCTCCGTTTTTTTCCACCTCTCCTCAGTCGCATGATGTTCCTGACTATTTGGCGGACTTTTATGATGTATTTAGTGAGAATGAGTCTGCGTCCTTGCCTCCTCATAGGAGTTATGACTGTGCAATTGAACTAAGCTCGGGGTGTAAATTTCCCAAGGGTCGGCTCTTCAATTTATCTGTACCCGAGCACGAGGCTATGCGGTCCTATATTAAGGAGGCGTTGGAGAAGGGTCATATTAGACCATCCTCTTCACCCTTAGGTGCCGGGGGTTTTTTGTGGCCAAAAAGGATGGTTCTTTAAGGCCTTGTATTGATTATCGTGCCCTCAATAAAATTACTGTTAAATATCAGTATCCGTTACCCCTGATTTCGGATCTATTCTCTAGAGTTAGAGGTGCTTGCTGGTTTACCAAGCTTGACCTCAGGGGGGCGTATAATCTTATCCGCATTAAGCAGGGGGATGAATGGAAGACGGCGTTTAATACTCCGGAGGGACATTTTGAGTACCTGGTGATGCCTTTTGGGCTCACTAATGCCCCTTCTGTCTTCCAGTGCTTCATGAACGATATTTTCCGAGACTTTGTCGATAAATTTTTGATTATCTATCTGGATGATATTTTGATCCTCTCCAAGGATTGGGATTCTCATGTGGAACATATTCGGACTGTGTTCCGGATCTTGAGGGAGAATTCCCTGTATGTCAAAGGATCGAAATGCCTTTTTGGAGTACAGAGGATTTCATTTTTGGGATTTATTTTGTCTCCGTCAACTTTTGAAATGGACCCGGCCAAGGTACAGGCCATTTATGATTGGGTTCAGCCCACTTCTTTGAAGGCCCTCCAGAAGTTTTTGGGTTTTGCTAATTTTTATCGGAAATTTATAGCAAAATTTTCTAGTATTGCCAAGCCATTGACTGATCTGACTAAGAAGGGTGCTGATGTGTTGAATTGGTCTCCTGAGGCTGTTGCTTCCTTTCAGGAGCTGAAGCGAAAATTTACCTCCGCCCCGGTTTTGCGGCAACCTGATGTCTCACTCCCGTTCCAGGTAGAGGTGGATGCTTCTGAGATTGGTGCAGGAGTTGTTTTGTCCCAAAAGGATCCTGTAACATCTAAAATGAATCCCTGTGCTTTCTTTTCCCGAAAGTTCTCTCCATCTGAACGTAACTATGATGTGGGGAATCGGGAACTGTTGGCCATGAAATGGGCATTTGAGGAGTGGAGACATTGGTTGGAGGGAGCTAAACATCAAGTTGTGGTCCTCACTGACCACAAGAATTTGATTTACCTAGAGTCAGCTAAACGCTTGAACCCTAGACAGGCTAGGTGGGCCTTGTTTTTTACACGTTTTGATTTTGTGGTCTCTTTTCTTCCTGGAACTAAGAATATCAAGGCAGACGCCCTCTCTAGGAGTTTCTTTGCTGATTCTCCTGTGGTGACCAAGCCTGCTACCATCTTAGGTGAAGGGGTAGTTCTTTCTGCCATCTCACCCGATTTGAGACTTGCTCTGCAAGAGTTCCAGGAGGACCAACCTGAGCGTTGTCCCAGTGGAAAGTTGTATGTTCCTGACCAGTGGAAGAAGAGAGTGATGTCTGAAGTTCATTGCTCTGCATTGGCTGGTCATCCAGGTATTTTTGGTACTAGAGATCTGGTGAGTCGCTCTTTTTGGTGGCCCACCTTGTCTCATGATGTCAGGAATTTTGTGCAGTCCTGTGGGACTTGCTCCCGGTCTAAATCTTGTTCTCGCTCTAGTGGATTGTTGATGCCTTTGCCGGTCCCCAGGAGGCCATGGACCCATATTTCAATGGATTTCATCTCTGATATGCCGGTCTCTCAAAGAATGACTGTTATTTGGGTGATTTGTGATAGGTTCTCTAAGATGGTTCATCTTGTACCACTCCCTAAGTTGCCATCTTCCTCTGAGTTGGTGCCCCTGTTTTTGCAACAGGTGGTTCGCTTACACGGGATTCCTGAGAACATTGTGTCTGACAGAGGAGTTCAGTTTGTGTCTAGATTTTGGAGGACTTTCTGTTCCAAGCTGGGAATTCAGTTGTCCTTCTCCTCTGCTTTTCACCCTCAGACCAATGGGCAGACAGAGAGAACAAACCAGACCTTGGCGTCGTATTTGAGATGTTTTATTTCCGCTGATCAGGATGTTTGGGTTTTGTTTTTGCCCTTGGCCGAATTTGCTTTAAATAATAGAGCTAGTTCTGCCACTTTGATGTCACCTTTTTTTGTAACTGGGTTTCATCCTCGATTTTCTTCAGGGCAGGTGGAGCCTTCTGCCTGCCCAGGTGTTGACACTGTGGTGGAGAGAATGCACCAGATCTGGGACCAAGTGGTGGATAAGTTATCTCTCTCCCAGGAAAAGGCCCAGCGGTTTTCCAATCGACATAGGACCATTGGTCCCCAGTTTAAGATTGGTGATATGGTGTGGTTATCATCAAAAAATATTGCTATGAAGGTGACTTCTCCTAAGTTTAAGCCTAGATTTATTGGACCTTACAAGATTTTGGAGATTAATAATCTGGTCTCTTTTCGTTTGGCTCTTCCTGTCACATTTAAAATCCATAATGTGTTCCATAAGTCCTTGTTGAAGAGGTTTGTTGAACCAGTTGTTCCTGGGGTGGCACCTCCAGACCCTGTATTGGTTGAAGGTAACATGGAATATGAGGTAGAGAAAATACTGGATTCCCGTCTGGCTAGACGGAGACTCCAGTATTTGGTTAAGTGGAAGGGTTATGGTCAGGACGATAATTCCTGGGTCTCTGCCTCTGATATTCATGCCAAAAGATTGGTGCGTGCTTTTCATTGGGCTCACCCTGATCGCCCTGGTGGCGTGGTTGAGGGTTCGGTGACCCCTCCTCAAGGGTGAGGTACTGTTGTGAGTTCATTTTCCCCTTCGTCACTGGGGTCTGGTGAACTCCCTATTCTGGTAAAGGAAGGTAATGAGCCTGGTTATCAGGCACCTGAGTTTAATGAGGATGACTGGCTGAGTGGAGTCACGGACTGGATATAAGGCTGCCGACGCCCTTCTGCCCTGCGGGTGATTTCTCTGTGGACTTCTAGGACACCAGTCTGATTCCTGCTCCTCTAAAGCTAAGTTTCTGTTTTGCCTGTTAGCTTTTTGTTTTGTTTTTTGTTTTCCTTGCTTTTCAGTATTCTGCCATTCCCTGCTGGGGTGAGCTGAATCTCCTTTTGCCTGTAGCTCTGTCTTCAGTATATTCCTGAGTACTGACATAGCTTTTTTGAAGCCTAGCGTCTTCAGGGCCTTTTTCACTGTCAGTCTGTTGGCTCTTATTTTCATAGGGTTTTTCACGGATTGCAGACAGCAGCCTTCCTGTCCTTTTCTATTTAGTTAGCTTGGGCCCCTCTTTGCTCAGTCTATCTTTCCGTCTATGTTAGTATTTTCATCTTGCTTCACCGTCATTGTATGTTGGGGGCTGCCTATTGCTTTGGGGTCTGCTCTGGGGCAGTTTAGATTTCCCCTTTCTTTCTTTAGGCCTATTTAATTCTCCGGCTGTGATCGAGGGGTCTAGGGCATCATAGGAACCCCCCACGGCTACTGCTAGTTGTGTTGTTAGGTTCAGGGGTCTGCAATCCGATAGCTGCCAACTTCTCTGGTTTTCTGAACTTAGCTAGCATTTCTGTTTTTGCCTCCTACGGTGACTCAATCATAACAGTGCAGCATGTGGACTGAGGCTCCGTGCAGCATACACAATCTAATTATACTGTAGCACCTGCTGTGCTGAGACTCAGACACTCAAGCTGGATGTTGGAGAAGGGAGACATCACTGTTCCACCATTGTATTCATTGTTAGACTGGGGTATGTAGGGCCCACCGGTGACATTGATTCTCAGAACCCACCTTAGATTTATCTACACAATAACAATGCCCTGGAAGTGGAATGCAAAGTACACTTTATTTTAGGCTTCCACTTCTGATTATACAGATCATTGCTCGGCAGTAAATAGGAGAGACATTTGTGAATATGAGCTCCCTCCATGAGCTTTTCTTGTTGACCTACACTGATCAGACAGATCAGTGCCAGGTGTCATGATCCAGGTTGGATGATGACAGTTAAAAGCACATGTAACCTTTTTTTTCCTTAAGCTGTGTGCGTAAGTTTGGTTTTGCCCCCGGTGGCCATTAGGATTATTACACAGTGGTGTCTTTTGTTCTAGTTTGCCCCCAGTGGTGGTTAGCGTTATTACACGGGAATCACTAACAGGTGTGATTCCTCTGGCTTAACTACATAGGTGTGTCATGTGCTCTCACTGGGTTTGGTGATAGTGTTCATTTCCAACCATCCTCGGTGGAGAAAGGAGCTAGAGAGAGTTCCTTGCAGCACAGTCAGAGTCCTGGTGTGGAAGGAGTCAGAGGGGATTTCCTTGCAGCTCTGACAGAGCTTGGTGGCAGCTATTCAGAAGGAAAGCTGCATTCTGGTGGTGGACTCTGTTGCTGGGAGCAAGTGCAACTGAGTAAAGCTAAATGGTGTTTCCCTGTTTGTGCCTTTCCTTTATGTATGTTTCAGTGCAGTGGTGGGATTAGTCTCTGCACCGGCCATTTCACTAGAAAGGGGTAGGTGCAGGGCGAGCTAGGGTTCTTAGGTATCTTGATCGGCGCCCGGTGCGCAACCGGCCTAGGGATCGATAGGAGTGTAGAGACACTGACTCAGGGGAGTGCAGGAGGTCTCCACGTCCCCGCTCCCTATCGTAGGGCCCACTATTGTAATTGTTTCCCTGGTGTTTCCCCTTATTATTTAAATTCACCCTGCTGGAGGCAGTGTATCCGGTTTCACGTGTATTTCTGAAATTCGCCTGCTGGAGGCGGTGTATCCGGCTGCACGTCTTATTATTTAAATTCGCCCTACTGGAGGCGGTGTATCCAGGGTAGCGGGTGTCATATAAATTCGCCCTGCTGGCGGTGTGTCCAGTCACACGTTGACCATTACATTAGGCAGGAGAAAATTGTTCAAATATGAACATCCGGAAAGTATTGTAAATAACCAGGCAGAGGACTTTATGAGCTCTCTGCCCAATCCTTGAGGATAATTTCATGGGGAGGCTGGCTATTCCTTGCCCCCTTGAACAAGAACTATAAGGTGCACCGACTCTTAATCAAGATGTTTTTCTGGCTAAAAACTTGCTAAAAACTGTGTCTTATAGCTTTAAATTTATTTTATAGTCTATGTGCTCATAGAGTTTTTTTAGGAAGTGGAAACTGAGTGGAAAATCAAATCCTATTCCAAATTTGAAAACTTCTCAAAAATGTGAGATTTTGTTCAGCAGTATATTCTTACCCTTCTATCTTGCTGCAGCTACAGTGCCATGTTTCCAATGCTTCTGTTTACAGTAGCTGAAGATGGCACTATATGGCTACTCTGTGTGTCTTTTGCAGCTCTTTTGTGCTATATGGCTCAAGACCCTGAGATCAGTGATTGGCTGCAAATGTCACATGGGGCATTCTGGCTGTGACATCTGCAAAGTTGCTCATTAACTGGGGGCAGGTAAATATAAATAACATAAATCTTTCTCACCTGCTTTCATCCTCCTTCTTCCTGGATCCAGCACTGGCTGTTTGTAACACACATAAGACTGTTGCAGCTTGTGTTACGTCATCAGATAGATATCCATTGACAAACAGTTCAAGTCACCTGACCGCTGCAGCCTATCACAAGCTGCAGTGGTCCTGTATCTGGTAGAATGTTGACATTACTGCTACTGCCTGCCCTGGATCCAGGAGGGTGATGGCAGATGAGTATAATTGATCTAGTTATTTTTACAAAATCTAACTCCTAGGTAAAAAAAAAACGTTTTTCCCAAACAAGCTCTTTAAAGTACACTTATTACTGCCTGAGTGCAGCATTTTATTTTGGATATTTCCTTTAAGCATCACTCTATATCAAAGGTGGATAGAAGCCCATAGGAACAGATTCTCCAGTGGAAAAACAACAAAAACAGACATAAATGTATTTATTTAGTTATGTGCTCACACGTGACATTTCAGCCCCACCAAACTTTAATAGAAATTTATATACAGTTATATACATATATATATATATATAGTGGCATATAAAGGTTCCTATATAGTGGCATGTAAAAGTTCGGGCACCTCTGGTCAAAATTACTTTTATTGTGAATAGTTAAGCAAGTTGAAGATGATATGCCCTCTTTAATCATAAAGATGACACATTTCCTCTTTTTTTGCAACAAAATATATATATTTCCATCTTTTACATTTTTAAAATTGCAAAAAGAAAATTGTCCTACGCAAAAGTTTGTGCACCCTTGGTGATTTTGTACAGATAACTTTGACCAAGGTTTTAGACCTTAATTAGCCTGTTAGGGTTATGACTTGTTCACTATCATTGTTAGGAAAGGCCAGGTGATGCAGATTTCCCAGCTTTATAAAAACCCAGCCTCTTCTAACGTTGTGCCAAAAAACAGCAGCCATGGATTCTTCTAAGCAACTGCCTAGCACTGTGAATATTAAAATGGCGGAGGCCACAAAGCAGAAGGCTATAAGATGATAAAGCATTTTCAAGTCGCCATTTCCTCATGAGTTGGATGCCTCACACTGTAGTCTCCCGTGGCTTAGTGCCCCAGTTACATAGTATCTTTTTTTCCAATGTCAAGAGGGAGTGACTGAATGTATTTTCTCCCTTGCAAATGCCATTTCCATCCTTGATCCCCCAGGATACAACCTAAAGCCCCCCCATACACATTATATACCTGTCAGCTGATAACTATGTCTCAGAGTGTCTAGAATGCTCCTGTGTTCTTTAGGATAGACCAGCTGACAGACCCTCTTATCTCCTGGAGAACAAAAGGATTGACTGTCGGAAATCCCATGTGCTGGATTCTTCTTTCATTGGCCTCATCCACCATAGTGTTAAATTATACAGTATAATAAGCCAGTGTTAGAAATAATTGATCTGAATTAGTGATGAGCGAGCATGCTCGCCACTACTCGGTACTTGCCTGAGCATCTCACTGCTCGAAATGCTCAGAGCTCGCTGAGTATTTCCGGGGTTGCTTGGTGGGAGCCCGGGTCCCCTCCCTGCATATTTGGCGCTCTTTAGCGAGCCAATGAAGATGCAGGGATGGTCTGTCATACACTGCAATGCTGCAGCCATGCTAGTTGTGGCATTACAGTGATTGGTTGGCCGCAGCATTGCGTCATCAGGTCTATATCAGTCCTGGCACCACCATGCTCGTCACAGTCTTGTCAGGAGCCCCGCACTGCACTTGCTCACTGAGTCAGTGCGGGTGTCCTGAGTGCAAAAACAGTGCTCAAAGATACCTGTGGAGCAGGGCAGCAGTGGTGACGATGCGTGCTTCAGAGTATCAGGACCTGAAGCACATGACTGCTGGGGGCGTGGCCTAAGCTCCACAGAGCTAGGAGCTGCAGGGAAACTCCTAGAAAGGTAACTACAGGACAATGTTGCCAAGGGGCATAGACAGAGACAGAAACAAGATGAAGCCAGGGTCAAAGCACAAGATAGCAATACAGTACCAAAGGGTTAGACAGAATGGATAGTCAGGACGTAGCAATAGATCAGAAAACCAGAACGGGCAATAGACGGTGCAATAGGGACAAACTGTAACAGAGTAACGATAACCGAGCCAGGAGGTCAGAACCAGAGAAGACATTAGTACCAAAGCAACAGACGGAGTACAGAGTGAGGGAACAGACCGGGTCATACACGGGAAGCAAACAAGCAACGCAGAATACACGCACACCAGGGGTCAGACACACCAGAACAACAGTATAGCTGACAGAGAACCCTGTTAAAGAGTGAGTATAAATACCCCTCCCAGATCCAGAAAGAGGCCACGAACACTTAACCCTGTGAGTGCAGGGCAAGAACCCTGTTCAAACCATGACAGTAACCCCCTCTTAACGGGGGCCCACTGGACCCCCAGGCTTGTCTCTGTATCTGGCGTGGAAAACCCACACCAGACGATCGGCATGCACCGAACTGGCCAGAACCCATTACCGATCCTCCAGAGAGTACCCCTTCCAGTGTATCAGATACTGGAGTCTCCGGAACACCCACCGGGAGTCAACAATGTGCCCTACTTCATACTCCAGCTGCCCCTCTACCAGCACTGGTGGAGCATTTGATGAGGGATCCTCTCTCACCATCCACACAGGCTTTAACAGGGACCTGTGGAAGACATCAGAAATTTTAAAGGAGGTGGGCAGCTGCAGTCGGTAGGCTACTGGGTTAACAACCTCCACAACTTTGTATGGGCCAATTAACTTGGGGCCCAGCTTTATAGATGGTATCTTAAGCTTGATATTGCGGGTGGATAGCCACACCTTCTCCCCTACTGCAAATGCTGGACCCCTCCTCCTGTCAGCAAACCGCTTATAGTTTTCCTGGGCCTTGGAAATATTAATCTGAACCTCCCTCCAAAGAATTCTAAGACGTTGTGTCGTACCCTCAGCTCCAGGACAACCTGAATCCATGTGGGAAAACTCTCCAAAATGTGGGTTAAACCCATAGTTGATCTGAAAGGGAGACTTAACAGTAGATTGACTCACACGACCGTTGAATGCAAACTCTGCCATGGGCAATACCTCACACCAGTCCTCCTGCCTGGAAGAGGCCAAACATCTCAGAATCTGCTCCAACGATTGGTTCGTGCGCTCCGTCTGTCCATTAGACTCTGGGTGGTAGGCAGAGGAGAAGGACAACGAAATCCCCAGCTTTTTGCAAAAAGCCCTACAGAACCTGGCTACAAACTGTACCCCTCTGTCTGACACCACATTCATAGGCACTCCATGCAACCTAATTATATGCTGCATAAATAAGCGGGCCAGGGTTTCAGCAGATGGTAACGCGGGGAGAGGTACAAAGTGGGCTTGTTTTGAAAACCTATCCACCACCACCCATATCACCGAGTTGCCCCTGGAAGGACAAAAAATCCATGGACAAATGTGTCCATGGTCTATCCGGAATTGGCAAAAGCACCAACTCCCCGGCCGGCCAGACCTGAGAACTTTTAGAACGAGCGCACACCCCACATGCAGTCACAAACTTTTTAATATCTGTTACCATAGAGGGCCACCAGAAACCCCTTGCAATTGCCCCCCTGGGTAGCTGCAATCCCAGGATGAGCACTCAACATAGAATCGTGAAATTCCTGCATAAGTCCGAGACGGAAACATTACGGGACAAACAATTTACCCGGGGGTTTACCACCCGGAGCCCGAGCCTGGGCCTCCAAAATCCCTCTCTGTAACTCAGATGAGATTTCGACCACCACTACTCCTGGCTGAAGAATGGAGGAGGGAGGTTCTGGAGGGGACACCGAATCAAAGCTTCGGGATAAGGCATCAGCCTTGATGTTTTTAGATCCCGGGCGGAATGTGATGGTAAACTGAAATCCTGTCTGGGGGTCAATCTCTTGGCAGACTCGATATAGGCCAAATTTTTGTGATCAGTGGTGATTGTAATGGGATGAACAGCCCCCTCCAGGAAATGCCTCCATTCTTCAAAAGCCAACTTTACCGCCAACAACTCTCTATTGCCGACATCGTAATTTCTCTCGGCAGTGGAAAAGTTTTTAGAGAAGAAGGCGCAAGGCCTCAGATAAGTAATGGTAGGAGGGCCCTGAGACAAAACTGCCCCCACCCGTACCTCCGAGGCATCAACCTCCACGACAAAAGGTCTTGACGGGTCGGGTTGTACCAATACAGGGGCTGAAGAAAAGCACTTTTTTAATGTCATGAAAACATTTTTTGCAGCTACAGACCAATTTTTTACATCAGCTCCCTTGAGAGTGAGGTCCGTTAGAGGCTTTACCACCTGCGAGAAGCCATTAATAAATTTCCTATAAAAGTTGGCAAAGCCCAAAAATCGCTGCCACCCTTTCAAGTCATGAGGCTGCATCCACTCCGTAACATCCTGGACCTTCTTAGGATCCATGCAGAACCCCTCCCCGACACAATCAACCCCAGAAACAATACTTCTTGCATGAAAAATGAGCATTTTTCCAACTTGGCATACAAATGATTCTCCCTCAGTCTCATGAGAACCATCCACAAATGGTGCAAGTGAGATTGACTGTCCACCGAGTACACTAGAATGTTATCCAAATAGATAACCACAAAACGACCAATTAAATCAGAGAAAATTGCATTAATAAAATTCTGAAAAACAGCAGGAGCGTTGGTGAGACCAAAGGGCATAACCAAGTTTTCGAACAGCCCTTCAGTCGTCAGGAATGCTGTTTTCCATTCGTCCCCTTCCCGGACTCTTATAAGGTTATATGCCCCACGTAAATCCAGTTTAGAGAACCACTTGGCCCCGGTTAGTTGGTTACATAGATCAGGAATTAGGGGAGAGGGTATGTATTTTTCACAGTAATTTTGTTTAATTCCCGAAAGTCGAGTCACGGCCGCAAACCACCATCTTTTTTCTTAATAAAAAGAAGCCCGCTGCCACATGTGAAACAGAAGGCCTAATATGCCCTTTGCGGAGACTCTCGGTAATGTACTCCTTCATGGCTAGACGTTTGGGCACGGACAAATTGAACAGGCGAGCCTTGGTTAACTTGGCTGCAGGGACTAGATTAGTGGCACAATCAAAGGGTCTATGTGGTGGTAGCGCCTCAGCCTCACTTTCAGAAAATACATCTTCAAAATCTTTCAGGTACTCCGGAATACCTTCCAGATCGACACACGACACTGACACAGATTTTACTGGGGTGACAAGAGTTGTCAAGTTACAACATAGAACCTTAGCCATACAACCACACTGAATGATCTCCCCCGTGACCCAGTCAATAGTAGGATTGTGACGTTGAAGCCAAGGCATACCCAGTAACAGTCCAGCCGGAAGATTATTTAGAACAAAACACCTTAATTTTTCCATGTGAGTGGAACCCACTTTCAGAGAAAAGGTATCAGTCATGAAACAAATTGCCACGATTTTAACAGGATCTTTTAACCTGACTGTCCCTATCTTATGAAAAGTCACAACTTTGGCATCAATCAGATTAATAGAAGAACCACAGTCAACAAAGGCAGAAGTCACAACCGGACCGCCTGTAAGTTCTAGTTCCCCCGGAAGCAGAATTTTAGTAAGTGAGGAAAAGGGTACCTGGGAGTCTGGGCAACCTCCTCGATTGTTACCCAGACTCTGTCGTTTTCCTGACAGCTTCACTGAAGAAGGGCAAGAAGGACAGTTCCTTCTCCAATGTCCAGCGGATCCACAGTAAAAGCACAATTGGTTGTTTCTACAGTGTCTCCTCTCTTTTTCCTTCAATGATGTGGCACCAACCTCCATGGGCTCAGGACTAGATGCAGAGTCTCTCAGATTGGAGAATAAAGGGGTCTCCTGCAGCATGACCCCTCTTGCCCGCAGCCTACGGTCCATGCGGGCAGCCTGGATCATAGCGTCCTCCAAAGAATCCGGGGAGGATGAAGGGCTAGGGCACCTTTCAAACGTTCGGACAGGCCTCTACAGAACAAACCCCGGAGGGCAGCATCATCCCAGGAGACCTCCGCTGCCCAGCGTCTGAACTCAGAGCAGAACCATTTAGCAGAGTGCCTCCCCTGTGTCACACTCATCACCATATCCTCTGCCAGACGCACTCTATCAGGCTCATCATAAATGTGCCCCAGAGCCTCAAAGAACAAATTCACAGACATATGTTCAGGAGCAGAGGAAGAGAGAGAGAAAGCCCATGTCTGTGGAGCCCCCCGAAGTAGGGAAATGACGACCCCCACCCTCTGGAACTCATCCCCGGAGGAGCGGGGCCTCAGAGAAAAAAAAAGCTTGCATCCTTCTCTGAACGACCTGAACTCCCTTTTATCCCCTGAGAAAAAGTTTGGCAATTTGACCGGAGATTCGGGGGATGCCAAGGACACATCTCTGTCCCCAGCACTAGGAGCCCCTGCAGCGACAGCCCCCTGCACAGTATCCACCAACTGTTGCTGTGTCTGGGCCATCATGCGCTGTTCCACATTAAGTTTGTGGAACATTTGGGTCAGGTGCTTGACCTGATCAGCCAAAGCTTGTATGGGATCCATGAGGATAATATTTTTTTTTTTTCCTTCAGAGGAAAAAAAAACTGAAATGGTCAGCTATAATGTCAGGAGCCCTGCACTGCACTTGCTCACTGAGCCAGTGCAGGTGTCCTGAGTACAAGAACAGTGCTCAAAGATACCTGTTGAGCAGGGCAGCAGCGGTGATGATGCGTGCTTCAGAGTATCAGGACCTGAAGCACATGACTGCTGGGGCCTGGCCTAAGCTCCACAGAGCTAGGAGCTGCAGGGAAACTCCTAGAAAGGTAACTACAGGACAATGTTACCAAGGGGCATAGACAGAGACAGAAACCAGATGAAGCCAGGGTCAAAGCACAAGATAGCAATACAGTACCAAAGGGTTAGACAGAATGGATAGTCAGGATGTAGCAATAGATCAGAAAACCAGAACGGGCAATAGACGGTACAATAGGGACAAACTGTAACGGAGTAACAATAGCCACGCCAGGAAGTCAGAACCGGAGAAGACAATAGTACCAAAGCGAGAGACGGAGTACAGAGTGAGGGAACAGACCGGGTCATACAAGGGAAGCAAACAAGCAACGCCAGGGGTCAGACACACCAGAACAACAGTATAGCTGACAGAGAACCCTGGTAAAGAGTGAGTATAAATACCCCTCCCAGATCCAGAAAGAGGCCACGAAAACTTAACCCTGTGAGTGCAGGGCAAGAACCCTGTTCAAACCATGACAAGTCTACTCTGGAATTAGGCAGTGTAGGGAGAGAGTGCTGCTGAGCTAGGGAGAGATTTGCTTGCTTCTTAGATAGTGTAGGTATAACACAATATATTATACACATATCCATCTCAACTAACAGTCCTTCTGAGGATTAATCCAGCTGCATAGATATCAGTGCTAGGCAGGCAGTGTATGTGGCAGACTGCAGGGCATATAGCAAGAGGGTCCATTCCAGTTCTGTCTGCTGCTGCTTTTACAGATATTTCTAGACATAGCTCCAGGTATCAGAGGCCAGGAATAATGTTGTTTTTTTTATCTTAATCCTTCTTATTTGCTTAAAAAGCAATCTAGAGAACACTGTTTTTCTGCTCCATTTGCTTGTTGGCACTGCAGAATACAGCCAAATCCTTTCCATATTACAGTGCTAAAAATCCATCTATTTAAAACTGTGGTTTGTCCATCACACGGATCACATATAAGTGTGCTCAAAATTCTGCCATTTCTGGCCTCCATTTAAATTTTGCTGCAGTGTGTTAGCGAAGTTATTGACACCAGTTTGCTGTTAAAAATAGTTACCTACAGGCCAGCTCTTTAAATCTGTGGTTTTCTGTCACACGGATCACATATAAGTTCACTCCAAAATCAGTCATTTGTAGTGAACGTGGAAAATATTGTCCTCCATTTAAAATGGGCAAGGCGCGTGGCAAGGGACGGGGAACTGGACATGATGGTGCATGCAGAGGCTGATTCCGAGGCCTTGGGCAACCTGAAATTGTGCCACAACAAACACCCACATCTTCTTGCCCAACCTTCCTGTCCCAATTACTAGGGGGTAGCAGCACATCACTATTGAACCCAGAGCAGTGTCAAAAGGTTGTTGGTTGGATAGCTGATAATGCTTCCAGTCATTTTGCCACCACCACCATCACCCTGTCTTCCACATGGTCAAATCTCAGTAACCATGAATCTGGACCGCATATTCCTCACCCTATTTCTCCTTCCTCCCACCATGCCGAGTGCCCAAAGACGACTGATCCCACACTTGGACACTCTGAAGACCTGTTCACTTTTCCATTTATAGATTCGGGCCTCTCACCAAGGCCACTTGAAGCAGGGCAAGAGGAGATCGCATTTAGCAATGCTCAAATATTTGAGCAGCCACGGTTACACGAAGGTGACGGTGGGAAAGTGTCACAAGAGGTGGACGTAGATGAGATACAATTACCAGAAAGTCAGGAGGAGGACCAGGGTGCAGAAGGGAAGACGAGGTTGTGGATGATATAGTAACTAACCCAACCTGGCAGGAGGACATACAGAAGCGAGGACAGCAGCACAAAGGGGGAGGGAGGCATAGCACCCCAACAGGCAGGAAGAAACAGTGTGGTGGACACAGACAGAAGGCTGGCAACTGTTCCCCATAAACACCAACACAACGGAACTTGACAGTACAACTGTTAGGTCTTCTGAAGTCTGGTTGCTTTTTAAAGACTCTGCCTATAATCCCAAAAAGGCTATTTGCACCACCTGCCAGGCCAGCATCAGCATGGGTATAGAATCATAGAATCATAGAATCGTAGAGTTGGAAGGGACCTCCTGGGCCATCTGGTCCAACCCCCTGCTCAAAGCAGGATTCGCTAAATCATCCCAGTCAGATGTCTGTCCAGCCTCTGTTTGAAGACTTCCATTGAAGGAGAACTCACCACTTCTCGTGGCAGCCTGTTCCACTCATTGATCACTCTAACTGTCAAAAAGTTTTTTCTAATATCTAATCTGTGTCTCCTCCCATTCAGTTTCATCCCATTGCTTCTAGTCTTTCCTTGTGCAAATGAGAATAAAGTTGATCCTTCTACAATGTGACAGCCCTTTAGATATTTGTAGACAGCTATTAAGTCTCCTCTCAGTCTTCTCTTTTGCAAACTAAACATTCCCAAATCCTGCAACCTTTCCTCATAAGACAGGGTTTGCAGACCGGTCACCATTCTGGTCGCTCTTTTCTGACTTGCTCCAGTTTGTTGATGTCTTTTTTAAAATGTGGTGCCCAAAACTGGACACAATATTCCAGATGAGGTCTGACCAAAGAGGAGTAGAGGGAAATAATGACTTCACGTGATCTAGACTGTATGCTTCTGTTAATACATCCTAGAATTGCATTTGCCTTTTTTGCTGCTGCATCACACTGTTGACTCATATTCAGTCTGTGATCTATTAGTATACCCAAGTCTTTTTCACATGTGCTGTCACTTAGCCCTATTCCTCCCATTCTATATATGTTTTTTCCATTTTTATTGCCCAGATGTAGTACTTTGCATTTCTCCCTGTTAAAAACCATTCTGTTAGTTGCTGCCCACTTCTCCAGTTTATTTAAATCTTTTTGAATCCTCTCTCTCTCTTCTCTAGTATTAGCTATCCCTCCTAGCTTTGTGTCATCAGCAAATTTAATCAGTTTACCCTCAATTCCTTCATCTAAATCGTTGATAAAGATGTTGAACAATACAGGGCCCAGGACAGAGCCCTGTGGTACCCCACTTGAGACATTCTTCCAACTGGATGTGCAGCCATTTACGACCACTCTTTGGGTCCGATCACTAAGCCAGTTATGAATCCACCTAACAGTTGCCTTGTCCATTCCATACTTAATCATTTTTTCAATAAGGATTGTATGAGAGACTTTGTCAAATGCTTTGCTGAAGTCAAGATATACTATATCTACAGCATTTCCTTGATCCACCCAATCAGTGATACCGTCATAGAAGGAAATTAAGTTAGTCTGACATGACTTATTAGTTACAAACCCATGCTGACTCTGTTTAATCACTTCATTCTTATCCAGGTATTGACATACATGTTGTTTAATAATTTGTTCAAAGATCTTTCCTGGTATAGAAGTCAGACTCACCGGCCTATAGTTACCTGGGTCCACCTTCTTCCCCTTTTTGAAGATAGGAACAACATTTGCTCTTCTCCAGTCTTCTGGCACTTCTCCTGTTCTCCAAGAATTTTCAAAGATTATAGAGAGGGGTTCAAAAATTTCTTCTGCTATCTCCTTCAGTACTCTGGGGTGTAATTCATCTGGACCTGGAGACTTGAATTCATTTAGGCTAGCTAAGTGTTTCCTCACTATCTTTCTGTTTATAGATATCCTGGATTCTTCTATTCCCTTAATAGGACAGTGAATAACAGTTGATGTTACATTTCCTTTCTGAGAGAAAACAGATGCAAAATAGGAATTTAAAAGTTCAGCCTTCTCAACATCCTGTCTTACCATTTCATCATTTTCATCCTGTAAAAATCCTATAGCATCTTTGACTTTTCTTTTACTTTTGACATATCCCCAAAATCCTTTATTATTGCTTTTGACATCTCTTGCAAGCCTCAGTTCATTTTCAGCTTTAGCTAATCTGATTTGTGCCCTGCAGGTTCTGCAGACAGCATTATATTCTTCTTTAGATATGCCTCCCTCTTTCCATTTTATAAACATTTTTTTCTTCCTTTTTAGCATGTGCTTAAGTTCTGTGTTCATCCATCCTGGTTTCCTTAACTGCTTCCTATTCTTCCCTCTTTTCGGAATTGTTAACAACTGTGCTTTGAGAATTTCATTTTTCAAGATTTCCCATCCTTCCTGGACATTTTTGTCTTTAAGGATATCCAGCCATTGGATCCCTCCAATTCTCTTTCTGAATCCCTTAAAATCTGCCTTTCTGAAATCTAACCTTGATGTCTGAGTCTTCACAGGTCTTCCGCCTCTAGTTATCCAAAATTCTAAAATAGCATGGTCGCTACCTCCTAGGGTCCCAGCCACTTTTACCTCCTCAACCATTTCCTCCCTGTTTATAAGGATTAGATCCAAGGTAGCAGTTCCCCTTGTTTTCTCCCTTACCTTTTGGAAGATAAAGTTGTCAGCAAGAGAGGATAAGAATTTCCTTGACCTGTTAGTTTTGCCTGAGAGAGATTCCCAACAAATGTCTGGATAGTTGAAATCTCCCATGACAACTATGTCATATTTTTTGGAGAACTTGGCCATTTGATGCATAAAGAGTTCATCCATAGCTTCAGCTTGCACAGGCGGCCTGTAGTAAATGCCTACAATGGTGTCCTTTCCATTGTTCTGTCCTTGTATTCTTACCCAAACAGTTTCCACAGAACTCCCAGTCTCTGAAGCTTCAATCTCTGTGCAGATATACGCGTTTCTAACATACAATGCGACACCCCCTCCTCGTTTATCAAGTCTGTTTCTTGCAAATAAGTTGTATCCTTCTAGTCTTGTATTCCAATCATGTGTATTGTCCCACCAAGTTTCAGTGATTCCAATGACATCATATTTCTTTTCCTGTGTTAGTAGTTCCAATTCTCCTTGTTTGTTGCCCATGCTTTGTGCATTAGTATAGAAACATTTTAGTTTGTGATTGGTTTCTCTTTCTCCAATATTTTTATTAATTAGATTCTTTCGTCTTTGTTCTTCCTTTCCACTTCTAATAGCAGAGTTCTCAATAGCATTTGTCAGGTGTATGGCTTTTTCTGGTCTTTTGCTTCCCTTCCCATGTTGTTCTAGTTTAAAGCTCTCCTTACAAGTGTAGCAAGGCGACTTCCAAATACATGTTTTCCAGTCTTCGTAAGGTGCACCCCATCTCTAGCAAGTAGTCCATCGTATAAGTAGTTCACTCCGTGATCCAGAAATCCAAATAGTTGCTGACGGCACCATCGACGTAGCCAGTTATTCACCTGCAGAATCTTATTCCACCTCCTTGTTCCATGGCCATCCACTGGGAGGATGGAAGAGAAGACCACCTGCGCTCCCAGTTCTTTCACTTTCTTGCCTAAGTCTTCAAAGTCTCTGCAGATGGTTTCCAGGTCGTTTCTTGCAGTGTCATTTGTCCCCACATGTAGTAGCAGGAATGGGTAGTCATCTGTAGGTCTGAAGAGTCCTGATATCCTGTCAGACACATCTTTAATTTTTGCACCTGGAAGACAACACATTTCTCTTGAAGTTATATCCGGTCTGCAGATAGCGGCCTCAGTTCCTCTCAACAGGGAATCCCCCATGACCACCACTCTCCGTTTCTTCTTCACAACATTTTTCTTTCTCCATCCAGGAGGACTCTGAAGGCGTACAAGGTTGCTGCTTGTTGGCAAAGTCTTATCCTGATGTATTTCTTCATTGTTTTCCTGCGTGAGAGCCTGGTACTGGTTTCTGAGCAGTATGGGTGCTGACTGCCTCCTGATCCTCCTGCTTCTCTGGGTCACATGTCTCCATTCCTCTGTTTCTTCAGGTGCACTTCGAATTTCTTCTCTTTCTGTAACATGAAGAGATAATTCTGCTCTGTCCAAGAACTCTTCACCTTCCTTAATGATCTTCAACGTAGCTAACCTCTCTTCGAGATTTTGCAACTTTTCCTCCAACAGGGACACAAGCTTGCATTTGTGGCATGTGAAGTTTGGCTTTTCCACTGGTAAGTCTGTGAACATGTAGCAAGAAATGCAGCTCACCAAATGGCTCCTGGCCTCTTCCATCTTGAGATTTCTTAAAAACGATGAAAGATGAGCCCAGATTTGCGCGCCAATAGGCGCGCGGTTTTTCCGATTTCCTCTTTTCAGCTGCAACGGCCAAAACCCAGTGATCGTTGAGCTCGCGGAGACTCTTCACTTATCCCAGAAGGCACTGGGAATATGCAAATGATCTCCTCAAGACTCTTCCCCTGGTTTTCCGATTTCCTCTTTTCAGCTGCAACGGCCAAAACCCAGTGATCGTTGAGCTCGCGGAGACTCTTCACTTATCCCAGAAGGCACTGGGAATATGCAAATGATCTCCTCAAGACTCTTCCCCTGGTTTTGAAAAACCAGTAGCAAAACTACCAGTCTGACCACCACCAGCATGATCAGGCACATGGCAGAAAAGCACCCAACTTTGTTGGCCGAACCCCAGGGTCCAGGAACAGTGTCAGGGGGTGACACCACTGCTACTTCCGCTGTTGTGCATGCAAGACAATCCCCTGTCTATGGTGCATGCAAAGATGCCTCCTGCCCTGCACTTGTCATTGCACACACTCAGCTAGCACCATCATCAAATACATCCACGTCTTTGTCCCAGCGCAGCGTTCAGTTGTCCATACCCCAGTCCTTGGAACACAAACGCAAATACGCAGCCAACACCCAACAGGCCACACTACTAAATTCAAGGAAGAGAACGTACGGCTGATTAGGGTGCTCAGACCAAGAAAGACACTTGTTTTAGATAGAAAAGAAACTTCTTTACTTGGTCATTACATCTAAAAACCATTAAAAAGCAACACAAAATAAAAGGTAAATGAACATTAAAAATTATAAAAGAAAAAAAAAATTACAAGTTTTTACAATTTTTTTTTCTTTCAGTGTTTTTAGTATTTAAAAACATTTCTGCTAATGTAGCAACAAAAAAGCTGGGAAGTTAAAATTACATAATTTTAAGTGTAAGTGTAATTTTGTTTACACTACTAAATTTTGTGCTCAAAATGTTGCTTTTAGGCTCGTGGAGACGGAAGCTTTCCGCAGCCTGAAGGCGGCAGCTGTCCCTCAGTACTCGGTCCACAGCAGCCACTATTTCTCCCAGTGTGCCATCCCCGCATTACACAAGCACGTGTCCCACAACATTAGCTGTGCCCTCAACAATGCAGTTACTGAGAAAGTCCACCTAACCATGGACACGTGGACAAGTGCTTGTGGGCAGCGATGGTACATCTCACTGACATCACACTGGGTTAACATAGTGGAAGACGGGAGCCAGTCAGACCTTGGGATGCAACACGTCCTCCCGATGCCAAGGATTGCAGGCCCTAGGTCAATCAGGGTTGCCCCCACAGTCTACAGCTCTTGCACCTCTTCCTCCTCCTCTTCAGCCTCCATATTTGAAATGATCACATCAGTCACAAGCTGGAAGCACTGCAGCATTGCCTGCCAAGCTGCAACAGGCTGTGCTGAAGCTAATATGCTTAAGTGACAAACCGCACAATGCTGAAGAGTTGTGGACAGGTCTAAAAGAGCAGGTAGATGTGTGGCTGACACCGCTGAACCTACAGCCAGGCATGGTCATGTGTGACAATGGCCGGAACCTGGTTGCGGCTCTGAGGTGAGGCGAGCTCACACACGTACCATGCCAGGCCCACATGCTTAACCTTGTGGTTCAGTGGTTTCTCAAAACCTACTTGGAGCTCCCGAATCTGCTTGTCAAAGTGCGTTGCCTGTGTGCCCTGTTAGCGCGGGTGGTCAGGAGCGGAACTTCGAGAGTGGACCCTCTGGGCCGTGGCACCGAGGGACCCCGGGCGAGCTGCCAGGTTGAACCGACCCCTATACAGGGACCGTTAGGAGCAGGCCCAGGGGTTCGAGTACCACGGTAGCCGGTACCGAGAGGGGCGGCTCAGGATGGACCGGAGTAAGACTGAGACTGGAGTAGGACGGCAGGAGCACTGAAGGCTGGACTGGAGTAGGACGACAGGAACACTGAAGGCAGGACTGGAGTAGGACGGCAGGAATACTGAAGGCAGGACTGGAGTAGGACGGCAGGAACACAAGGCAGGACTGGAGTAGGACGGCAGGAACACTGAAGGCAGGACTGGAGTAGGACAGCAGGAGCACAAGGCAGGACTGGAGTAGGACGACAGGAACACTGAAGGCAGGACTGGAGTAGCTGCTGTGAGGAGCAGCCGAGACAGGAACTGCAGGAGCAGAGTGTGCACGATGGAGCGAGGCCAGAGAGTCAGGAAACACAACGATCAGGCGCTTCCCTCAGGGGGAAGCGGCCTGGTATGGCCCCGTCTGGACAGCCATTGGTCCAAAGGTGCTTCCGGGTCAGGGCACAGCCGGAGCATAAGAAGCAGGAAGGAGGCGCGGCCACGGCCTATGGCGCATGCGCATAGCATGCAGGGAAGGCATCGGTCGCGGGCCTGTCTCAGGTGACCGCCGCGGCCGTCGGGTGGAGAGAGGCTGCGGCGTGGGAGCGGAGGGCGACTGCGGCGTGGGAGCGGAGGCCGGGTGAGTATGGCGGAGCGGTGTAACAGTACCCCCTCCCCTAAGCCGCCCCCCCGGAGGTTAACAAGAAACCTCTTGAGGATACGGGGAGCATTAATATTCTCCCGAGGCTCCCAGGATCTCTCCTCAGGACCAAAGCCCTTCCAATCAACGAGAAAGAAAGTCCTACCTCTAACCCTTTTCACAGCGAGGATGTCCTGCACTTCAAAAATGTTGTCGGCACCCACCGGCTGAGGACCAAGATCAAGCGAGGAATGGAAACGATTCAGCACCACAGGCTTCAGGAGAGAGACGTGAAAGGTGTTCGGGATCCGGAGCGAAGCAGGCAACCTCAATTTGTAGGCAACTTCGTTAATACGTCCCAGAATTTCAAACGGGCCAATGTAGCGTGGACCCAACTTGTAGGAGGGCAGTTTTAGTCGGACGAATTTGGAGGAGAGCCAGACCTTGTTGCCAACACGATACGGAGGAGAATCCAACCTCTTTTTGTCTGCATAGTTCTTCATCTGATCAGCGGATCTCTTGAGTGATGTGTTGGTCTCAGCCCAAATCTTAGAAAATGCCGAGGACAAGGCATTGGCCGCGGGTACCTCAGAGGCAGGGGTTATCGGAAGAGGAACACCAGGATGTCTGCCAAAAACAATGAAAAACGGAGACTTGGCCGAAGACTCACCAGCATGGTTGTTATAAGCGAACTCTGCCCAGGGGAGTAAGTTGACCCAATCGTTCTGGTGGGCGTTAGAGAAGTGGCGTAAGTATCCCGTAAGCGTCTGGTTGGTACGCTCTACTTGTCCGTTGGACTGTGGATGGTAGGCCGAGGAGAAGTCGAGGGAAACGTTCATAAGCTTACAAAGCGAACGCCAGAACTTGGAGGTAAACTGAACCCCTTGGTCAGACACAATGCGTCGAGGTAGTCCATGAAGCCTGAAGACTTGATGAATGAAGATTTCGGCCAGCTCTGGCGCTGAGGGAAGACCGGGCAGAGGGATGAAGTGAGCCATCTTGGAAAAACGATCCACCACCACCAGGATGACTGTGCAGCCCGCAGAGCAGGGTAGGTCGGTGATGAAATCCATGGCGATGTTCTCCCAAGGAACCGTAGGGACAGGCAACGGAAGCAACAAGCCGGACGGAGATCTCCGTGGCACCTTGTTTTTTGCACAGGATGGACAAGAAGCCACAAAGTTGAGTACATCTTGGCGAAGTGAGGGCCACCAGTAGTGACGTTTGATAAGATCAAGGGTCTTCTTAGTTCCGGCATGGCCGGCCAGTTTGGAGGAGTGCCCCCATAGAAGAACCTTTTGCTTGAGATTCTCTGGCACAAGCATCTTGCCAGGCGGAGGAGTAAGCCAGTTCACTGGAGCCACGGTGATGATCCTAGTGGGATCAATGATATGTGACGGTTCCTCCGTGGATTCGTGTGGTTGGAAGACCCTGGACAGGGCGTCGGCTTTGGAATTCTTGTTGCCGGGATGGAATCGGACCTCGAAATCAAATCGGGCAAAAAATAAAGACCATCTGGCCTGGCGAGGGTTTAGTCTCTGGGCAGACTGGAGATAGGCCAGATTCTTGTGGTCCGAGAAGATGACAAAAGGATGGGCAGCTCCTTCCAGAAGGTGGCGCCATTCCTCCAAGGCCAACTTGATGGCCAAAAGTTCCCGGTCACCGATCGAGTAGTTACACTCGGATGGAGAAAAGGCCTTCGAGAAGAAGCCACAAGGGTGCAGGCGACCGGAGGCGGTTCTCTGGGACAGCACCGCCCCGGCACCAGTCGAGGAAGCGTCCACCTCGAGTACAAAAGGTCGATCGCTCTCAGGGCGATGCAGGACCGGAGCCGTGGAGAAAGCCCGTTTTAGGGTCAGAAAGGCCTCCTCTGCCTCAGGAGACCAATCCTTGGAAGTAGACCCTTTAAGGGTGAGCACAGAAATGGGTCTAGTGATCGCGGAGAAGTGGGAGACAAATTGCCGGTAATAGTTGACGAACCCGAGGAATCGTTGTATCGCCTTTAATCCGACGGGGCGAGGCCATTTGAGGATGGCAGACAACTTCTCGGGATCCATCCTTAGACCAGCGTCAGAGATAATGTATCCCAGAAATGGCAGAGAGGTCTGTTCGAAGAGACATTTCTCGATCTTTGCATACAGACGGTTCTCCCGAAGACACTGAAGCACCAGGCGGACACTCTTTCTGTGGGACGAGACGTCCGGCGAGAAGACGAGGATGTCATCTAAGTACACGACCAGACAGGAGTACAAGAGATCCCGGAAGATCTCATTGACGAACTCTTGAAAGACTGCAGGAGCATTGCAAAGACCGAAGGGCATGACCAGGTACTCGTAATGGCCATCTCGAGTGTTGAAAGCGGTCTTCCACTCGTCACCTGCACGGATACGGACCAGATTGTAGGCTCCTCTGAGGTCCAGCTTGGTAAAGACCCGAGCCCCTCTGAGACGGTCAAACAGTTCTGGAATGAGTGGAAGAGGGTACCTGTTCTTGATGGTAATCACATTCAAGCCCCTATAGTCAATGCATTTTTGACGAAGAAGAACCCAGCTCCCGCGGGCGAAGAGGATTTCCGTATAAAGCCTTTGGCGAGGTTCTCTCGGACGTACTCAGACATGGCTGTGGTCTCCGCGGGAGACAGAGGGTAGATTCTGCCCCTTGGGGGGGTTGAACCAGAAACAAGTTCAATTGGGCAGTCAAACGGCCGGTGTGGAGGGAGGACCTCCGCTTCCTTCTTATCAAAAACATCGGCGTAGGAGCTGTAAGCTGGAGGAAGACCCGGGAAGCCTGGAGGCGACCGTGGAGCGGCCGTCAGGCGGACAGGAGTCAGACAGCGAGCTTGGCACGGGTGCCCCCAGCGGAGTATCTCCCCAGAAGACCAGTCGAGAACAGGCTGATGAATCCTTAACCATGGAAGACCGAGTAGAATGGCGTGAGAGAGCTTAGGTAAAACGTAAAAGGCTATCTTCTCTCGATGTAAGGCTCCGATTTGCAATTCCACCTCTTCAGTGACCAAGGTGACGGTCACCTGTAGCGGTTTGCCATCCACGGTGGCAATCTGAATTGGGTTAGATAGAGTGACTACAGGAATTTGGTATTTGTCTACCTCTTCCGGCCGAATGAAGTTACCCGCTGAGCCCGAATCCACGTAGGCCACCTCGGAACCACGTCTCCCTCCTGAAACCAAAAGCACAGAAATCGTAAGGGGTTAAGAGGAATCATCATTATCTCCTAGGAAGGCCTCTATTACCTGACCTAGGTGGAGTCGTTTCCCTGTCTCTTAGGACAGGTGCGGATATAGTGTGACGAATGACCGCAATAGAGGCACAGACCTTGTGCCCGTCTCTCTCTCTGACGTAACTCGGCCAACCTGAGATGATCTATCTGCATGGGCTCACCCGAAGAGAGGGAAGCAGATCCGACTGAACGTGAGCTGGCCGAGTGAGTGAAAGGAGAAACTGACCTGGAGGAGCGCCTGTCTCTCACTGACTCCCGAGCGCGCTCCAGGAAGCGCAAGTCAATGCGGGTAGCCAGCGAGATAAGGTCCTCTAAGGTGGACGGGGTATCTCGACCTGCGAGTTCATCCTTTATTTTACTAGAAAGACCGCGCCAGAATGCCCCCACCAAAGCTGCGTTATTCCAGCCGAGCTCGGAGGAAATAGTGCGAAAGCGAATAGCGTACTGTCCGACCGTGAGGGAGCCCTGGTGTAAGTTAAAGAGTGACTCAGTGAGAGAGGCTAACTGGCCCGGCTCATCGAAAACCTTACGAAACGTATCCAGGAAAACCAGGAGACTTGAAACGACCGGGTCGTCACGTTCCCAGAGCGGGTTTACCCAAGAAAGGGCCTCTCCCTCCAGATGGGACATGATGAAGGCCACTTTGGCCCGGTCCGAGGGATATTGCTGCGGCAGCCATTCAAAGTGGAGACTACACTGATTTAAGAACCCCCTACAGAGCTTGGGATCCCCGGTGAAACGAGGCGGCTTGGCGAGGCAGGGCGTCGGAGGAGCAGTAGACGCAGGGGGAGGAGTCGGCACTGCAGCGGCAGCCTGGAGGGCCGACAAGCGACTATCAAAGGAGGCCATGTAGGACAAAATGTGGGTTTGAGTATCTTGCTGCTGACCCAGCTCCTGTTCGTACTGTTAGCGCTGGTGGTCAGGAGCGGAACTCCGAGAGTGGATCCTCTGGGCCGTGGCACCGAGGGACCCCGGGCGAGCTGCCAGGTGGAACCGACCCCTATACAGGGACCGTTAGGAGCAGGCCCAGGGGTTCGAGTACCACGGTAGCTGGTACCGAGAGGGGCGGCTCAGGATGGACCGGAGTAAGACTGAGACTGGAGTAGGACGGCAGGAGCACTGAAGGCAGGACTGGAGTAGGACGACAGGAACACTGAAGGCAGGACTGGAGTAGGATGGCAGGAACACTGAAGGCAGGACTGGAGTAGGACGGCAGGAATACAAGGCAGGACTGGAGTAGGACGACAGGAACACTGAAGGCAGGACTGGAGTAGCTGCTGTGAGGAGCAGCCGAGACAGGAACTGCAGGAGCAGAGTGTGCACGATGGAGCGAGGCCAGAGAGTCAGGAAACACAATGATCAGGCGCCTCCCTCAGGGGGAAGCGGCCTGATATGGCCCCTCTGGACAGCCATTGGTCCAAAGGTGCTTCCGGGTCAGGGCACAGCCGGAGCATAAGAAGCAGGAAGGAGGCGCGGCCGTGGCCTATGGCGCATGCGCATAGCATGCAGGGAAGGCATCGGTCGCGGGCCTGTCTCAGGTGACCGCCGTGGCCGTCGGGTGGAGAGAGGCTGCGGCGTGGGAGCGGAGGGCGACTGCGGCGTGGGAGCGGAGGCCGGGTGAGTATGGCGGAGCGGTGTAACATGCCCATTTTAGAAAGTCAGCTACAGCTTCCACCGCCCTTGCCGTACTTCAGAGGTGTCTGCAGCTTCTGGCTCACTGACTGGTGTGTGATGTCCCCATGCAGCAGTTGTTGACTGCCAGCATCAACAAGGCCATCGGTATTCAGTTCAGACTCCACACATAAGACCTCAGGAGTGGACATATGTACCATCCTCCAAAACTTTGAGGACACCACCAAGATGGCGAGCGGTGATGACACCATAATTAGCATCACCATCCCGCTTCTCTGTGTTCTGAAACGCTCTCTGCTCACAATCAAAGAGGATGCATTTCAGGTGGAGCACAATGAGATGGAGCAAGGAGCCATAAGGGGGTGATTACACACAGCCCAGCTTCATCTCATAACAACATGGATTGGGTGACAATGAGGAAGAGGAGGAGGAGGAAGAACAGGAGCTAATTTTATTCGCTTTAGACGGTACTACCCGCACAACTGTCATAGCGTCTGTTCAGCGTGGATAGCCTGAGAACAGGAAGGAGTAGAAGGGGGAGGAGGAGAGCATGGTCAGTCGTCCTCTTGGTGAGGACACAGAAGTCCTGCCTATTAGCAGTCTGGCACTCATGTCTGAGTTTATGTAACGCTGGCTTTCCCATGACCATTGCGTTCACAAAATTTTGGGTGACAGTCATTACTGGTTGGTGACACTTCTAGACCCACATTACAAGGTGAACTTTCTATCTCTTATTCCCAAGGCGGACAGGTCTAATAAAATGGGGCAGTATCAGAAGGCCTTTGTTGCGGAATTATTAAAAAAATTCCCATCTGAAAACTCTGGCAGCAGAGGTCACAGAGAGTTTTCTCAGACCCTCCCATCGCACAGGCCCTGAGGAACGGGGTACTCTCACAAGGAGTGCAAAGTTTGGGAAGATGCTGACCGTACCAATGTCCTCCCTGATTCCTCTGTGCCTTATAATTAATGGGTATAGAAAGCTGGACACGTGGCCTGAACTGGCTCTCTACGCCTTGGAGGTCCTGGCATGCTCTGCCGCTAGCGTTTTGTTTGAGCGGGTTTTTAGTGCCGCTGGTGGAATTATAACTGATAAGCGCATCTGCCTAACTGAAAATGCTAACAGGATGACTCTTATAAAAATGAACGAGGGCTGGATTGGGCCAAACTTCTCAACACTACCGAATGATAGTGTAGGTAACAGCAGGTTCGCAGAATGCAGTGACGAGACACGAGACTGAGTCTTGTTTTGGAAAATAACGTTTATGAACTGGAGCCAATAGTGCTATACTGAGCAACCAAAAAAGGGTAACACTAATTGTCCTCGCAGGGACTCAACAACAATAACAACACTTTTCTTTAACGAGAATGTGACTGACCCAGCAAGGCCAGCTATTATGGGCCACGAAACAGCCAACTACGGGTCCTTATTTCCTAAAGTCAACTTATCCTTCCTGACGTCCCTCAGTGTCGCTGGTATGGCTGCTTTGGTGTCGCTGATGTGGCTGCTTTGATGTCGCTGATATGGCTGCTTTGATGTTGCTGATGTGGCTGCTTTGACGTCGCAGCTGCTGGGCCCAGCTGTTGAGGAACTGTCGTAGTCTTCAGGTGTCCAGCACCCAGGAAAAGTTGGGGCACAACAGGCCCTAAAGGAGTATGTTGTTGCGGTAACCCCCTGTAGTCACAGCAGGGTCCCATTCGTTAGCGAGTCCACGGGGACTCCAGTCCCACCAAGCAGAGTAGTGACGTAGTCTGGAAGAGTGGCGGTTGGTAGGCCACGCGCATCGACTGGGCCTGTGCAAAGAGTCTCTCCGTAGGCGAGGAGCAGGCCCCAACTGCCAACTGTAGTGGGGGTAATGGCAGCCCTGGGCAGTGATGCACAGGCCGCAACTGCGGACTGTAGTGGGGAGGCAGCGGGCAGGCCGCCAATACGGGCAGGATTGAAGCAGCAGCGGCCGCAGGAGACAGCAGACAGGCCGCAACGGGCTGTAGCACAGCGGTTCCGGCTGCGGACGACCGTCGACAAGTCGTGTCCCCGACTTGGCGGGGGTGACAGTCTCTGGTCGGTAAGTTCAGTACCTCCTCTCTGATGGGCACTGAGAATCTCCTCCCTGCTGCCGTTCTCCCCTCTGGTCACCATCGGCCGCTCTAACTCTCTCACAGTCCCACAGTCTCTTGTTCAGTGTCTGGCGTGCCACCAACTGTCTCCCCTGCGCGCCCCCTCCTTTTATACTCACCCCTCCCCTTGCTGCCCAGTCACGCTCAGTCATCTGCTCTCCTCCTTAGTTCCCCGGGTACTGTTTCCCTAGGAACCCAGATGGCGGTTCCCTTGGATCTGGTCCAGACAACCTATGGGGGTCCTCATCCCTACAATAGCAGCATAAAATAATCTCAAATCCAGTGTCTTTTTTTGGGAGGTCTATTCTCATGCACCTCTTCACACCCACACATGTCTATACGCTTCCTGGTTTTGGCTATTTGCTTTTGGCCTCCTCCTCCTCATACTCATCCTCCACCACCATATCACCAGGGTGACTGTGATCTGTGATGCAACACCCATTAAATCTTTTTAAAGGGTGTTTATGATTCCCGTAACAAAAATTTGTTATACCGTATGTTCATGTATACCCCCAGTGGTAAACATTTGTCAGTCCATACACTTAATGCATGGGCATTACAAGTATAGGAGACCCGCTCCTTTCTAATGGGAGCATTTTTTTATGAGGCCCTCCTCCTCGTCTCTTCCATGGGGCATTGTAGTGCCTCCAATTTTTTTGCAGACCTTGCATTCACTGCATAGGCAAATGCTATGGGAGACCGACTTCCTGATAATGGGAAAAAATTTTCATGAGGGCCCTCCTCTAAGTCTCTTCAAAGGGGCATTGGAGTGCCTCCAAAGTTTTGGCAACCCTTGCATTCTCTGCATAGGTAAACAGTATGGGTGACCCACTTCCTAATAAAGGGAACATTTTTCTCAGGAGGCCCTCCTGTACGTCTCTTCAAAGAGGTTTTGCGGTGCGTCCAAATTTTGGGCAGCCCTGCCATTCACTGCATATGCAATAACAGTATAGGAGACCCACTGTTTAATAATGGGAACAACAAAGCATAGCCAGCTGACGGCTCTCTAAGAGTAGTGAGGGCTGACTGCTGGCCCTTTAAGAATTGTAAAGGACACCTGATGGCCCTATAAAAATAGGCTTTGTGACTTTCAGAGTCCCTCCTTCATAAATGAAACAGGATGTGTCTGATGATGTGTCACACACCACATGGCCAGATAAGGTTGTAAAATGTTAAAATGACATTTCCCAGTGAATGCTTTTGTCTTGGTTGAAAACAATGCTAAAGTTCAAAAACGCATCAAAAACCCTACATGTGAATATAGCCCAAGGTGTGGAGGAGCATTTTTGTTTTTGGTTATTTCTTTTGCCTTATATACAAGTCATTACCCTGGAAAGGATGTTTCTTAACATATTTCCCAGGAAATTCCATTTGGTTTCGTTTTTGTATGTTTTTTGTGAGTCTGTAAAAGTGGCGTAAGACTCTGAGAGCACTGTTCACAGCAGTGACCTGGGAGTCAGAAATGGTTCCAGGGATGTTCCCATGTCATTTGAGCATTGTTCCAATCGATTTCCGCAATTTCTAGTCACTCTGCAGACCGCCAGGGGGCCGCCGGAAAAATGCTCAAGTTTCCCATAGACTTACATTGGGCTTCGTTGCTTGGGTCAAGCACCCGAGCATTCCAATTTGCTCGACTCGAGCAACGAGCACCCGAGTATTTTAGTGCTCGCCCATCACTAAACTGGATCTTACCACAGGAACAAGCTCTACTACCTGGGGTGAAATCTATGAGGTGTCCAACACGCTTTTTTAATAGTTTTTGCTTTTGCTTTAAAGGCTATTTGAAAACCTGATGCAATTAAAAGAAGTGATGTAGATGATAATTTCCACAGCAATTCTGCAAGAATCCATAACATTGCACCAAATTGTTTTATCTATATAACAAAGAAGAATATGAACAAATGAAATTTAATGTTGTATGATCCTGCATTTGTTAATTTAGTTGACAAAGTTTTTAGCAGCTACTGAAATAAAAGCGACCTTTCAAACTTTATTAACGCTTCTCAGAATTAATGTCATTCCTAACTGATATTTTCTTCGCCGCTGGTGGAGTAGTTATGGCTCCTTACAAAAGAATCCTGACATTTATTTGTAAGTAATGTTTTACTAACTTTGGGAAAAGCTAGTTGATGCTACTGACCCATATAAGTAAGTGTGTAATTTGACTCAAGCTTTAGGCTGTGTCCTGAGGGATCAAGGTCAGGTTATGGTATTTGTGAAGGAGGACATACTTTGTATTAGATGTCAGTCACTCCCTCTTTACAACATAAATAACACACTAATATAGTGTAGAGCACTTAACACAGTACACAAGGAATTAGGACACTCAACCAAAGATCATCATTATCAGTGTTTAGGGTAAAGGCAAATTGTCTCTTCAGAGGGGAAGAGGACTAGAACTCATGTGCCACCAATTGGAAGCAGCGATCTTAAAAGTCAATTTAAGATCATTGCTTCCAATAGGTGACAAGAGAGTTCTAGTCCTCTTTCTCTCTGAAGAGACAATTTGCATATTTAATTTCCAAGAAAATCAAGCATGACTTATAAGTCTCCTCAATCTGACATGCCAGGCTTGACTTGTCACTCTCCACAAAGAGAAATATTACCCATTAGACCCTAGGGTAAAGGAAAATTATCTGGATTGTCATGCCAATATAAGAGAAGATTATATAGATTAGTAAGTATATAGATTTAGATGATAGCAAAGTTGTAGTTGATCTGCAAATAATTGCATATCTCATGGAAGTTAGCTAAGTGATAATATGGTGCTTGAAAGTTTGCAAAACCTTCAGAATTTTTCATATTTCTGCTTAATTTTGAACTAAAACTGCGTCAGATTTTCACACAAGTCCTAAACATTTTATTTCTTCAAACATAAAATTAGATTAAGAAAACCAAATCAAAGAATTCAGTAAAAAAAATTACACTTTTTCTTTTTTTATTGATAAAAATCATCCAATATCACAGGGCTAGGCGTGGCAGAAGTATGTGAATCTTTAGGATTAGCAGATAATTTGAAGGTGATATTAGAGACCAGTATTATCAATCAGTAAGATTACAATCAGGTGTGTTACCTGTTTTTTTTTGTTTAATATAAAGAACTAGGATCTATCAAAGCCTGATGTTCACAACACATTTGTGGAGGTGTAGCATGACACAAAGAAAGCAGATTTCTGAGGATCACAAAAGGAGTCAATTCAAGACCTCCGTATAAAACAGCTTCAACTCTGTTAGGCTGGGTTCATACTGCATTATGGCAGTCCATTAGACGGACTGCGTTACACCACGGAATAATGCGGTGTATCGCAATCTGTTAATGCTGTCATTAACCCCCATTATCGGGCGCATCACCAACGCATGCCATAATCGGCATGCGCTAGCGATGTGTCATCATTCAGTGACAGACCCTCGGACGCGGGCTGCAGTGTCTGAGGGTCCGTCACCACTAGCACAGATTAAGCATCTGCGCTAGCGGTATAGCATAACGCGATCGAGTTATGCTATAGAGTTAACGCAGCCCGTCAATGCTATGCATTGAACGGGCTGCTATAACGCAGTATGAACCCAGCCTTAGGTTGATGGATTTTCTCCCATGAACTATTCACTTCCAGTTTTATAGGAGTAAGGTCAGGACTTTCACTTGAACATTCCAAAACTTTAACTTTCTTAGGCTGGTTTCACATTTGCGTTAAAACAACGCTGCGCCCTGCGTCGTTAAGCCCCGCCCCGAGCCGGCTCCCTGCCCGCCCCATCCGGGATCACCGCCTACTTTCGCATTTGCACGCATGCGATCGGCGCACCCTATCTTTAGCATAGGGTGCGCAGATCATGCGCTGCCAGTGTGAAAGTAGCGCACTTTTGACGGTGCAAATGCGAAAGTAGGCGGTGATCCCGGATGGGGCGGGCAGGGAGCCAGCTCAGGGCGGGGCTTAACGACGCAGGGCGCAGCGTTGTTTTAACGCAAATGTGAAACCAGCCTTACTCTATATCGATTCTTTTGGAGAATGACCAGTGTATTTTGGTTTGCTGTCTTGCTGTATAATTCTTGTTCTCTTGCAATTCAGCTAATAGAGAGGTGTCCTAAAATTTTCCTTTAGAATTTGATGATAAAATTCTGAATTTATTGTTCTTCCAATGACAATACCAAAATAGAAGACAGGCAATACAACTCATTTACAATAATGGGGCTCTGCAATAATGTAGCAAACCAAAAATTACTACAAACAAATCACATAAACTAAAGTCTGTACACATCCAAAAATGACAGAAATATACAATTTTATATATGCAAAATGTTAAGGTATAAACGCATCTAGTAACATTTGAAAATACAAGAAAAGAACAGTTTCCCACTATATGATAAATCAAGGAAGTCAGAAAACATCAATCCCAAATACTTTTGGCACTCCTTTCTCAAACACATAACTGTGCAACAATGTGAATAAAAAAATATAATGTGTTATGTGACAAAAAAGGAATCGAATAAATATGATGAAACAATGATTATATAACAAATAAATTAAAAAAAATCACTCAATAGAATTTAAAACAAACAATACCACTCATACATAGAAATAAAGAAATCCAATACTTGAAAATAGGAGTACACTGGGAAGCCTTTGAAAAGATAGCCTGATGTTTTGCGCTACATCAGGGGTACTTTTTTGTCACTTAGAACATTAGTTTTTCACTCATGGTGTTGTACCAATATTTGATTGAAAGAGAAATCTCAACTACAGGGTGTATAAAAAGAGAGATAAAATCCTGTGATCCCTATATACTGATACCCTTCTAAAAATCACTTGTGAGGTTACATCTAGAGTATGGGAACTAGTTTTGGGCTCAACATTTTATAAAGGATTTTCAAAAGTTAGAGTCAGTTCAAAGGCGAGAAGTTAAATTATCACATGGAATGGCCTCTCTTATGATGAGACGTTGGCAAAGTGGGCTTGTGTAGCTTTAAAAAAGACATCTCAGAGGAGATCTCATTTATATGTATAAATATATGTGTGGTCAATACTAGAGATGAGCAAACCTTTTAAGGTTTGGTAAGGCTGGGATCCCGATGTTAGCCGAACAGTTCACCAAACTTATCTGAACCCCAATGAATTCAATGGGAGGCAAAACAAAACGCAAAGACAACACCATCAGGGAGGACTAAAATCTGCCAAAATAGCTCAAATTAAGGGCAGACACCAGAAAAAGTGGCATCAATTAACTAGAGTACAAATAGTATAATTGCACAGCATGGATGCATGGGACAGGGATTGGACCAGCATTTCTAGCTTAAACATTGATCAGTAACAGGTTTATGAGTGACAGGTGTAGGCCCGATTCTCTGAGAGCACTGCCAAATTCAGGCAGCACAAATGAAGGAGACCCAACTTGAAGTCCAAACATTACCAAAAATTAGTGTCAGACATCAGGAAAAGTGGTATCAATTGACCCACAGTAGAAATTTTATGACGCAGCAGTCAGGCATAGGACATGCATGAGACATAGTCTGAGTTAGCATATACAGCTTTGATATTAAGTAGAAATTAAGAGGTGGTGAGGGACTGGAGTAGGTCTGCTGTGCTGAAAGCCCTGCAAAATTCAGGCAACACACATAAAGGAGACCCAATTTGGAGTCCAGACATTACCAAAAATTATTGTCAGACACTGGGAAAAGTGGTATCAATTGACCCACAGTAGAAATTTTATAGTGGCGCAGCAGTCAGGCATGGGTCATGCATGAGACAGGGTCTGGACCAGTCTTTAAAGCTTTGAAATTACGTTTAAATTAAGAGGTGGGTGAGGGTCCATTGTAGGCCTGCTATGCTGGGAGCCCTGATACCTCATGCAACAGTTCAAACTGTTTTTTGGCTAAGCCACACTGAAATGCTATCAATATAAGTTTCGTAGACTACTACTGTTAGCAGTCAGGCATAAGCCATGCATGGGACAGGGTCTAGGCCAGCATGTACAGCTTTGAAATTAAGTTAAAATTCAGAAGTGGGTGAGGGACCGGTGTAGGCTTGCTGTGCTGGGAGCCCTGCCAAATTCAGGCAACACATTTGAAGGAAACCCAACTTGGAGTCCAAACTTTGCCAAAAATTAGGGTTAGACACCAGGAAAAGTGGCATCAATTGATCCACTGTAGAAATATTATAATGGCGCAGCAGTCAGACATGGGCCATGCATGAGACAGGGTCTGGGCCAACATTTACAACTTTGGAATTAAGTTTAAATTAAGAGGTGGGTGAGGGACTGGTGTAGGCCTGCTTTGCTGGTAGCCCTAATACCTCATGCAACAGCTTAAACTGCTTTTCTGCTCAGCCACACTCAGGTGGCACAAATACCAGCTTCGTAGACTACTATTGTTAGCAGTCAGGCATTGGCCATGTATGAGACAGGGTCTGGGTCAGCATTT
Source organism: Dendrobates tinctorius (assembly GCF_039654945.1). NCBI lineage: Eukaryota > Metazoa > Chordata > Amphibia > Anura > Dendrobatidae > Dendrobates > Dendrobates tinctorius. The sequence goes on from NW_027361783.1 coordinate 4,100,495, forward strand.
ACAGATTTGAAATTAAGTTGAAATTAAGAGGAGGTTGAGGGACCGGTGTAGGCTTACTGTGCTGGGAGCCCTGCCAATTTCAGGCAACACATTTGAAGGAAACCCAACTTGGAGTCCAAACGTTGCCAAAAATTAGGGTTAGACACCAGGAAAAGTGCCATCAATTGATCCACTGTACAAATTTTATAATGGCACAGCCGTCAGACATGGGCCATGCATGAGACAGGGTCTGGGCCAACATTTACAGCTTTGAAATTAAGTTTAAATTAAGAGGTGGGTGAGGGACCGGTGTAGGCAGGCTATGCTGGGAGCCCTGATACCTCATGCAACAGCTTAAACTGCTTTTCTGCTCAGCCACACTGAGGTGGCACAAATACCAGCTTCATAGACTGCTATTGTTAGCAGTCAGGCATTGGCCATGCATGAGACAGGGTTTGGTTCATTTACAGATTTGAAATTAAATTGGAATTAAGAGGAGGGTGAGGGATCGGTGTAGGCCTGCTGTGTTCGGAGCCCTGCCAAATTCAGGCACACATGAAGGAGACTGCCTAATATTTCTAATTATGTACATACACAACTTCAAAAATGAATCCCAAACTTGCCCGCCTATCCAAAAGATATGGGGCACTTTACAGATTTTGGAACCAAATTGAATGGAAGAACAACTACATTCTAGGCATTCTCAGCATCAAGTCCCTCTACACAATAATTAATCAAGTGAAAGGATGTGAAGCAGCAGACCATTTTTTATGTACATCAAGCATTTATGTGGGAACCCAAATTGAATTTATCCTAGGCAGAATTTGGTTCATTCTTACACACAACTACTTTACATATGATCAACAGTTCTCCTTACAAACTTGGGGAACTGCTATAGGGACTAGATATGAACCCAGCTATGCAAATCTGTACTTAGTCAAATGTGAGAAGTCATATATTTTTGATCATGGAAAATTATGAAAGGTGGTTATTTTTTGGGCGATTTATCAGCAACATTTTATTTATCTGGGGAGGGTCTCTGGATGACCTCAAACTATTTTTAACAGAACTAAACAAAAACGATTTTGGTCTGGAAGTCACCAACACTATCAGCAGAACTAGTGTTAACTTTTTAGATCAAACCATCTATGTATACCAGAATCATCTTGCTACCAAGTTCTATTGGAAAGGCATGGATTCCAATAGTTTTATCCACATTACCAGTTGACACTTACCCATCTGGCTCACTAACATTCCCAGGGACCAGTTCACTTGTATTCACTCTAACTGTACCAACTTGAAGGATTACACTACAGAAACAGAATATGTCAAACAACAGTTCATGAATAAAGGATACAGTGAAACACTTTTGAAGAACTCCATAAGGGAAGTCCAGTCTATCCCAAGATGTAATCTGGTACATAAAGAAGAAGCAATAAATGAACCATCAAGCATTGCTCATCAAATTACTCAATTGCCAACAGTCACCCAATACCACATCAATCATAATATATTCAAAAACATCATTAATAAATATTGCATAGACAGGATAGGATCGTTGGGGGGCTTCTACCAGATCACAAAAGGTTTGTATATAGGAAAGCCCAGACCATAGGCAACCTTATAGCTCCTACAGTCAAGACTGGAATCTTTTCAAAAACTCAATCCAGGATGGTCACGACTCACAAGAGATCTCTTACCGTCAAAAGATACAAATGGTCCAACAAAATTGGAGAGAGGGAGACTTTTCAAAACTAATGTCCAGAGTTGAATCTAAGGGGATTTTCACACTAGACAGTGTAGCCCCAAAAGGGTTAAACCACGAGATTGAGCTTTACGCTTTTTAAATCTGTATGGGACTAGATGGACCTATCACTGAGTAGCCATACTAACCAATTCTTCATGTACACTTACCAGTTATTTTTTATCATTGTAATAACCTTTACTGGTTTATATATGCCCAGGTATCACAGGAGTATCCTTGATCATGAGGAAGGTGAGAGATCAGCCTAAAACTACATGAGGGGAACCTGTTAATGATCTCAAGTCAGCTGGGACCACAGTCACAAAGAAAACCTTTGGTAACACATTACGCCACAAAGGTTTAAAATCCTGCAGTGCACGGAAGGTCTCCCTGCTCAAGAATGCACATGTGCAGATCCATCTGAAGTTTGCCAATGAACACCTGGATGACTCTGTGAGTGATTGAGAGAAGGTGCTGTGGTCAGATGAGACAAAAATTGAGCTCTTTGGCATTCACTCAACTCGCCGTGTTTGTAGGAAGAGAAATGCTGCCTATGACCCAAAGAGCACATCCCCTCTGTCAAGCATGGAGGTGGAAACAATATGTTTTTCTGGGTGTTTCCCTGCTAAGGGCACAGGATTACTTCACCGCATCAATGGGAGAATGGATAGAGCCATGTACCGTAAAATTCTGAGTGACAACCTCCTTCCCTTCATCAGGACATTAAAAATGGGTCGTGGCTGGATTTTCCAGCAAGACAATGACCCAAAACATACAGCTAAGGCAACAAAGGAGTGGCTCAAGAAGAAGCACATTAAGGTCATGGAGTGGCCTAGCAAGTCTCAGACCTTAATCCCATAGAAAACTTATGGAGGGAGTTGAAACTCCAAGTATCCAAGTGACAGCCTCAAAATCTTAATGATTTAAAGATGATCTGCAAAGAGAAGTGGACCAAAATTCCTCCTGACGTGTGCGCAAACCTCATCATTAACTCCAAAAACTGTCTGACTGCTGTGCTTGCCAACAAGGGTTTTGCCATCAAGTATTAGTTCTTGTTTGCCAGAGGGATCAAATACTTATTTCTCACTGCAAAATACAAATAAATTTATATAATTTATACAATGTAATTTTCTGGATTTTATTTTTGATATTCTATCTTTCAATGTTAAAATTAACCCACCCTCTTTGTCAGTGGGCAAACTTATGAAATCAGCAAGGAATCAAATAATTTTTTCCCCCGCTTTATATATGGGCCCGCTTGGTTTTAATGGCCCTTCCAAGCACAATCAGCAGGGGTGTTTTTGATGCCTGTTCCTCAAGCAGCCAATTTTTTCCCCAACTGGAGCTGCAAAATTTGTCATGATCCAGGTTGGATGATGACAGTTAAAAGCACATGTAACCATGTAACCTTTTTTTTCCTTAAGCTGTGTGCATAAGTTGGTTTTGCCCCCGGTGGCCATTAGGATTATTACACAGTGGTGTCTTTTGTTCTAGTTTGCCCCCGGAGGTGGTTAGCGCTATTACACGGGAATCACTAACAGGTCTGATTCCTCTGGCTTAACTATAAAGGTGTGTCATGTGCTCTCACTGGTGTTGGTGATAGTGTTCATTTCCAACCATCCTTGGTGGAGAAAGGAGCTGGAGAGAATTCCTTGCAGCACAGTCAGAGTCCTGGTGTGGAAGGAGTCAGAGGGGATTTCCTTGCAGCTCTGACAGAGCTTGGTGGCAGCTATTCAGGAGGAAAGCTGCATTCTGGTGGTGGACTCTGTTGCTGGGAGCAAGAGCAACAGAGCAAAGCTAAGTGGTGTTACCCCTGTTTTGTGACTTTCCTTATGTGTGTTTCAGTGCAGTAGTGGGATTAGTTTCCGCACCTTCCATTTCACTAGAAAGGGCTAGGTGCAGGGCGAGCTAGGGTTTTTAGGTTCCTGATCGGCGCCCGATGCGGAACCGGCCTAGGGATCATTAGGAGTGTAGAGACACTGACTTAGGGGAGTGCAGGAGGTCTCCACGTCCCCGTTCCCTATCACATGGCCCACCATTGTAATTGTTTCCCTGATGTTTCCGCTTATTATTTAAATTCGCCCTACTGGAGGCAGTGTATCCAGTTTCACGTGTATTTCTGAAATTCGCCTGCTGGAGGCGGTGTATCCGGCTGCACGTCTTATTATTTAAATTTGCCCTACTGGAGGCAGTGTATCCAGGGTCGTGTGTGTCATATAAATTCACCCTGCTGGAGGCGGTGTGTCCAGTCACACGTTGACCATTACATTATCACCAACCAAACTTTTTTTTCTGCTGAGCCATGGACCCAAGGCAAACCTTTGCCCAAATGCTGCAAATCTTTACTGAGGAAATTAAGGGGCTGCACGGTGAGTTGGTGCAGCAGCTGCAGCTGTTGGTGGGCTTTGGGGGTCTGGTTCAGGCACAGGCTCAGCCAGAACCCAAGATATCCCTTCCTGACAGGTTTTCTGGAGGGAGAGATCAATTCTTGGTATTCCAGCAAGCCTGCAAATTATATTTCAGGCTGCGTCCTCGCTCATACGGGAATGATGAGCAACGGTTGGGAATCATTATGTCCCTTCTTAAGGGGGATCCCCAATCCTGGGCCTTCTCCTTGCCGGACGATTCACCATCATTAGAGTCCATGGACGAGTTTTTTGATTAGGAGTCAATTTGTGCAGGGTCTGTCTCCAAAGTTGCAGGATACTCTGGTGCACTACTCCGCCCCCTGGTCGTTGGAGGCAGTCATGTCCCTTGCCATCCAGGTGGATAGACACCTTAGGGAGAGACATACACAAAATATGCCCCCTGTTGTCCTCGCTACGGAGGAGGACCCACCACTGCAGACGGAGGAACCCAGACAGCCCGGTGTTGTTGGTACAAAAAAGGGGGTGTCTGCAGCTCGTCGTGGTGGGGGGGTATGCTTTTCCTGTGGGAAGCCGGGCCACTTCATGGGAGCCTGCCCATTGCATGCCAAGTCTCCAGATGAACCCATGCAAGTAGGAGGATCTAGTTTGTGTACGGAGCTGCCTACGGTTCGGGGAGTGGTGTCGGCATGTTTTTACTGTGGGCAGACTGGTCATGTCCTGAAGGCTTGCCCAACCAGCACCAAACTATCATCTGTGCCATCTGTGAAGCCGCATTCTCCTGGTCGCTTGGAGGGAGGCGACCAGGAAGTGTATATTTCCTCCATTTTGCCCTCCCAAGGTACTATGTCAGCAGAGGTGTTGGCTGGCGGCGTACTGGAGGTGATACTGGTGCTTGTGGACAGCGGAGCAGGAGTTAGTCTGGTGGATGCTCGCCTTGTCCAGTCTCATGGCCTGAGGAGTAGGACGCTTGCCCAACCTATAAGCGTCCAGGCCATAAACTCTGTTCCACTGAGCCAGGGGAGCTTGACCCAAGACATAGAAAATATGCATCTACGTATAGGCATCATGAGGAGTCCTTCTCATGCTACGTCTTGGAAGGAATGCCAGTACCTATCGTTTTAGGCCTCTCTTGGCTGAAAAACCACAACCTGGTAATAGATTGGCGGGCGAGGGAAGTGGTCAGCTGGGGGCTGCTGCCTATGGACTACTGTCTCTGCTGTCTCTCTTCAATGGACCCCTTTCTCTCCAGTGAGAGCAGCAGATGTGCTGCAGGAGAGTAGGGGCAAGTCTCAACCCTCGCCATTAGCCAACCCTGGGAGGTGCAGACCTCGTGGTGGAAGAGGTTGGAGGGTGGTGTACCCATGGGGAGTTGCGGGGGTGTGAGTGTGGTGACACAGGGGGACGCCTCTGTTGTCAATCCCAGAAAGAGTTTACCTAATGGTGACAAATGAATGAGTGACAATAAATGTTCAGGTCCGGACCTGTGTGTGAATGGACATGTATGGGTGGTCACCAAAAAACATCCAGTAGAAGTGTGTTGCGGAATCTTACCAACTCGAGTTACCCCCAAACATACACATACACAACTCATTCCCCAGGTCGGCGCTTCGGAGATGTCTGGTGCCTCCAGAACATACATTGCCAATATCAGAGGTGTTTGTTTGTCATCAACCTGACGTGCAGGTAGTTGCAGGGGTGAACTCTGGATCTGGGCATCCCCTCTGTAGATGGTTCCCTGATGAGGAGCGGTCTTGAGTGTCCAGAGGCCCCTCATTGAGAGAGGGTACTGTCATGATCCAGGTTGGATGATGACAGTTAAAAGCACATGTAACCTTTTTTTCCCTTAAGCTGTGTGCTTAAGTTTGGTTTTGCCCCCGGTGGCCATTAGGATTATTACACAGTGGTGTCTTTTGTTCTAGTTTGCCCCCGGTGGTGGTTAGCGTTATTACACGGGAATCACTAACAGGTGTGATTCCTCTGGCTTAACTATAAAGGTGTGTCATGTGCTCTCACTGGTGTTGGTGATAGTGTTCATTTCCAACCATCCTTGGTGGAGAAATGAGCTGGAGAGAGTTCCTTGCAGCACAGTCAGAGTCCTGGTGTGGAAGGAGTCAGAGGGGATTTCCTTGCAGCTCTGACAGAGCTTGGTGGCAGCTATTCAGGAGGAAAGCTGCATTCTGGTGGTGGACTCTGTTGCTGGGAGCAAGAGCAACAGAGCAAAGCTAAGTGGTGCTACCCCTGTTTTGTGACTTTCCTTATGTGTGTTTCAGTGCAGTGGTGGGATTAGCTTCTGCACTGTCCATTTCACTAGAAAGGGCTAGGTGCAGGGCGAGCTAGGGTTTTTAGGTTCCTGATCGGCGCCCGGTGCGGAACCGGCCTAGGGATCGTTAGGAGTGTAGAGACACTGACTCAGGGGAGTGCAGGAGGTCTCCACGTCCTCGTTCCCTATCACATGGTCCACCATTGTAATTGTTTCCCTGATGTTTCCGCTTATTATTTAAATTCGCCCTACTGGAGGCAGTGTATCCAGGGTCGCATGTGTCATATAAATTCGCCCTGTTGAAGGCAGTGTGTCCAGTCACACGTTGACCATTACAAAATTCTTGCTGAACTTTTCTGACATTTTATAGTGTTTTTATGTTATATTTATATAGTGCCTTTTCTCAGCAAGTATTCAATCCCCCCTTTTTTCCCCCTTTTTGCTATCTTGTTTTACCATTTCTAGTTGAATGTGAATAAAAAATAAAAAAATACTAAAAACACTAAAAAGACAAAACATTTTTTATTAGAACAGACACCAATACATTTACTGATTAATTAAAAGTGTAATTCATGATCACACTTTAATAAATTAAATACACATTTAGATCTTAGTCATTTACTTTAATTGTGCATATTTTCACTTTGTGAACTTGCCGAACCTACTCCCTTAGGCACCATGTCTATGGGTTCTTATTGGCTTGCCCTTCCACCTTGCAAAATATGGCCATCCGAATTAGGGAGGCTATATAGAGTACATTCCATGTACCTGGGTGGGGCACACCCTGAGGAAGAAGGACTGCGTCTCCTTCGAAGCGCGTCAGTTTATGGCTGCACCGAGGTCCCGTAGCTTAGCCTTCAGTGACATCACACTATTCATGGCCTCCCCTCATTCTGTGGCTCAGTAGAAGCGCTTTTGGCTGGAGCGCATCATCGTTACCATCAATCCGGATAGGCACAGCAGAGGGGCAGAAACAAGAGGACGCTCCCACAATGGAACAACTTTGCCAGAGGATCCTGCCATCGTTAATCCCATGGTATGGAAACTGGAGGATTGTGAATGAAATTCATGGAACAGCAAGTGTTTCACTGATCTAAGTACTTGAACCAACTGTGCTGGATGCAACAAGTGCAACCGAACTTAACTAGTCTCCCTGCATCAGATTAGGACACTCTTTGACTACTGATCCCCTGAACCCAACATCATTCCCACTATATGTCATTGTGGGCACAAGTCACCTTTCACTGTCGGGGAAGGTAGTTGTTAAATATTGAGCTATATCACACAAAATGTTGTTGCTATAGAGTTTTTTTCTTCTAAACATATATCATATCTGTACCCAATAAAGGTGTTCTAGCACAGTAGTATATAGTTATATTTCCTATTAACCCCCCGTCAGGAACAATATTCGCACTAACTCGTAATGGAACAATGTGCCTGTCAAGCGCAGGCTGGAAAAATGCCTAGAATATCTAATTTTCTCAATTTCAGTAATCTAAAAGTGATCAGAGACCTTCATAGGGATGTAATAAAAGAGACTACACATTATCAGGTGCAAAACAAACCCATTTACTCAACATAAAAGTAATAACTTTGATATACACAAATTTCAAAACTCCTGAGAAGCACACTTTCATTTGTAAGAAAATCTGCCTTATTTATATGAAATATCCACAAACCTTTCTCTATCCATTCATAAAACAAGCTAAATAAACAATAGTAATGACTAAAAACATTACATACCAACCTTATAAAGTGTGATGTGTTCGGGACCAATGAGCCTGAGAAGCCAGCACAGCTATATCTTCCTTCCTGAAACTCTGCATACCAACTGTGGTATCAGGTTTCACACAGCAGCTAGAGCCAGGAGACTATCTAGAGGGAGGGGGTTTCCTGAAAATCTGGTGAGAAGGGAGAAATGAAAGTAGAAGAGCTGCGCCTGTCAGATCCATTGTTCCTGACGGAGGGTTAATCATCTGCTGACAGGATAGTACACAGAGCATGTCTTACTATCAGCAGCTTCACTATATCTGCACTTCGTAAGCGCCAGTGTGTTTTCTTCTCTTCTTCCTTTCAGCTTTTCAAAAATGGCTGGATAATTTCCTCAGTACACATAACATTTTGGGTTATAGATAATTAAGAGATACAAAATTTAGAATTGGTTGAGAAAGGTTGAACTTGATGAACCTAGGTATTTTTTCAATCTACTGTATGTAACTATGCAGATTGATCTTTATGGATTGATCTTTGTGTCTATTGAATTACAATATTGGGAAAGGCTGTTCTTTCCTTGTGATTTAATCTGTTTTTAGATGTGTGAATTTATTTTGATTTAATCAAATTTTACATTTTTGTTATTTTTTGGGTGTGTGCAGACTATATTTAATGTGTTTCTATTCTTTTGGTGTTTCATCAATAATAGCAATCCGTCCTGGCCTTATGCAGCAAAACAGGCCTAATCCATGATTCTACCACCAATATGTTTCACATATGGTATGAGTTTGTTATGCTGTAATACAGTGTGTTTCTTTTCCTAAATAGGACACTTCTGATTTAAACCAAAAAGCTCTATTTCATCTCATTCATCCATAAAACATATAGCCTTTAGACTTATTCAGGTAATCTTCAGCAAACTGTAAATGGGCAGCAAAGGTCTATTTGTAGAACACTCGTAAGGGAGATGAGCAAAGCACCGGGTAACTAACCAGGTAACAACCAGGACCTGAACCATGTGGTAGTAGGAGGTGTTCGGGGGTGGAGCCAGAGGAGACGATAAACACAGGAGAGTAGCCAAGCAAGCTAAGATCAGAACCAGGAGATCATGAGATACCAATGGGGTGAGAGAGGGGATTGTCAGAATTGAAGACAGAGGTCAAAAAGCCAGAACGAGCAGTGCGGTACAATAGGGACAAACTGTAACGGAGTAACAATAGCCAAGCCAGGAGGCCAGAACCGAATAAGACAATAGTACCAAAACGTGCCACAGAGAGCAGCGTGAACAGACAGACCAGGTCATACATAGGAGGCAGTCAATACACGCACACCAGTATAGCTGACAGGGAATCCTAGTCTGGAGTGAGTATAAATACCTGTGACGCTGCAAGAAGCGAGCGCAAGAGTGGACCCTCTGGACCGTGGAACTGACCTACCCCTGGGTGAGCAACCTAGGGGAAGCCGACCCCTATATAGGGATAGTCAGGAGCAAGCCCAGAGGTCACAGAACCACGGCAACTGATACCAAGAGGGGCGGCTCAAGCTGAGAATGTGGAGCAAGACTGAGTGGTGCCATGGGAGGATGGAGGCTTTGAGATAACCGGAGCCGGAGACACAGATCCCAGGGTGCAGGCGGGTACAGGAGTGGACATCAGGAGTGGACCATAGGACGGCTGCAACAGGAGGTAGCTGTGGAGAGAGTAAGGAGCTAAATCGGGCTTGATAGACACTAAGGAACGAGAGTGCGGTGGGAAGCAGGGCAATGCAAGGGTGCACAGGAAAACTAGAGACGGGAGCGCACGAGGCAGCAAGCGCAGGCCCGAGTTATAGAGCGCTTATTGACTGAATAACCAGGCACCTCCCCATAGAGGAGGTGTCCAGAAATAGCTCCAGACTAACCTGGATGGGCTACCGAGTTTCACAGGGCGGAGGCATCCGAGGACATAATAATGCTGGAGAGAGGTGCAGGTGCCCTTTAAGGGACCCGGCACATGCGCAGATGCGGGGAGGAACGAGAGGCTGGAAGCAGAGAGGAGACACAGTGGGACCGTGCAGGGACAGTGCGCCGAAACCTAGAAGAGAAGCAAGAGGAACCACTACCTATGGCAGGGGTGACGGCAGGCACAGCAGCAGTGGAGGCAGGCACAGCAGTGGGCATAGCAGCGGTAACAGTACCCCCTCTTTACAACCCCTCCTACCACGACTGGAGAGGACCTTATTAAGGATTCGAGGGGCATTTATGTTCTTTAACGGCTCCCTCGATCTCTCCTCAGGGCGAAAACCCTTCCAATCAATCAAGAAAAAAGTTTTCCTGCAAACCTTTTTTCATGGCCAAAATATCTTTCACCTCAAATACATTCTTGGTACTCACAGGTTGAGACAGGGTACCAGTAGAACAGTGTAAGCGATTGAAGATAGCGGGTTTGAGCAGATACACATGCAGGGTATTGGGAATGCGAAGCGAGGCAGGCAATCTTAGCTTGTAGGCCACACGGTTGACTTGTCTCAGTATCTCGAAGTGGCCGATGTAGCGAGGACCCAACTTGTACGATGGCATCTTGAATCTATTGTACCTTGTGGATAGCCAGACCTTGTCACCAGGACTGAAAGGAGGAGAATCCAGGTGCCTCTTATCGGCGTGTCTTTTCATCCTACCAGACGCTTTGCTGAGTGCCTCTTTGACATCTTCCCAGATCTGAGAGAATTACTAAATCAAAGAGTCAGCTGCTGGTACTCCTGATGTTAGAGAAACAGGAAGAGGCATACCTGGATGTTGACCATACAAGATGAAGAAAGGAGTCTTGGAGGAGGACTCACTGGAGTGATTATTATAGGTGAACTCAGCCCACGGAAGCAGATTGACCCAGTCATCCTGGTGTGCCTTAGAAAAGTGTCGAAGATAGGTAGCTAAGACTTGATTAGTCAGCTCCACTTGGCCATTAGACTGAGGGTGGTAGGCTGAAGAGAAGTCCAGAGTCACATTCACGAGTTTGCACAGAGATCTCAAGAAGCGGGATTTAAATTGAACTCCTCTGTCAGAAACGATGTGCCAAGGGAAGCCGTGGAGTCTGAAGATGTTCCCAATAAAAATCTTGACTAACTCAGGGGCAGATGGAAGACTGTGCAAGTGAGCCATCTTAGAGAACCGATCTGCCACCAGAGGAGCTGGGAAGATCGGTAATGAAGTCCATGGCTATATGCTGCCAAGGAGCGGATGGCACTGGGAGAGGAAGCAGGGTTCCAGAAGGTAATTGTCTAGGAAATTTGTTCCTAGCACAAGATGGACATGAGGCGACAAATTATTTGACATCCAGACGCAGAGTGGACCACCAGTAATAGCGGGCAATGAGAAGCAAAGTCTTCTTAACTCTGGCATGCCCGGCCAACTTGGATGAATGTCCCCAGAGTAATACTCTCCTCCAGTCACCCTCAACGATGAAAGTCTTTCCCGGCGGCAGACTGGTCAAACTCTGAAGAGCCACAGTGATGACCTTGGCAGGGTTGACAATATGCGTTGGTTCCTCTTCAACATCGTCATGCTGAAAAGACCTCGATAATGCATCCATTTTGACGTTCCTGTCGCCAAGCCGGAAGCGAAGTTCAAAATCAAAATGGGTGAAAAACAGGGACCACCTAGCCTGTTGAGGATTGAGTCTCTGTGCGGATTATAGATAGGCTAGATTCCTATGATCGGTGAAGATCACAAATGGATGCACGGCCCCCTCGAGGAGATACCGCCACTCCTTCAGAGCTAGTTTTATGGCCAGTAACTCACGGTCCCCAATGGTATAATTGCGTTCGGCTGCAGAAAACGTTTTAGTGAAGAAGCCACATGGAATCAACCGACCCTCGGATGTCCTCTGCGAGAGTACAGCTTCGACACCCATGGAAGAAGTGTCCACCTCTAGAATGAATGGTTTGTTAGTCTCAGTACTGGCGCTGTGGTGAAGGACTGCTTTAGAAGTAAGAAGGCCTCCTCTGCCTCCGGAGTCCAAGACTTGGGACTCGTACCTTTATGGGTAAGAGAAGAGATAGGTTTGATCAAGGAAGAGAAATGAGGAATGAATTGCCTGTAATAATTGGTGAATCTGAGAAATCTTTGAATAGCTCTTACTCCGCAGGGTCGCAGCCAGTCGAGGATGGCAGACACCTTCTCAGGATCCATCTTTAGACCGGAATCTGAGATAATATAACCCAGGAAGGGTAGAGAAGTTCGTTCGAAGAGGCATTTCTTGAGCTTGGCATACAGATGATTCTCCCTCAGATGCTGCAAGACTAGACGAACACTTCTTCTGTGGGTAGAGAGGTCCGAAGAAAAGACAAAGATGTCATCCAGATACACCACAACACAGAAGTACAGGAGATCGCGGAAAATGTCATTGACAAATTCTTGAAACACAGCAGGAGCGTTGCAGAGACCGAACGGCATGACTAGGTATTCGTAGTGACCATCTCGGGTGTTAAAGTCGGTCTTCCACTCATCCCCGGAGTGGATTCGGACCAAGTTGTAGGCACCTCGGAGGTCAAGTTTAGTGAAAATTCGAGCCTCCTTCAGTCGATCAAATAGCTCTGGGATTAGAGGCAGGGGGTATCGACTGTGATGTCATTCAAACCCCTGTAGTCAATACAATGCCGAAGAGAGCTATCTTTATTCTTCACAAAGAAAAATCCTGCTCCTGCAGGGTATGAAAACTTTCGAATGAATCCTCTGGCCAAGTTCTCCCAGATATATCCTGACATGGCCTGAGTCTCTGCAGGAGACAGCGGGTAAATTCTACCCCTGGGTGGGGTGGAGCCGGGGACAAGCTCAATCGGGCAGTCGTAGGGGCGATGTGGAGGAAGACGCTCAGCCTCCTTCTTATTAAAGACGTCCACATATGCCCAATACAATTGAGGTAATTCTGCGGGAACGGCAGTAGGCTGAGGAGCGTAAACTGAACGCACGGATTGCAGACACCAATCCAGACAAGTAGATCCCCAGCGGAGAACATCTCCTGAGCGCCAGTCAAATGTAGGCTCGTGGAGCTTAAGCCAAGGTAGGCCAAGCAGCAGAGCATGCGAGATGTTCGGCAAGATGTATAATGCGATCCATTCACGATGTAGTACTCCATTCTGTAATTCAATCTCTTCGGTCACCATGGTAACAGCCTCTCAGGGATCTCCCGTCTTCCGATGCAATCAAACATGGTTTGTCCAGGGTCCGTACCGGAATCTGAAGTCTTCGAACAACCTCAAGACTGATGAAACTGCCAGCTGCACCCAAATCCACGTAGGCCACCTACGAATGGCGTCTCTGCTCTAAGATCAGTAAGACAGACAGTGTCAGGGGAGAAGGATCAGAGACATCTAGGAAGGCATTTCCTACCTGACCTAGGTAGAGGAGTCTCCCGGGGTGTCTGGTCGCCTCGCGGGACCGTTCCTGGAAACGCAGGTCAATGCGCGCAGCCAAAGAGATTAACTCCTCCAAGGAAGCTGAGGTATCATGCCCTGCGAGCTTATCCTTTATCCGGCCCAACAATCCACACCAAAAAGCTCCAACTAGGGCTTCTTAATTCCACCCTAACTCTGAGGCTAGGGTGCGAAAACGGATGGCATACTGACCCATCGACAGGGAACCCTGATTGAGATTGAACAGGGACTCAGTCGCAAATGTCAAATGCCCGGGTTTGTCAAAGACCCTACGGAAGGTATCTAGGAATACTGCCAACTGGAAGACTATGGGATCATCACGTTCCCACAGGGGATTAACCCGTCAAAGCCTCCCCTTCTAGATGGGATACTACAAAAGTACTTTAGCCCGATCGGTGGGGTATTGCTGGGGGAGGAGCTCAAAGTGGAGACGGCACTGATTCAAAAACCCCCTGCAGAGTTAGGGATCCCCTCTGTATCTAGGTGGCTTACAAAAATGCGGCAGTGGATGGGACTGGGAAGTCGAGCTAAGGTCATTGGAAGCTGCTTGAACGGGGGCTGCCGCAGAGGTCTGCAGGTTATGCAGGCGGTCATCAACTGAGGCCAGATAACTCAGCATGCGAACCTGTGTGTCACATTGCTGAGTGAGCTCCTGCTGGAGACCAGAAATCTGAGTGCCATTAACTGGGTCAGAGGCCTGTGAGAATCATGTGGGAATGGTGGATGAGGGCAGGTATATCTCGCCCAGATTCCTTTCCTATGTGGCCTAGTCTGGTCAGTATCGCACCTGCTTACTAATGGATAATGGGAGGTGGATATATAAGGATGCAAGGTGGTTGTGTGAGTGTCTCAGCCTGGGAACACAGAGAGCCTGTCTGTGTGAGAGACACACACGTGAGTGGAAGCAGTGCCCACTGCAACTGTGGTTTGGCTGGACGGGAGAAGCCCGCCAGTTGGTAGTTAGGTTGTTCATTGTTTAGTTAGTGCCGGACAGGCAAGGATTTGTTTTATGTTTTATTTCCTTTTGCATTGCTTTCACCGTTAATAAACCTGACCCAGGGTCAGTTATGCACACGAATCCCCGCTCTGCGCCTGAGTTTCATGCTGACTGCACGTGACCTTTGACCCCAGCAAAGGCGATCCCGGAGTGTTTTATCACATTGTGGTGGAGAACGCGGGCATCACGTTGCAAGCATGAGCATGGAGGACGTGGTGAAAGCGCTGGTACAGTCCACCGCCGTCCAGCAAGAAGCTAATCGGGTGATGATGGCCCAGCTGAAGGAGTTGGTGGACATGACAGCTACCGATCGTTCGCTTCTCCAGCAGGTGGCGCAGCGCTTGGCAAGCTTACCTGAGCTTAACCTGGAAGCCGAGTCGAGAGTGATTCACGTGAGTCGGTACTGGCAGAAAATGACGCCTGATGATAACGTCGAGGCATACCTGACCACGTTTGAACGGACGGCGGTGCGAGAAAAATGGCCGAAGGCACGATGGGCCGGCCTGATTGCCCCGTTTCTTTCCGGTGAGGCCCAAAAGGCGTATTATGACCTGGAACCTGAAGCTGCGCAGGACTTTGACAAATTGAAAGCCGAGATCTTGGCCCGGCTGGGAGTGACGACCGCTGTCCGGGCACAGAGAGTGCATCAATGGACTTATCAGCCAGATAAACCACCGCGGTCCCAGATGTTCGACCTGATCCACGTGACGAAGAAGTGGCTACAACCCGAGGTGTTGACAGCGCCAGAGATAATCCAGAGAGTCGTCCTGGACAAGTACCTGAGAGCTCTACCGCCAGCCCTGAGGAAGAGGGTAAGCCATGGAAATCCTACGACGGCAGATCAACTGGTGGATCTGGTTGAACGTTACTCCGTGGCGGAAGGACTCCGAGACGACGCTACCCCACCTCGTTCTTCATCGTCTCCACGTGGAACCGGTAAGACTGTTCCAGGGAGTAGGGGAGATGGAAAAATCCCTAAGACAGTGGGGGAGGAAAACGGGACTGCCCGCACTGCGAGGCCGAGAGTAACGAACTATGGTCTAAGCAAGGGGCCCGTTAGGTGTTTCCGCTGCCAAGAGATGGGACATATTGCTGCGAACTGTCCGGTCACTACTGAACCCATGCAGTGCGACGTCACAGACTCTAAAAACCGCATGTCTATGGTTGCACGGGTAGTGAATGTGAATGCCGGTCAAAAGGATGTGGAAAAACACTTGTGTGATTTAACTGTTGATGGCAAAAATGTGGTGGCATTGTTAGACTCGGGAAGTGTGGTGACTCTGGTGAAGGCCAGTCTGGTGCCAGCCCCGACTGGGCCATCAGACAAATTCTCTGTAACGTGTGTGCATGGAGACACCTGTTCGTACCTCACCACAGTCATATGCATTACAACTTCCTATGGGTCTGTGCAACATAAAGTGGGACTCGTCCCGGCGTTATTGCATGATGTTATCCTGGGCCGGGATTTTCCCCACTTCTGGCAATTGTGGGAGAATCAGTTGATGCCCTCGGGTAATAGTGTACATGATTCTTCTCCCAGGGAGCGTGTGGGTCCCGAACCCCTGGAAGAGGTCTCCCTGGAAGACTCGGGGGAAGAGTCTGTGGGAAATGACCTGCAGTTCCCGTTTTCAGTCATGGCGGGTGATAATGAGGAGACCGGGGAAGAGGAGGAGGCTGACAGCCGTCCACCTCCCCGTTTGCCGGATTTAGAAGTTCAGAAAGATGACTTCCAAAGCGAGCAAATAAAGGATCCTACCCTTTCTCAGGCTAGGACAAATGTGAAAGTGATAAATGGGGTGCCCGTAGAACCTGGCTCTAGGCTGGCATATCCTTACATGGTTCTGGAGAATGATTTACTCTATCAGATAGAGAAAAAGGGGGAAGATACGGTGCAACTATTAGTCGTGCCAAAACCCTACCGGCGGCAGGTCCTGGACCTGGCCCACGGACATGTGATGGGAGGTCACCTGGGAGTCCAGAAAACCACCGAAAGGATATTACACTGTTTTGTTTGGCCAGGCATGCATCACGATATTCGTGTATATTGCGAGTCTTGTCCTGACTGCCAAGCCTCTATACCTAAGCCCCGGTTCTGTAGCCCTTTGGTACCTCTACCTATTATTGAAGTCCCGTTTGAGAGGATTGGGATGGATTTAGTTGGGCCCCTTCCACGGTCTGCACGTGGACACCAACATATCCTGGTCATCTTGGATTATGCCACTCGTTACCCGGAGGCCATCCCTTTGCGTAACACGGCCACCAAGACGATTGCCAAGGAGCTGGTGCATGTGTTTAGTCGGGTCGGTATACCAAAACAGATACTCACCGACCAGGGGACCCCCTTTATGTCCAGGATAATGAAGGAGCTCTGCCGATTGTTACAAATCGAACCGTTACGCACATCCGTGTATCACCCTCAAACAGACGGGTTGGTCGAACGGTTCAATAAAACTCTGAAGCAGATGCTGAGAAAGGTGATAGACAAGGATGGGAAGAACTGGGACTATTTACTTCCGTATTTGCTTTTTGCCATCAGGGAAGTACCCCAGTCTTCCACGGGATTCTCGCCTTTCGAGTTATTGTACGCCCGACGTCCTCGCGGACTGTTAGACGTTGCAAAAGAAACCTGGGAGGGTCAGGTCACTCCATTTAAAACAGTGATAGATCACGTCACACAAATGCAGGACCGTATTGCGGCTGTTATGCCTATCGTCAAAGAACACATGATACGGGCTCAAGGAGCCCAAAAAAGAATTTATGATAGGGGCGCCAAGATCCGTACGTTTGCACCCGGAGATAGGGTGTTGATCCTGGTCCCCACGGTGGACAGTAAGTTCCTGGCAAAGTGGCAGGGCCCCTTTGAGATCAAGGAAAGAGTTGGTGAAGTAAACTACAAAGTATACCAGGCAGGTAAACGGAAACCTGAGCAGATTTATCATGTAAGTCTGATAAAGCCCTGGAAGGATCGGTCTGCCTTGTCAGCGGAGCTGGCCCGTCCTGTCTGCTCGCATACTGTACCGGAGGTACGGGTTGCAGAGACTCTCTCGGAGCGGCAAAAGACGGAAGTCAGGCAGTTTCTACTTCACAACCAAAAGTTTTTCTCAGAAAAACCCGGGCAGACTATGCTAATGAAACATGACATCGTAACGGAACCTGGTGTCACAGTTCACGTAAAGCCCTACCGAATCCCGGAAGCGCGCCGTGAAGCCGTTTCCCGAGAAGTGAAGGCAATGTTAGAGTTAGGAGTCATTGAGGAATCGCACAGTGCGTGGTCCAGCCCGATTGTGCTAATTCCTAAACCAGACGGCACCATCCGGTTCTGTAATGACTTCAGGAAACTGAATGCGGTCTCAAAATTTGATGCCTACCCTATGCCCCGGGTCGATGAGTTAATAGATCGGTTAGGAAAAGCTCGGTATATTACGACCCTAGACCTAACAAAGGGGTATTGGCAGATCCCTCTGGCGGAGGCTGCCAGAGAAAAGACGGCATTTGCTACCCCAGAAGGTCTATTTCAGTATGTGTATATGCCGTTTGGACTGCACGGAGCACCAGCGACCTTCCAGAGACTGATGGATCGAGTCCTGAGGCCACATAGGCGGTACGCTTCGGCCTATTTGGACGACATTGTCATTTACAGCTTGGACTGGGAGACTCATCTCCAGAAAGTACAAGCTGTGATTGACGACCTGTGGGAGGCAGGTCTAACCGCGAACCCCAAGAAATGTCACATCGGGCTAGAAGAAGCCCGGTATTTGGGGTATGTAATTGGGAGGGGTGTTGTTAAACCCCAGGTTGATAAGATTCAGGCGGTTCAGGACTGGCCACAACCTGTCAACAAGAAGCAGGTGCAAGCCTTCCTGGGGATCGCCGGTTATTATCGCCGGTTCATACCCAATTTTGCAGCCATCGCTACCCCCCTGACGGATCTTACAAAAGGGAAAGACTCCGTCATGATTAAATGGAGTTTAGCGGCTGAAGAAGCCTTCCATAGCCTAAAACGGGCACTTTGCTCTCAGCCCGTACTGGTGACTCCAGACTTCCGCAGCGAGTTTGTGGTACAAACGGATGCCTCTGATACCGGTATCGGGCCGTACTCTCACAAGTGAGGGACGGAGTGGAACACCCAGTCCTCTATCTCAGCAGGAAGCTGAATAAACACGAGCAAAGGTATGCAGTCGTGGAAAAAGAGTGCCTAGCCATTAAGTGGGCTCTAGAGGCCCTCAAATATTACCTGGTGGGCCGAAAGTTCAGGCTGATCACTGACCATGCCCCTCTCAAGTGGATGCACTTGAACAAGGAACGGAATAGCCGGGTGACCCGGTGGTTCCTTTCCCTGCAGGCCCACACTTTTACGGTGGAGCACCGCCCAGGGGTACAGATGGGGAATGCAGATGCCCTGTCCCGAGTGCACTGTTTGGCGGGTGTCATTGCTCGACCAGAGTGGTCTGAGCAGAAGGGGGGGATATGTGAGAATCATGTGGGAATGGTGGATGAGGGCAGGTATATCTCGCCCAGATTCCTTTCCTATGTGGCCTAGTCTGGTCAGTATCGCACCTGCTTACTAATGGATAATGGGAGGTGGATATATAAGGATGCAAGGTGGTTGTGTGAGTGTCTCAGCCTGGGAACACAGAGAGCCTGTCTGTGTGAGAGACACACACGTGAGTGGAAGCAGTGCCCACTGCAACTGTGGTTTGGCTGGACGGGAGAAGCCCGCCAGTTGGTAGTTAGGTTGTCCATTGTTTAGTTAGTGCCGGACAGGCAAGGATTTGTTTTATGTTTTATTTCCTTTTGCATTGCTTTCACCGTTAATAAACCTGACCCAGGGTCAGTTATACACACGAATCCCCGCTCTGCGCCTGAGTTTCATGCTGACTGCACGTGACCTTTGACCCCAGCAAAGGCGATCCCGGAGTGTTTTATCACAGGCCTGTAACGAAGTTAGACGGGAGTCCATGGTTTGCATGAAGGTCATGAAGCGCTTTTGATTCTTGTGCAAGTGACCCAGCTCCTCCTGGGCAAAGAATACGGTACCGGCAGGGTCCATGGCCTGGTTATTCTGTGATGCTGCAAGAAGCGAGCACAAGAGTGGACCCTCTGGACCATGGAACTGACCTACCCCTGGACGAGCGACCTAGTGGAAGCTGAACCCTATACAGGGATCATCAGGAGCAAGCCCAGAGGTCACAGAACCATGGCAGCCAATACCAAGAGGGACGGCTCAAGCAGAGAATGGGGAGTGAGACTGAGTGGGGCCATGGGAGGACAGAGACTGAGATAACAGGAGCCGGAGACACGGATCCTAGGGCGCAGGCGGGTACAGGAGGGACACCGGAGGTGGACATCAGGAGAGGACCACAGGACGGCTGCAACAGGAGGTAGCTATGGAGAGAGTGCGGTAGCAAGCAGGGCAACGCAAGGGTGCACAGGAAAACTGTAGAGCCGTGAGCGCACGAGGCAGCAAGCACAGGCCTGAGTTATAGAGCGGTTATGGACTGAATAACCAGACACCTCCCCATAGAGGAGGTGCCCAGAAATAGCCCCTGACTAACCCGGATTGGCTACCGAGTTTCACAGGGCGGAGGCATCCGAGGACATAATAATGCTGGAGATAGGTGCAGGTGCCCTTTAAGGGACCTGGCGCATGCGCAGATGTGGGGAGGAATGAGAGGCCGAAAGCAAAGAAGGGACACGGTGGGACCGTGCAGGAACAGCGCGCTGAGACCTAGGAGAGAAGCAAGAGGAACCACTACCCGTGGCAGCGGTGGCAGCAGGCACTGCAGCGTTGGAGGGAGGCACTGCAGCAGGCACATCAGCGGTAACAATACCACTCCCAAATCCAAAGGGAGGCCAGCAAAATTAACCATGAGAGAGCAGGACATTAACCATGTCCTAACCATGACAACTCACTTCTCCTTACAATCCTGCTTTGCAGACCATTGTTGTTTAGTGTCTTCATTATGAATGGCTCATTAGCATTTACATTAGCTAATGTGAGACTGGCCTTTAGTTGCTTAAATTTTACCTTGGGTTTCATTGTAACCACACATAGTGTTATGCATTTTTCTCTTTGAGTGATCTTTGTTGATCAACCACCTTTTGGAAGGGTAAAAATAGTCCTGAATTACTCCATTTGTGCATAATCTGTCGGATTGTCGATTGGTGGTGTCCAAACTTTTAGAAATGGTTTTGTAACCTTTTCCAGCACGATGAGCCTCAACAACTAATTTTCTGAGATCCTCAGAAATCTTCTTTGTTCTTGTCTTGATACACTTCCATAAAAATGTGCTATAAAGATCAGACTTTGATACATCCCTGTTCTTTAAATAAAAGAGGCAGCCCACTCACACGTGATTGTCATCTCATTGAATGAACATACCAGATTTTAATTTCATATTCAAATCATCTGCTAATCATAAAGGTTCACATACATTTTCCACTCATAGACATATGATTTTGGATAATTTTCATGATTTAAAACATGATTAAGTCTAGTATGTTTGACTCATTTGTTTGATTTGGTTCTCTGAATCTACTTTTAGGACTTCTTTATCTACTTCAGGAAAATCTAATGTCGTTTCAGGCCAAAGTTATGCAGAAATGTATAAAATTCTGAAGGGTTCACAAAATTTCAAGCATTGCTACAACTGCAGTGTTATTGTTATAAATACTGGAAAGGAGAGGAAGTGTTGACTCACTTTTTTTACATGCCAGCCCTGATCAGTAATGTAACCTAGGTCTGTGATAACCCTTTTTGCTTGGCTGCTCTTTAAGTAATCAATCAGTTTAAGCAAGCAATCAGCAAGGAAATCCATTAGGCATCATGATGAAATGTTTATTATGATGTCATTTAGCATCCAGAGTGCATTGAAAAAGGCTTTTTGTAACTATTTCTTTCTACAGTGATGTAGTAGCAAGGATCAGTTGACATCTAAAGTCATCTATATCCCAGCTTGTGGCAATTGAAAGCCTTTATAACAATGTCACATGTCATGATTCTGATGAATGATAAACGTTTTATTAGTATTATGGTTCTCGAAAGCTGTGTTCCATTCTACTGCTGCCCCATGTCATCTTACACATTTTTAAAAATCTGTATTGAATGGATCATACCTCATAAAAATATCAATTACTTGTGCCTTTTCCATTCTCTTTCTATTGACAATTAATTTTTAATGCATCTGAAGTGGACTCAAGAAGAAAGCAGCTAACTTTCAGCAATAATTTGCTGCAAAGAGAAGAGTCAAAAGTCATTCTAAATCAGATAAGGTAACTGACGGTTGATTTTGTGTAAGTTATGTCATGGAGAAAGGGATTAGTGCTGGAATAATTAAATCTACAGTTGAGAGAATCTTTCCTTGGTTTACAGAGAAATTTGAACTGCTGAAAATAGTCTAGATTAAATTTAATTTGAGGTTATCTATATATGTTTTCAAAGAGCTTATCTTTAGATTTTGATGATGTCATCTTTTGGGATACTTTATTGATTTGTCCTCCTTGTCTGGAAGCTTAAATGGAACCTGTCACAAGGTTTTTCCCATATAACCTAAGGTCACCACCTTTACTGCATTCTGGAATGTTGTATACAGTATATGTCTCCAAGCCACACTGCAAAACAGAAAAAGACCTTTTTATTTTACTCACTTATGGGGCGGTCCAGTCTGATGGGCGTCGCTGGTCTTGGTCCTGTTTCTCTTCTTTCTTCGTGTGAATGACGTGTCCTAAGGCCTGTTTCACACATCAGTTTTTCACCATCAGTCAAAATCCGCCAAAAAGTGAAAATGGCGGATCCACTAAAAATGTGTAAAAACGGATGCAAGCGGATGGTACGGATCCGTGTTTTGACAGGTCCGCTATACGGATTTTTGTACGGATCCGTCAAAATCCGGATCCGTTCCATCCGCTGGCATCCGTTTTTTTCCATCCATTGTATCCGTTTTCTGACGGATCCGTTTTTCCACACCTCCAAAATGAGATGCTTCCAAATATGATTGGCTCTTGGAAAATGCTCCCAAATGTGATTGGATACTGGAAACTAGGGAAAACTGTATCTATGGTGTTGTAAAATAATAACTTTGAAAGGTTTTAGAGCTAGTGGCAGAGATGGAAGGAGTAATTGCGAGTATCAACAGCTTCTGTGTGGAATTTGATCTTCACTGCAATTGGTTGGCAATTATTGCTCTCCAGAGGGAGAAAAGAAGACTGCGAATCCTGCGTCTCCAACGCATGAAGAGACGACTGCAGTGGATTCATCCGATAAATGCACAGAGATTTACCATTGGCGTGTTTTCTACACTGTATCTGGAATTGAGGGATAATCCGGACAAGTTCTTCAATTATGTGCGGATGAGGCACGACCTGTTTGAGATATTGGTGGAGTGTGTCGGAGCGCAAATCCGGAGAAGGGACACCTACATGCGCTTTTCTATTTCACCGGCGGAGCGTTTGATTGTGACCCTTCGGTAAGTTATCTATTTTTTAAAAGATTTCAGATTCTGCAGACTTTTATTGTTATGAAATGGCTTGTAGTTTGTATTAATTTTACTTTTTCACCTTTTTTTACCAGATTCCTGGCAACTGGAGAATCCTTCACCTCCCTCCATTACCAGTTCCGACTTGGGATTTCAACAATATCTGGAATTGTCCAACAGACCTGCCGGGCATTGTGGGATTGTCTACAGGAGGAGTTCATCCACAGCCAACACAGGAAAGGTGGCTGGAGATTGCAGACAACTTTCAACAATTCTGCCAGTTTCCAAATTGCGTTGGTGCCGTGGATGGGAAGCATATAAGGATTGTGAAACCCATTCGATATGGATCAGAATTTTTCAACTACAAGAAATTCTTTTCAATTGTACTGATGGCCATTGCAGACGCAAAATGCAAATTTATTGCGGTGGACATTGGTGCGTAAGGTCGTTCAAATGATTCTCAGGTCTTCAAGATGTCCGCAATGGGCCATCGTTTGTATGGAGACAATTTTGATTTCCCACCTCCAACACCACTCCCTGGAACAACAGGCCCACCAATGCCATTTGTGTGTGTTGGTGACGACGCATTTCAACTGTCCAAACATCTTCTCAAGCCATATGGAAGTCATGGATTGACACACAGGAAAAAAATATTTAACTATCGATTGACAAGAGCGCGAAGAGTGGTGGAGTGCGCTTTTGGGATTTTAACTGCAAAATGGAGAGTGCTGTTAACTGCCATAAAAATGAAAACTGAGAATGTGGATGAGGTGGTGAAGGCATGTGTCATCCTGCACAATTTCGTACTTTCAAAGGTACCTGTTTCCATGGAAGAAAATGTTTGTGAAACCACCTTGTGGGATTATCAGCAGACAACTGTTCGGAGTACTGTGTCAAGAATGAGGGACCACATTTGCGGATTATTTTCTGTCATCAGAAGGAAGAGTTGACTGGCAAGATGACAAGGTATAATTTTTTTAAATTTTTTTTTTATACCAATTGTGGGTAATAACAGTGTTGTGTTTTTTGACCTTTACACCAACGGTGTACTTTGAAATGTTACCAAGTGTTGTGTTTTTTGACCTTTACACCAACGGTGTACTTCGAAATGTTACCAAGTGTTGTGTTTTTTGACCTTTACACCAATGGTGTACTTTCAACCTTTACCAAGAACTAAAGAAAAAAAGTAAACTACACAATAAATTTCTTTTGAAGCAAAAACATGTTTATTTTTGCAATTTTTTTCAAAATTATATACTGTTACTTTAGTAATTTTGAGAACTGTTCTTTTAATATTTTTTTTAGAAAAATAGATATAACAAATTTTTTTAGAACATACATTTTTTTACAACATTACAGATGCCGGTTTTGTTGGGTGGAGATATCATCGGAGGGGTTAACAGGGTTGACCACATTGAGAGGGGGTGGAGGACTGGGAACGGAGTTGGTGAGGATCAGAAGTGGAAGGGGGGTTCAAAACATGAGGTTGGGACGGGAGTTGATGGACAGAGGAGGTTTGTGGGAACATTGAAGGTGTGTGTGGGGGTGGGTATGGTGAGGGCATTGGGGTATAATGCAATGGGGAAGGAAGGTACTGGGAAGAATGGAATGGGGAACTAGAGAAAGGAGAAGTAGTGGTAGGAGGATGGATGGTGGTGGAAGGATGGACGGGGGAAGGATGGACGGGGAAGGATGGACAGAGGGAGGATGGACGGTGGAATGAGGTGATGGAATAGGTGCATGGGATGCTTCGGACACTGCAGCAACTAGAGCATTGTGACAGGCTTGCATCACATGCATCTGCTGGTGAGTATTTAAACCATCCATTTTCCGGACAACTGAATGAAAAAAAATGTGTCTCGGCATCTGGTTTGACTCTGCATTCATCCGTTCCATGTAGCTTCTGAGTTCCATGATAATTTGATTTATCATGTTCAACCCAGA
Organism: Dendrobates tinctorius; assembly: GCF_039654945.1. Taxonomy (NCBI): domain Eukaryota; kingdom Metazoa; phylum Chordata; class Amphibia; order Anura; family Dendrobatidae; genus Dendrobates; species Dendrobates tinctorius. The sequence continues at coordinate 4,125,384 of NW_027361783.1, forward strand.
AGCTAACTGCTGACCATAAACGTGGAAAGCATTCTGGACGGATGAGTTCAGACTCAGACAGTCAGACAAGGTCATCCTTTCCAGACCTCCACAGACGCTGCTGTCCAGAACCAAAAGTTGGTCGAGATGTTGCGGCAGTGTCAGAGGGGTGGGGCAAAGGGTACTGTAAATTGTCACCAGCAGCTTCATGTGATGAAGTCTGCCCTGCTGCTGCAGTGCTGGTGGAGGGGATAGAGGGACGAGACAAGACGGAAGGTAGAGAGGGGTCGGACACCTCGATGTGGTCACCGGTGGCGGTCTCCGAAGGGATCCCTCCAGAGGGAGGCAACTCAGAAGCAGGCTCCCGAGTGCTGCAGACGGTGCTAAAAAAAGAGAAAAAAAAATATATTAACATATTGATATTTCATTTAGCATTGCTGGAAAAAAAAATAGGTTAAACATTTAAACATTTGTACTACAGAAATGGTGTGTGGAATATTTACCTTCTGCTCACCATCGTCGTCCGGAGGAGCGACAGGGCTCTATAATGTTTATACGGGGTGCTCCTGCGTCCTCCTGATCCACGCGGGGCCTGTATCTCCTTGTTGAAGTCCCTCTTGAAGCGATCCCTGAGTGACCGCCACCGTATGATAACCCTGTCACCTGTGAAGGAAAAAAAAAGTGGTTAGTATTCAACACTGCACATGCTGTAATATAAGTTACTGAAATTGGAATACTTACACACAAAATCCCTGGCCCTCGCATCAAGCTCGTCCCAGTTCTCAACAACCTCCGAACACACCTCATCCCAAAGCCGTTGGGTAGCTGGTCGGCATGTAAGCGGTTTGCCATGTTCCACAGTGGCTCCCGTGGTTGGACAACCTCAATGAGGGTGTCCACATCGATGATGATACCCTCTTCCACATGTCTGTGGGGAGCACGCTGTGAAACCTGTGAAGAAAAAAAATAAACAAAAAAAAAATGATTACATTCAAACACATGAGGTTCATTAATCAATCACCCAAATAAAGGGTTACTTACCATTCGCTGACCACCAGGGGCATGACCTCGACGACGCTGGGATGTCCTGGGAGTCGCTCTAGTGCGGGCACCGGATTCTGAAGACTGTAAAAAAAAAATTTTGGGGTTGGATGGATGCGTAGTTATTGTGTGTGCTGTGATGAATGTTTGTGTTGGGTGTAGCAATATGTATGTATGTATGTATGTGTGTGAGTTTTTGCATCTGCTAACCTTTCACTCTGCGTGCCCCCTCCTTGCATTTCTCCACCCTGCATGTCTCCTCCTGGAAGCTCCTCAGATTCAGCTTCCTGTGAAAACATAATACATGCATATAGGGTTAAAAAAAAAAAAAGTAAAATAAGAGTAAAAACAAAAATATTTACCTCAGTTCGCTGATGATGTGAGGGGGAGCTCTCAGAAGAAGACATTGCTGCGGCCTGGCTGGCGGGTCTCTGCTGCGGCCTGGCTGGCGGTGCTTCCTGAACGGATCTGCAATTATAAAGACACTTGTAAAGCTACTATACAAAGGTTCAGAAAAAGCTTTCAGGTTAATATACTTTCAGGGAAAATAGAACTGGTTGCCTAGTGTTCTCTGCTGCGGCCTAGCAGTTCCTTCCTGAACGGATCTGCAAGTATAAAGAGAATTTTAATAACATAGAAAAAGAAAACTCTTCATTGGTATTAATGTGTGTAATTCCCTGAAACTCTCACTGAGAGTATACCCAAGTGTTTGCATGTGTGTAAATTCCCTGAAAATCTCTCACTGATAGTGTAACCACACTGTGATTGCATGTGTTTAATTCCCTGAAACTCTCACTGAGAGTATACCCAAGTGTTTGCATGTGTGTAAAATCCTTGAAAATCTCTCACTGAGAGTGTAACCACACTGTGATTGGATGTGTGTAATTCCCTGAAACTCTCACTGAGAGTATACCGAAGTGTTTGCATGTCTGTAAATTCCCTGAATATCTCTCACTGAGAGTATAACCACACTGTGATTGCATGTGTGTCATTCCCTGAAACTCTTACTAGAGTATACCCAAGTGTTTGCATGTGTGTAAATTCCCTGAAAATCTCTCACTGAGAGTAACCACACTGTGATTGGATGTGTGTAATTCCCTGTACTCTCACTGAGAGTATATCCAAGTGTTTGCATGTGTAAATTCCAATCTCTCACTTGAGAGTATAACCACACTTGTATACCAAAAACCAACACTTAATGTACCTTTTTTGTACGTATACCCATACATTAATTTTACCTGGTTTTAAAGTAATACTACAGACAGTTTTTATAAACAATTTTTATTAAAAAAAAAAATTTTTACACAATTAGGAGCTACTCTGCTCTTTATTTTAAATACCACAATAAATGAAAAATAAAAAAACAGTGATATACAACAGAAACACCACATACAACACCACAGTTACACCACATACAATACACAACACAATCACAGCACAATTGGAAATATGGAAATAAAATTACAGTACTATGAAAATAAAATTCAGTACACATGCAACAGAAAAACAATTAAATGTATGAAAAAAAAGCATAATAAAAATACACACACACATAGACATGCAACACTGGGAGGCCACGAACATACATGTAGGAAGGCAGACCACACACACACACACAAACACGCAGGCCACACACACAGACAGGCCACACACACACAGGCAGACAAGCCACAGACACACACAGACATGCCCCACACAAATAGTTTTAATACTCACACAATTGCAGGCTTTGGTGGCTTTGGTAGCAGGCCTCTCCGTCCTGGCTTGGTGCTGGGCAGCTGGGCAGGTGCTGGGAGGCCTCTTGCTCCAGGGGTCTTGCAGCTGAGGGTCTTGCTGCTGGGCAGCTTATGGCAGGCTGGCAGGCTCTGTCTCTCTCTTCTCAGCTGGGGGTCTTTCTGCTGGGCAGATGCTTGCTGGCTGGCTCTGTGTCTTCAGTCTGGCTGGTGCCGGATGTATTCCGCAAAATAGCGGATCCCGGCGGATCCACCGCCCATAGGCGCCCATTCTACCACATGGCGGACGACGGCGGATCTGCCATCTCCCGCCATGTTGACGGCGCCAAAAAACATTGCAAAGTCCGTTCACCTCAGACAGAATCCGCCAGAAATCTGGCGGATCCGCCGAATAGCGGACGTAACGGACGACCATCCGCCACTAATGTATCTCAATGGGAAAAAATGGCGGATCCGCTACAAGAAAAGCGGATCCGCCATTTTCACTTTTGGCGGATTTTGACTGATGGTGAAAAACTGATGTGTGAAACAGGCCTAAGTCATCCACAGGCATACTTTTCTCAGCCCAGCTGAGGGCAGAGCAAAGTGTGTTCTGTGCATGTGCGGGGAAAGGCCAAAAAGCCCTGGTGCATACGCACTCCAGTACTTTGCACTCAGCAAGGCAGAGAGATGTGCGCCTGCGCAGGAGCACAATGAGGAACACCGTGCGGATGACATAGGATGTTTCATCTATGCGAAGCAGAGAAGCAGGATGGCATAGCAAGAAGAGAAGAGATGCCAGACCAAGCTCTGCGATATCTATCAGACCAGACTGCCCCATAGGTGAATATAGTTAAAGGTCATTTTTTTGTTTTGCATGGTGGCTTTTAGACTTATATACAGCATTCCAGAATGCTGCAGCACAGGGCTGAAAGGTGGGGACGGTAGGTTATTTGGGAAAAAAGGGGTGACACATTCCCTTTAAAGAGAACCTGTCACTTGAAAATTGCTATTTAGGCTGGTTTCACACTTGCGTTCTTTTGTGTTGTGTTTTAGCACAAAAAAGCATGCGTTTTTTTCCCTATACTTTAACATGAGTGCGCATATGAGCGCATACACATGCGTTTGTACGCGCATGCGTTTTTATGTAGTGTGCGCTTGGGTGCACAAAATGCATCCTATTGCATTTTTTGTGCATCCGACTTGCCCCCAAAAAACGCATGCGCACGCAATGCGTTTTTTTTTACAGCAAAACACCCATTAAAGTCTATGGGTGCGCATACGTGCGCATTGTAATGCACACGTATGTGCAAAAAAAGCATGCATTTTTTAAAAAAATGCACCAAAACCTGCAAAAAACGCACACAAACGCATGATGCGTTTTTTTCATGCGTTTGTGTACGCAAAAAACGCGCAGCAAAAAAACGCAAGTGTGAAAGTAGCCTAACATGCAGATATGGGGACAATTTTCTGGTTAACAGCATTCTGTAACTGCACTCCCTGCACTGACTGACAGCTCCTCCATCATTAGGGCTGGTTGTCAGTTGGAACCGGGGGAGCTGATACAACCACTGCTCTTTATGCACAAAGTGGTGACTGAATCTACGCTGGCGCCACTAACCGTAACTGAACACTGAACACTGCAGGGAGGTGTTAGCATCGGGAAGGTACAGAATGCTATTAACCTGCAAATTAATCCCATATCTGCAGGTTAATAACATTTTTCAAGCAGCGTTGGCACTGGCCCTCCCAGGGATCGCGTGAGATTGTTATGTTACGCTATCCTTGTGGCCAACCTATGCTGACTTCACTCTTCCTGTCTTTGGACAAATCACATACATTGGGAGGAAGTGAGTACTGCTGCTTTCTCACTTCTTCTGGATAAAGTCAGTACTGAGTGCCGACAGGGATCGTATCACATAACAATGTCATGCGATCCAAGGGAAAGCCAGTGCCGACATAATTGGAATGGCACCGGCACCAAACCCGAGTATAGGTATTATTTTACATGGTAGAAACAAAGGGATTGAGAAGTGTTTGTCTGAGTAGTGGACAGTCCCTTTATTTAATACCATCCAAAAAAATCTTTTGTAATTAAATGTATTTTGTAAATGTTATACTACAGCACAAACTGGACCAGAATTTTTTAAAGAAGGGAAAATAATAACTTGTTTTCAAGTACCGTATATACTCGTGTATAAGTCGAGATTTTCAGCCCATTTTTGGGGGCTGAAAGTCCCCCTCTCGGCTTATACGTGAGTCATATACCAGGGGTGGGCGGGGGGAGGGGGGGCCGGGGGTATCAGAGACCATACTCACCCCCTCCTGGTACATCTCTGCCGCCCCTGCTTCTCCCTTGGTCGTCTTCTTCCTGCGTTCAGCGGTCACATGGTACCGCTCATTAAACTCATGAATATGCACATATTTATGAGTTTAATGAGAGGTGTTATGATTAGGTCACCAAGGAGGATAGCCGGGAAATAGGCTAGGCAACCAGAAAACCAGAAAGGTTAGTAACTAAGCAGATTGCAGACCCCTAAAACTAACAACACAACTAGAATTAGCTGTGGGATGTACCTACGATGCCCTAGACGCCTTGGCACAGCCAAAGAGTTAGCTAAGCCTAAAGCAAGAAAGGGGAAAGCTAAACTGCCCCGGAGTAGAACCCCAAAGGAATAGATAGCCCCCAAACATATATTGCCGGTGAGACAAGATGAGGCACAAACACAGGCAGAAAATAGAGTAAGCAAATTATGGGGCCCAAACTGTCTAGATAGAACAGGACAGGAAAGATACTGTCTGCAATCACGCAAAAAACCCTAAGAAAAATCCAACGCGTCTGATATGCAAAAATGCTGAGGCCACACGACATCTCCCCCACTAGATCAGAATTCTGGTGTGAACTGGAAGCAAAACAAAAGATACTGATATAACAGGGGACTAGCAATACTGAACAGACTGACATAAGCTGTGGCATATGGAACGGGTTCCAGCACTGGTCCCAGCAGGGAACAATGCTGAACCCACACAGCAAAGCAGAAAGCAGAGAAAGGCAAAAACTGGATCAAATGCAAAAAGATTCTAGCAAACAAATAACTTATCTGAACGATGCAGGACCAAGCAGGGGGCAAGCAGACTTTAAAATGCACAGGAAGAAAACCAAATCACCAGCAACAACTGAGGGAAGCTTGCTGACTTAAATCTTCCTAGTCTGTAACACCTGACCTCCAATCATCCTCTTCATGTGATTGACTTTTGTCAACCCGACCAGCTCCATTACCCGCAGCAACCACCAGAGGGAGCCCAAACTCAGAAGTCAGGTCAAAAGTGTTCACAACAGAGCTTTACCACGTGACTGCTGAATGCAGGAAGCAGACGACCGATGGAGAAGCAAGGGCTGAAGAGAAGACCTTGCGCCAGGAGGGGGGGAGTATGACAGGGGCATATATTCACCTGTCCCCATTCCGTCGCCGTGCACCGCTGTGTCTCCGGGTCTTCCTGCTGTGACATTCAGGTCAGAGGGCGCGATGACGTAGTCAGTGCGCACCTTCTGCTGAACGTCACTGCAGAGACCCAGGAGACACAGCGGTGGACGGCGATGGAACAGGGGCCGGTAAATATTGCCGGTTCCGGGGGCTCAGGACACCAGCACCTGGACCCCAGCGACGAAGAGATGAGTATGTCATTTTTTTCTTTTTAATTGCAGCAACAGTGGCAGCAGCAAATAATGGGTATTTATGGAGCATCTTATGGGGCAGCATTAACCCTTGTGCAGCAGCATATGGGGGGTATTTATGGAGCATCTTATGGGGCAGCATATTATGGGGGGTATTTATGGAGCATCTTATGGGGCAGCATTAACCGTTGTGCAGCAGCATATGGAGGGTATTTATGGAGCATCTTATGGGGCAGCATTAACTGTTGTGCAGCAGCATATGGGGGGTATTTATGGAGCATCTTCTTGGGCCAGCATTAACCCTTGTGCAGCAGCATATGGGGGGTTTTATCTATGGAGCATCTTCTTGGACCACCATTAACCCTAGGCTTATATGCGAGTCAATAAGTATTCCCAGTTTTTTGTGGCAAAATTAGGGGGGGGGCTTATACACGGGTCGGCTTATGCACGAGTATATACGATAATCTTTTAGAATTAAATAAGTAATATAGAAATGCATTGAGTTTCCCTGTTCCATATAGTTCTGTGTCTTTCATGCATCATCTGTTTTATGAAATAGCCTTTTGGCAAAGATGCAGACGCAGAAGTGTTTCATAAGAACTATTTTCTGCTGCCTTTTGTAGTACCTACCATAGTTCTTGAGATTGCAATGGCCACAGAAAAAATTGAGATAAACCATTCTAACCATGTGTTTTGGAAGGAAATGCACAATAATTCATTTGCTCTGTTAGGCTGCTCCTTCTTATAAGTTACTTGCTAGAGAAAATGAGAAGTGTTTCCCAGTGGAGAATCGTGTAGCACAGGCACAGGGTTATTATCCTAATTCACAAATAAGTGAGAACTGGGTCATGTTTCATGTGGGATATTCTGAACTCACTAAAGGAGTGTCAGGAAAAAAAGCAACTAAACTCTGGAAAATGTAGTATGCACGAGTTAATAAATATTTATGCTGAAGATTCCCCCTGCGACATTTTGAGTATTTGCCTTTATCTCAGGTGTCAGACAAAACTTAGCAGTCACTTATCTTCAATCAATATGTGATTTTTCACATAAGGATCCACAAGACTGTTTGAATGAATACTGCATTTATCTATGGCGGAAAGGTAATGTTTTTTCCACTAAAGTATGTAATGGAATACCGCTACTATACACCATCACTTATTGATTTATAATCATTTCACGTACTTGACTAGTTTAACCCCTTCAACCCCAAGGGTGGTTTGCACGTTCATGACCGGGCCAATTTTTACAATTCTGACCACTGTACCTTTATGAGGTCATAACTCTGGAACGCTTCTATGGATCCTGGTGATTCTGACATTGTTTTCTCGTGACATATTGTACTTCATGTTAGTGGTAAAATTTCATTCAAATAATTTGCGTTTATTTGTGAAAAAAATGGAAATTTGGCAAAAATTTTGAAAATTTTGCAATTTTCCAACTTTGAATTTTTATGCCCTTAAATCGCAGAGATACGGCACACAAAAAACTTGATAACTAACACTTCCCACATGTTTACTTTACATCAGCACAATTTTGGAACAAAAATTTTTTTTTGTTAGGAAGTTATAAGGGTTAAAAGTTGACCAGCGATTTCTCATTTTTACAACTCCATTTTATTTTTAGGACCACATCACATTTGAAGCCACTTTGAGGGGTCTATATGATAGAAATTAACCAAAAGTGACACCATTATAAAAACTGCACCCCTTAAGGTGCTCAAAACCACATTCAAGAAGTTTATTAACCCTTTAGGTGCGTCACAGGAATTTTTTTGAATATTTAAAAAAAAATGAACATCTAACTTTTTTTCACAAAAAAAATACTTCAGGTTCAATTTTTTTATTTTACCAAGGGTAACAGGAGAAATTGGACTGCAAAATTTATTGTGCAATTTGTCCTGAGTACGCTGATACCTGATTTGTGGGGGGGAACGACTGTTTCGGCGCATGGCAGAGCTCAGAATGGAAGGAGCGCCGTTTGACTTTTTCAATGCAAAATTGGCTGGAATTCAGATCGGATGCCATGTCACGTTTGGAGAGTCCCTGATGTACCTAAACAGTGGAAACCCCCTACAAGTGACCCCATTTTGGAAACTAGACCCCCCAAGGAACTTATCTAGATATGTGGTGAGAACTTTGAACCCACAAGGGCTTTACAGAAGTTTATAACGTACAGCGGTACAATTATAAAATCATATTTTTTCCACAAAAATGATCTTTTCACCCCAATTTTTATTTTCCCAAGGGTAACAGGACCCTAAAAGTTATTGTGCAATTTGTCCTGAGTATGCTGATACCCCACATGTGGGGGTAAACCACTATTTGGGCGCATGGCAGAGCTCGGAAGGGAAGCAGCGCCAATTTGACGTTTTTGGCTGGAATTGAGATCGGACATCATGTCGCGATTGGAAAACCCCTGATGTACCAAAACAGTGGAAACCCCCCCACAAATGACACCATTTTGGAAACTAGACCCCCTAAGGAACTTATCTAGATGTGTGGTGAGAACTTTGAACCCCCAAGGGCTTCACAGAAGTTTATAACATAAAGCTGTACAATTAAAAAATCATATTTTTTCCACAAAAATGATCTTTTCACCCTCAATTCTTATTTTTCCAAGGATAACAGCACCCTAAAAGTTATTGTGCAATTTGTCCTGAGTACGCTGATACCCCACATGTGGGGGTAAACCACTATTTGGGCGCATAGCAGAGCTCGGAAGGGAAGCAGCTCCATTTGACGTTTTTGGCTGGAATTGAGATCGGACACCATGTCGCGATTGGAAAACCCCTGATGTACCTAAACAGTGGAAACCCCCCACAAATGACACCATTTTGGAAACTAGACCCCCCAAGGAACTTATCTAGATGTGTGGTGAGAACTTTAAACCCCCAAGGGCTTCACAGAAGTTTATAACATAAAGCCGTACAATTAAAAAATCATATTTTTTCCACAAAAATGATCTTTTCACCCTCAATTCTTATTTTTACAAGGGTAACAGCACCCTAAAATTTATTGTGCAATTTGTCCTGAGTACGCTGATACCCCACATGTGGGGGTAAACCACTATTTGGGCGCATGGCAGAGCTCGGAAGGGAAGCAGCGCCATTTGACGTTTTTGGCTGGAATTGAGATCGGACACCATGTCGCGATTGGAAAACCCCTGATGTACCTAAACAGTGGAAACCCCCCACAAATGACACCATTTTGTAAACTAGACCCCCCAAGGAACTTATCTAGATGTGTGGTGAGCACTTTGAACCCCCCAGTGCTTCACAGAAGTTTATAACGCCCGGGCGTGAAAATAAAAAATTCGTATTTTTTCCACAAACATGATCTTTTAGTCACCATTTTTTTTATTTTCCCAAGGGTAACAGGAGAAATTGGACCCAAAAAGTTGTTGTCCAATTTGTCCTGAGTATGCTGATACCCCATATGTGGGAGAAAACTACTGTATGGGCACACGTCGGGGATCGGAAGGGAAGTAGTGACGTTTTGGAATGCAGACATTGATGGAATGGTCTGCGGGTGTCATGTTGCCTTTGGAGAGCCCCTAATGTACCTAAACAGTGGAAACCCCCCACAAATGACCCCATTTTGAAAACTAGACCCCCTAAGGAACTTATCTAGATGTGAGGTGAACACTTTGAACCCCCAAGGGCTTCACAGAAGTTTATAATGCCAGGGCATGAAAATAAAAAAATCGTATTTTTTCCACAAACATGATCAATTATTCCCCAATTTTTTTATTTTCCCAAGGGTAACAGGAGAAATTGAACCCCAAAAGTTGTTGTCCAATTTGTCCTGAGTAAGCTGACACCCCATATGTGGGAGAAAACTACTGTATGGACACACGTCAGGGCTCGGATGGGAAGTAGTGACGTTTTGGAATGCAGACATTGATGGAATGGTCTGCGGGTGTCGTGTTGCCTTTGGAGAGCCCCTAATGAACCTAAACAGTGGAAACCCCCCACAAATGACCCCATTTTGAAAACTAGACCCCCTAAGGAACTTATCTAGATGTGAGGTGAGCACTTTGAACCCCCAAGGGCTTCACAGAAGTTTATAATGCCCGGGCATGAAAATAAAAAAATCGTATTTTTTCCACAAACATGATCAATTAGTCCCCAATTTTTTTTATTTTTCCAAGGGTACCAGGAGAAATTGAACCCCAAAAGTTGTTGTTCAATTTGTCCTGAGTACGCTGACAGCCCATATGTGGGAGAAAACTACTGTATGGACACACGTCAGGGCTCAGAAGGGAAGTAGTGACGTTTTGGAATGCAGACTTTGATGGAACGGTCTACTGGTGTCATGTTGCCTTTGGAGAGCCCATAATGTACATAAACAGTGGAAACACCCCACAAATGACCCCATTTTGGAAACGAGAACCCCTAAGGAACTTATCTAGATGTGCGGTGAGCACTTTGAACGCCCAAGGGCTTCACAGAAGTTTATAATGCTCGGGCATGAAAATAAAAAAATCATATTTTTTCCACAAACATGATCAATTAGTCCCCAATTTTTTCATTTTCCCAAGGGTAACAGGAGAAATTGGACCGCAAAAGTTGTTGTCCAATTTGTCATGAGTACGCTGACACCCCATATGTGGGAGAAAACTACTGTATGGACACACGTCGGGGCTCGGAAGGGAAGCAGTGCCATTTTGGAATGCAGACTTTGATGGAATGGTCTGCGGGTGTCATGTGCATTTGGAGAGCCCCTGATGTACCTAAACTATTGAAACTCCCCACAAGTGACCCCATTTTGGACACTAGACCCCCCCACGAAACTTATCTAGATGTGTGGTGAGCACTTTGAACCCCCAAGTGCTTCTCAGAAGTTTATAACGCTCGGACGTGAAAATAAAAAAATCATTTTTTTCCACAAAAATGATATTTTTGCCCCAATTTTTTATTTTCCTAAGGGTAACAGGAGATATTGGACCCCAAAAATTGTTTTGCAATTTGTCCTGAGTAGGCTGATACCCTACATGTGGGGGTAAAACACTGTTTGGGCGCATGGCAGAGCTTGGAAGGGAAGGAGCACCATATGACTTTTTCAACTCAGAATTGACTGGAATTGAGATCAGACGCAATGTTGCATTTGGAGAGCCCCTGATGTGCCCAAACAGTGGAAACCCCCAATTCGAACTCCAACCCGAACCCCAACACACCCCTAACCCTAATCTCAGCCCTAACCCTAGCCCTAACCCAAGCCCTCACCCTAGCCCTAACCCTAACCCTAGCCCTAACCCTAACTCTAGCCCTAACCCTAACCCTAGCCCTAACCCTAGCCCTAACCCTAACCCTAATGGAAAAATGGAAATAAATACATTTTTTAAATTTTATTATTTTTCCCTAACTAAGGGGGTGATAACGGGGGGTTTGATTTACTATTTATGGCGGTTTTTATTTTTGGCAGCTGTCGCACGCTTTTTATTGTAAAAATAGTTTTTGCATCACCACATATTGAGAGCTATAATTTTTCCGTATTTTGACCCACCGAGTCATATGAGGTCTTATTTTTTGCGGGACAAGTTGATGATTTTATTGGTACCATTTTCGGGCACGTGACATTTTTTTATCGCTTTTTATTCTGATTTTTGGGACGCACAATGAACAAAAACCAGCGTTTCATGAATTTCTTTTGGGGGAGTGCGTTTACACCGTTCCGCATGCGGTAAAATTGATAAGACAGTTTTATTCTTCGGGTCAGTACGGTTACAGCGATACCTCATTTAGGTCTTTTTTTATGTTTTGTCGGTTTTATGCAATGAAAACTATTTTATATAAAAAATAATTATTTTTGCATCGCTTTATTCTGCGAGCTATAACTTTTTTATTTTTTCGCTGATGATGCTGTGTGGCAGCTCATTTTTTGCGGGACAAGATGACGTTTTCAGCGGTACCATGGATATTTATATGCGTCTTTTTGATCGCGCGTTATTACACTTTTTGTTTGGCGGTATGATAATAAATCATTATTTTTTGCTTCGTTTTTTATTTTTATTTTTTAAGGAGTTCGCTAAAGGGGTTAACTAATGGGACAGTTTTATAGGGCGGGTCGTTACGGACGCGGCGATACCTAATATGTGTACTTTTATTGTTTTGGTTTTTTTTTATTTTCAAAAAATGAATTTATTGGGGAATATTTTTTTTTTTTTACTAATTTATTTGGCGATTTTTTTTTTAATTATTTTTACACTTTTTTTTTATTTTTTTTTTACTTTATTACATAGTCCCAGGTGGGACATCACTGTCCTGTGACAGATCGCTGATCTGTCACATCACAGATCACTGTGACAGATCAGCAATCTGTCACAGGCATTGAAGAAGACTTCCTCTTGCCTGCGCTTTGCAGGCACTGAGGAAGCCAGCTTCCTCCAGGCCCCCGAAGGCCCCCGTCGCCATCTTGGATTCGGGGGCCTGGAGGAAAGGAGCCCCCCGCAGCAGCGCTGCACATTGCGCTGCCGTGGGGGGCTCAGGGAAGCACGGAGGGAGCCGCCTCCCTGCCGATGCTTCCCTTTAACTCCCGGTACACCACGATCATGTTTGATCGCGGTGTGCAAGGGGTTAACGTGTCGGGGGCGGTCCGTGACCGCCCCTGACACATTGTGCCGGGTGTCAGCTGTGATAATCAGCTGACACCCGGCCGCGATCAGCAGCGCTCACCACGTGGGCGCCGCTGATCGCGGTAGACGTACTATCCCGTCCATGGGCATAGGGGCCCGGGTCCCATGGACGGGATAGTACGTCGGATGTCAGGAAGAGGTTAAGGACTCGTCCCGATGAGCGTATAATATGAGCATGTGATGACCAGGTAAAATCGGACTGAACAATGTAATTGAATAGGGTTATTCAGATGAGTATTTTCATATGAACCAAGTGTCCACGGGAAAAAGTTGCAGCATGCACCATTCTCTTCTGAGGCTTGAATGACATTTGAGGTCTATGGGTGCATAAAAAAATCAGATCTCATATGGATCATCTGTGTAGCATCTGATTCTTATGGATACACTGCCATTACTAACACAGGAAACTGTATTTTATCATGGATATTTTTAAACTATTAATGTATAAAGACAGATGCAACATGGATGTCACACTGATATAGAAAACAGACACACCGATTATTATTTACTGTTATAGCGCCATTTATTCCATGGTGCTTTACATGTGAAAAGTGGTATACATAACAAAAAACAAGTACAGTAATCTTGAACAAAACGAGTCACCGTCTGGTACAGGAGGAGAGAGGACCTAGAGGACTCACAATCTACAGTGGGTTCGGAAAGAATTCAGACCCCTATAAATATTTCATTCTTTGTTTCATTGCACCCTTTTGGTATATTCAAAAAAATTATTTTTTTTCTCATTAATGTACACTCTGCACCCCATCTTGACTGAAAATAAGCAGAAATGTAGAAATTTTTGCAAATTTATTAAAAAAGAAAAACTGAAATATCACATGGTCATAAGTATTCAAACCCTTTGCTCAGTATTGAGTTTTGAGCTAGTAAAGCCGTGAGTCTTCTTTGGAATGATGTAAAAAGTTTTTCACACCCGGATTTGGGGATCCTCAACCATTCTTCTTTGCAGATCCTCTCCAGTTCCATCAGGTTGGATGGTGAACATTGGTGGACAGCCATTTTCAGGTCTCTCCAGAGATTCTCAATTGGGTTTAGGTCAGAGCTCTGGCTGGGTCAGTCAAGAATGGTCACAGAGATGTTCTGAAGCCACTACTTTGTTATTTTAGCTGTGTGCTTAGGGTCATTGTCTTGTTGGAAGGTGAACCTTTGGTCAAGTCTGATGTCCACAGCACTCTGGAAGAGGTTTTCATCCAGGATATCTCTTTCATGTTTCCTTCAATGGCAACCAGTCGTCCTGTCCCTGCAGCTGAAATACACCCCCATAGCATAATGCTGCCACAACCATGTTTCACTGTTGGGATTGTATTGGGCAGGTGATGAGCAGTGCCTGGTTTTCTCCACATATACCGCTTAGAATTATCACCAAAAAGGTCTATCTTTGTCTCATCAGACCAGAGAATCTTATTTCTCATAGTCTGGGACTTCTTCATGTGTTTTTTAGCAAACTCAATGCAGGCTTTCACATGTCAGGCACTGAGGAGAGGCTTCCATTGGGTCACTCTGCCATAAAGGCCCGACTGGTGGAGGTCTGCAGTGATAGTTGAATTTGTAGAACTTTCTCCCATCTCCTTAGTGCATCTCTGGAGCTCAGCCACAGTGATCTTGGGGTTCTTCTTTACCTCTTTCACCAAGGCTCTTCCCCCATGATTGCTCAGTTTGCCTGGATGGCCAGGTCTAGGAAAAATTCTGGTGGTCCCAAACTTCTTCCATTTAAGGATTATGGAGGCCTCTGTGCTCTTAGCAACCTTGAGTACTGCAGAAAGTCTTTTATAACCTTAGCCAGATCTGTGCCTTGCCACAATTCTGTCTCTGAGCTCCTTGGTCAGTTCCTTTGACCTCATGATTCTCATTTGGTCTGACATGCACTGTGAGCTGTGAGTTCTTATATAGACAGGTGTGTGCCTTTACAAATCAAGTCCTATCAGTTTAATTAGACACACCTGGACTCCGATGAAGGAGTAGAACCATCTCAAGGAGGATCACAAGTAAATGGACAGCATGTGACTTAAATATGAGTGTCTGAACAAAGGGTCTGAAGCTTAAGCATAAAATAATGAATCGCTGAATCGCTGAACTCTAGGCATCCACGTGCCTCTTACCTTAAATATGGGTTAAAGTTGTCATAGATAAGGATCTAAATGAAGCTTCTTTGTCATTTACTTTTAATCTGTGTGTATATAAATCTGATCACCAGGGAATTCATTTTACATTTCATGTCACCTTAAATCCGAGATACATGCAACTAAAACCTCCTCTAGTCAGACTGCCAATTTCATTCCTGGGGTTTTCATTTCATACCCCCCTAAATTGTATTTGCCTTGCAATGAAAAAAAAGGTTATGTTTTATTTCTCTAGTGACAAACACACATTTTTCAAGAAAATTAGATCTCTACAGGAGCCACGACACATTGAATCCAGTGAGTTAGCTTTCTACTGGGTGTCTGAGCTTCTCCAATTTATGATTTGTAACTGAGAAGAGGAGAGGTGGTGGGGCTGTTACTGAGCCGCTGATGATGAATGTGCCCGAGCCCTGGTGTCGAAATGACTTTTTTAATCATAGGTTTTTCTGCTCCAAGGTAAATTATTGTGTGAGAATAATAAGAGCATGGGTACTCAAGCATGAAAGCTTTCACCACAGGTATGATTATAAGAGTATAATAGTACCTATATCATACACTGAGGCATTAAGACAAAAGGAGCTGCGTTATATTCCCAGTAATTTTTTATAATTGGTTTTCGGAAAAAAAGTTTCCTACAATATTATTTTTGCTAATTTTCTATAAATTATGTAGATTTCTAAGCAGCTTAAGTTGGGATTGTCTAGGGTAAGGAAAAGGATCAGCTTTATCTACTTATTTATTTTTCCACAAACTGCACACGTACATTAAGTTAAGCAACTCTTTGAATTGTCATTATATTTTTTTTGGTACTGAAAGGTACACCGGGTGATAATGTAAGACGATGGACAGGACCGGGGTTACTTCTCTTGCGCCGATCCCGGAACTGTTGGGGCTCTCACCATTGTAGCCTCGGGGAAAGCTTTCTGACCCGGACCGACCTTTGCACTTGACAACCGGAGGCGTGACTTTGATAAAAGGCATTGTGCGCGGGAAAGGGAGGAGAGACTTGGCGGGAAGCCAGAGCGCGCAGCAGGGGAAGGTTGGGGCTCCGTCCTATGAGCATTGTGATAGCACAGGCTCGCGCTGTAGATTCCCTGTGTCCAGGTACACTGCCTGTGGACAGCAATCTGCCGTGTGCCCATTGTCTCCAGTGACCGAAAGTTTCAGACGCTCCGGGCCAGTGGTTGCTGCGCGCGTGACGCCTAAGACAGACTAGGTGACTCATCTAGAACTGTGTCATTCCTCAGCCCCCATACTACGACCGAGCTGAGTCACACTTCAGCAGTAAGGCTGTGTTCACACACCGCGTTTTTTTAGCGGTTTTTTAAGCGGTTTTCCCTATAAAACTGCTATAATACCGCTAAAAATAAGCTTCCCAGTCATTTCTATGTATTTTGCACTTTTTGTGCACATTGATGCGTTTTTTATCACGAAAAAACCGCATCGCAGTAAAAAACGCAGCATGCTCATTAATTTTGCAGATTTTTCCGCATTTCTGGCTTGTTCTATGCGTTTTGAAAATGCACCTGAAAAAAACGCATCAAAACCGCGCAAAAAACGTGCAAAAACTGCGACGAAAATGCGAAGACAAAAATGGCGCGGTTTCTGGGAAGGAAGTCAGGTTTTTGAGCAGAAATTTTCTGCTACGTGTGCACTTAGCCTAACACAGACTGCGCTGCATTACGTACGATGAACTGTGGATCAAGGACCCCGCTTAGGACAACGAGGACTCACCGCCGTCACTGGGAACCGAACCCCAACTTCTTCATGACGACACCGGAGTCATCACGCGCCACTTGTGGAACCTAATGCTCTGCAGCCAGGAAGCCGGCGGACTGATAAGTTAAGTTTTAATGAACAGTTGCTTTACCTTTTTACCTCACCTCGCACCCATACCGTGCTAATACCACCTCCCACACCCCCTGCTTAACCCATTATCTCCCTGCGTGGAATATATCTCTGTTATTAAATCTGTTAACCCTTGCTCTTCCTTCTGTCCACTGCATTCCGCAACCTGCTGACAATAGCCATGCTCGAGGAGCTGCGTTCACACACTTTGGCATCCCATAAATAAACAGTGTCCCTGTCCATCAATGTCATGCTGTATACAGTGTGGTGTGTTAACTTTCTGGCCGGAGAACCTCTGCTGCATCTCGTTCCTCTGGTCCAGGATCAGCCGAACACAAATCAGGATACAATTGCTACTTATCAAACAGTCCAACTTTTCATAACAGTCTGAATACAATTGATTTAACAGCACAGTATGTTTTCATGTTCTCCGTTTGTTTAACCTGCGCTATCCCTTCACTTAATGGTTCCCTGTCTCCCCAAGAAACGCCGTCTGGCTTTGCAGTTTCCATAAGACTCGTCCCGTCACCATCATGCATTTCCCCGTCCGGCTTTCACTTGTTGGAAGGAATAAAGCACACTGCTCAGTGCCTAGTTGGGATTGTACAGTAGGCCCCGAACGTTACAGGAATGTCCACTGAAGACAGTTGCTGACGTTCTCATACTGCCAAACAGTTCGTAATTCTCGTGCCCTCCAACCCTCTGGCCTTGAACTTCTGCTAACACTTTATCTATTGCAAGTCTAATCTCCAACTCTATCTATCCAGGGAGTGCTCCTTTTTTATATGACCCCCTCCCAGGTTTTGCTGATCCTGAGCATATTAACTGTATCTAACGCTGTGTTCAATATCCAATATTTAATATGTGCGCAACCAAATCTTTCCCATTCCTATTCTAAACTATGAGCCCTGTCCTATACCTGATGTTCTATATTTAATTCTCTACTTTCCCTATATGCTACACAAAAAATCCATTATACATTAATCATGGTACATTACATTTTCCGAGTACATTAGTGCCTATAAAACTCTATGCAGTTTCACATATCACAGCGATCACAAAAATGCAATAAAATCAAACAATTTGTGCAAACGCTGTCTCAAGAGAGAGAGGCACATGACAGCCCCTGTCACACCCTTACAGTACATCCGTTATCAAGCTAAGTGCTTTTACAGAAATTTTGCAAATATGTCAGATCTCCTGACTAGAGAAGAGCGGATCTTTTGAAATTTTGAAGTTATGGAAAAATTGTAATTGCTTGGAAAATACCGTGGGGGAGAGAGAGAGAACCCCCGCCCCCCTGGTTATAAGAGCTTACATTCTACAGGATAAATAGAGAGAATTGCATGGCCATAAGAGCTTGCACTCTACAAGATAGAGGACCCCACTGACCATAAGAGCTTACACTCTGCAAGTGAGAGGAGCTCACTTACCATAAGGCCATGTGCCCACATTGCAGAAATGCTGCGGAATTGTCCACAGCATTTCCGCAACTCTCCGCCATGGGTAAAACGCATGCAGAATTCACATGTGTTTTCCCGCAAACCACGAGCGTTTTGCAAGCGCTTTTAGCTTGCAGAATGCTTGCGCTTTTCCAAGCGATTTGAAGCATTGTGTAACGAATGAAAGCGGAGGCAGAGATGGTGAAGTTCACATTTGTTTTTATTTTTTTAAGTGGAACCTCGGGACCACGGTCCGGGGGGCTCCAAAGGGGGCGTGACTAGTGAGCCCCGGGTACCCGCAGTGAAGCCCCTCAGGCAGGACCAGAATGGAATACCCGGAGGACACAGGTGCCACCTCCAGTTAGACCCTGAACACGTGGCAGCTGTCCCAGCGGGACCAAAAGGGATAACAAAAGTTACAGCAGAGTCCGTAATGCGCTGGGTTCTGGATCTGGTTAGTTGGTAAGGAGTCGGTTCCAGTGACCTTCACACAGTCCTTGGATGGATGTAGGCGGAACGGGATGGCATAGGCCCAGATGGTTGCTGATATAACCAGGTAACAAAGGATACTGATATGCTGTGGAAACATAGAGCATTAGACAATGCACAGTGACTGCAGATGCAGTGCAGACAGGTTAGCATGAGAACCAGATGTAGCAATGATGATAGTATCTATCATTGCTACATCTGGTTCTCATGCTAACCTGTCTGCACTACTTGTTGCTCCGGTGCTCTCCCTATGGAGGAGAGGCCAGAAATAGCAGCCAGTGCGCTGCCATTGGTTGATTGCATTTTTTGAATAATGCACGCCGCCCCTTTAAGAAGGCAAGAGAGCAGGCGGGCGTGGCCTAATAGCCTTAGTTACAGATCTCCTCACAGGACGCCAGGAGGAGGAGGCAGAACAGAATGCTGAGCAGCAGCATGAGAGGCTCGAGATGAGTGCCCAGAACGGAGAGCAGCGGCAGGCCTGGACGCAGCGCCAGGATGGGGGCCAGGTGTAACAGTGGCAGACCTGGGTGCAACGCCAGGATGGGGACCAGGTGTAACAGTATCCCCCTCTTTACACGCCCTCTTCTTCAAGCCTGCGTAGAACCGTTTAAGGAGAAGAGGAGCCTGGATGTTCTCCCTAGGCTCCCAAGATCTCTCCTCAGGACCAAAACCCTTCCAGTTCACCAGGTAGTAGGTCTTACCCCTTACTTTTTTTATGGCCAGGATATGTTTTACCTCACAAACATCATCCTCTGAGACAGGGTCAGGAGTGGTACCCGGATCCTTAAAGAAGGGACTCAAAACTACTGGTTTGAGGAGAGAAACATGAAAGGAGTTAGGCACACGTAGGGAAGTGGGCAACTTCAGCTTGTACGAGACTGGATTGATCTGTCTCAAGATCTCAAATGGTCCGATGAACCGGGGACCCAATTTGTAGGATGGCATCTTTAACCGGATGTACTTAGAAGAGAGCCATACCTTGTCTCTGGGATGAAAGATAGGCACATCCAAACGTCTCTTGTCCGCATGCCTTTTTGTGGCGCCCCTGAGGCTCAGTCGCCACAGAGGTACTGCACCTTCTCCTAAGGCGTAGTGCCCCACCATCCTGGTAAGTTGGGAGCTCCTTTCCACACTCCAACACCTACACCCGCACACAGGATAGTTCAGCAAAGGACCAGATTGCAGCTCCATGCTTAGAGGGTAGCAGAGCACCTTTCGTGGGTCCTTGCTTCGTAACACGAGATGTGCTGGGAGGTGGGTGGAGTTTAGATCCATATAAAAGGTTGGGAAGGTTTAGAATTATAGGTCAGTCCCTTAGAGGGTCAGTCCCTTAGAGGGTCAGTCCCTTAGAGGGCCGTCGGACAGAAGGACAGTCAGTCGGGAGAGTCTGAGAACGGGTCCGAGGAGAAGGAGAGAGACGCAGAACTGTAACCTAAGCATCCATACGAAGAAGAGACAAGTACGGAACGAAGGAGTAAAGAGAACAGAGAGGAGGAATGGGTTGGATAGGAGCCCAGCCTATAGGTTCTCAGCGCAAGGCCGGGGCACGGTCCCCGAGGTTGTATGGACACTTATGGTTCTGAAGCAGACACCGGTGGAGTAGTTGGCTGTAAATGCACTACTCCCATCCAAGACTTGGGACACAACAGCAACACGGATAGAGAGCCGGATCCAGGAGCATCCCCGAGCAGGCTACAGCTGTCTGTCATACAAGTAGAGTTCTAGGAACATCTAGACAGGAGGTATTCCAGGGTGACTGAGTACTGGAGTGCTTCACAAGGCGCATTGGAGGAGTCGTTCAGGAAAGGTACATGTTGGCGGAGTGTTGGAGAGGAGAGCCCTGACTTGCCTGGGAGGTTGATTGAGTCTTTACCCCGGAGGACACGGCACGGAGGCAGGCACCAGTGTGTACCACGAACTGTGAGTAAAGCTTTGAAACTGCAAGCTCTGGTAGCCTCCATTCCTTCATCGCTAATACCTTCAGCACCGCTACATCTGGGTACCAGCATCCACACCATCCTGCACTTCTCCAGATCCATTGCACCTACACTGCCCTGGGACTACAGCTCCACCTGTGGGGAGCTACACCATCTTTGCTGCATCACACCATCAGTCCCAGCAGATCTGCAAGCAGTATTGGCTTAACATCTTACTTGCCAAACCCCACAGGTGGTGTCACGAACTATTTCATTAACCACAAAAACCATCACATAGATATTGGGCACCCAGGGCCACGGACCGGGTCACCGCCACCGCTGTGACACATCCCCCTGACACCGGCCCGGTACAGAGTACCCCACAGCCCTGGGAGGGCGACCCATTTTCATACACTGGGAGGCTTTCTCCAGAGCAGTTTTGGTATCCCTCCAGACCTTAGAAAAATCTTCGGAGAAAGTATCGGCAGCTGGAACGCCAGATGATCCAGAGATGGGAAGAGGTATTCCGGGTTACAATCTGAAGACAATCTGAAATGGAGACTTTCCAGAAGATTCACTTGATTGTTGTAAGAAAATTCGGCCCAGGACAGTAAGTCTACCCAGTCGTTATGATGGGCGTTGACAAAGTGACGCAGGAATCCAGCCAGGATTTGATTTGTCCTCTCCATTTGTCCATTGGACTGGGGATGGTATGCTGAGGAAAAATCCAGTTCAATTCTTAACAGTTTACAAACTGCTCTCCAGAATCTTGAGGTGAACTGGACTTCTCTGCTGGACATGATGTGGAGACGGAAGATGTGCCGGATGAACAGGTCCGCCAACTCAGGAGCAGTTGGAAGACCGGGTAGTGGAACGAAGTTAGCCATTTTAGAGAAGTGATCCACCACTACCCACACCACAGAACAGCCAGATGAGATCGGGAGATCTGTGATGAAGTCCATCGCGATATGCTGCCAGAGGGCAGACGGAATTGGAAGAGGCTGAAGCCTACCTGCGGGTAGATGCTTGGCCGTTTTGTTACGAGCACAGAAAGGACAGGCTGTAACGTACTCCAAAATGTCCTTAGCCATGGCAGGCCACCAGTAGTATCGGGAGATGAGTTGCAGAGTCTTTCTCTGGCCGGCATGACCAGCCAACTTGGACGAGTGACCCCCCCAAAGGACACGAGTACGCTCAGAAGCTGACACGAAAGTCTTCCCTGGAGGCAGCCGGGCAAGATCAGTAGAAGCGACCGCGACTAACCTTGAGGGTTCAATGATGTGCTGTGGTTCTTCTCCTTGATCAGGAGGTAGAAAGACTCTGGAAAGTGCGTCTGCTTTGACATTTTTGTCAGCTGGGCGAAAATGAAGAACAAAGTTAAACCGAGCAAAAAACAAAGCCCAGCGGGCCTGACGAGGATTCAGCCTTTGTGCACTTTGGAGGTAAGCAAGGTTTTTGTGATCGGTGTATACGACTACCTGATGAAGAGCTCCTTCTAGAAGATGCCTCCACTCCAGCAGAGCCAATTTGATAGCCAACAATTCCCGATCTCCAACAGAATAATTCCTGTCTGCGGAAGAAAAAACCTTGGAAAAAAACCACAGGAATGCATTCGCCCGGAGGACGATTTCTGGGTTAGTACAGCTCCCACACCTACTGAAGAGGCATCGACGTCAAGAAAAAAATTGTTCATTTGAGTTAGGATGATGAAGAACAGGTGCGACAGCAAAGGCCTTTTTGAGAGAAACAAAGGCCTCCTCAGCCTCAGGAGGCCAATCCTTCGGATTTGTACCTTTCCAGGTTAGAGCTGAGAAGGGCACCACTCGGGTGGAGAAGTTAGGAATGTATTGCCTGTAGTAGTTGGCGAAGCCCAGGAATTGCTGTATGGCCTTCAACCCAGACGGACGAGGCCACTTGAGTACAGCTGATAACTTCTCTGGATCCAATTTTAATGCTGTGGAGGAAACAATGTAACCGAGGAAAGGCAAAGAGGATTGTTCAATGATGTGCTGTGGTTCTTCTCCTTGATCAGGAGGTAGAAAGACTCTGGAAAGTGCGTCTGCTTTGACATTTTTGTCAGCTGGGCGAAAATGAAGAACAAAGTTAAACCGAGCAAAAAACAAAGCCCAGCGGGCCTGACGAGGATTAAGCCTTTGTGCACTTTGGAGGTAAGCAAGGTTTTTGTGATCGTGTATACGACTACCTGATGAAGAGCTCCTTCTAGAAGATGCCTCCACTCCTGCAGAGCCAATTTGATAGTCAACAATTCCCAATCTCCAACAGAATAATTCCTGTCTGCGGAAGAAAAAACCTTGGAAAAAAAAACACAGGAATGCATTCACCCGGAGGATGATTTCTGGGTTAGTACAGCTCCCGCACCTACTGAAGAGGCATCGACGTCAAGAGAAAAATTGTTCATTTGAGTTAGGATGATGAAGAACAGGTGCGACAGCAAAGGCCTTTTTGAGAGAAACAAAGGCCTCCTCAGCCTCAGGAGGCCAATCCTTCGGATTTGTACCTTTCCGGGTTAGAGCTGAGAAGGGCACCACTCGGGTGGAGAAGTTAGGAATGTATTGCCTGTAGTAGTTGGCGAAGCCCAGGAATTGCTGTATGGCCTTCAACCCAGACAGACGAGGCCACTTGATTACAGCTGATAACTTCTCTGGATCCATTTTTAATGCTGTGGAGGAAACAATGTAACCGAGGAAAGGCAAAGAGGATTGTTCAAAGAGGCACTTTTCAAACTCGGCGTACTGTCTGTTCTCCCTGAGCCTCTGTAAGCCCAAGCGCACTTGTCTGCGATGCGAGACCAAGTCAGTAGAAAAAAATCAGAATGTCATCTAGGTAGACAACAACACAGGTGTAAAGCAGATCCCTGAAAATGTCATTGACGAACTCTTGGAAAACAGCAGGAGCATTTCTTAGACCAAACGGCATTACCAGGTACTCGTAGTGGCCATCACTAGTGTTGAAGGCTGTTTTTCATTCGTCTCCATCTCTGATTCGGATCAAATTGTAAGCCCCTCTGAGATCCAGCTTGGTGAAGATGCTGGCCCCTCGGAGACGGTCAAACAGTTCTGAAGGTAGAGGCAAAGGGTACCTGTTATTTACCGTGATCTGGTTCAGTCCTCGGTAGTCGATACAGGGCAGCAGGGATCCGTCCTTTTTCCTCACGAAGAAGAAGCCTGCTCCTGCCGGTGACGATGATTTTCGGATAAACTCTCTGGCCAAGTTCTCCTGCATGTAGTCCGACATAGCCGGAGTCTCTGCCTGGGAAAGAGGGTAAACTCTCCCATGGGGAGGAGATGTTCCAGGAAGAAGGTCTATTGGACAGTCATACGACCTGTGGGGAGGAAGTTATTCAGCCTCCTTTTTCCCGAAGACATCCAAGAAGGACCAGTAAGCGGATGGTAATCCAGGCAGGGTAGCAGGTTGGACCGGGGGTGAAACTGGTTCAATCCAGTTTAAACAACGGTCTGAGCAGGAATCTCCCCAACGTAGTATTTCTCCTGTTCTCCAATTAAGGACTGGTTCATGTTTCTGAAACCATGGCAAACCTAGAAGCAAGGGGTGAGACAAACCAGGGTACACATATAAACGGATTCTTTCAGAATGCATAAGACCTACCCGGAGTTCCACTGGCTCAGTCTGGAACTGGACGGGTTCGGTCAGAGGCTGGCCATCGACAGCGGTTACCCGCAACGGGTTGGGAAGAGCCTGAACTGGTAAGTGGTAGCGATCCACAAGCGTCTGCTGGATAAAGCATCCAGAGGCTCCGGAGTCCAACAGACAGAGTCCAGAAAATTTTATTGCTCCGCAGGTCACGGAGACTGAGATCTGCAATGAAGGAGAGGAACGTTCTCTACCTAGGGTGGCCTCTCCTACCGAGCCTAGGCACAGGAGTTTTCCAACTTCTTTGGACAGGAGCGGATCAGGTGTTCGAAACTACCACAGTACAGACAGCTTCCGTTTTTGCAACGCGCCTCCTGGCGGCGGCTGGCCAGACTTACTCCATCTACCTCCATAGCTTCGGGAGAAGAGGATGAGGTAGACATCTTGGAAGAATTAGAGTCCAGGTGGTAGGACCTCCTGTCACGCTTAATCTCCATGGAACGCTCCTGAAAACGCAGGTCAATCCGGGTAGCCAAGGAAATCAGGTCATCCAAGATGGTAGGCCTGTCCCGTCCCGTCAGCTCATCCTTAATTTTTCCAGATAGGCCCTCTCAGAAGTTAGCCAGCAAGGCCTCATTGTTCCAAGATAACTCAGATGAAAGGGTGCGGAACTGAACAGCATACTGAGCCACTGTGAGGGTTCCTTGGCGCAAGCGAAGCAGGGCAGAAGCAGTCGACGTGACCCAGCCAGGTTCATCAAAGGTCCTGCGAAAATTTTCTAGGAAAGATTGAAGATCATTAACCAGCGGGTCTCCTCTTTCCCACAGCAGATTCAGCCAGGCGAGAGCCTCTCCTGCTAGATGTGACATAATGAAGCCCGCTTTGGCACGGTCAGAAGCAAACATATGCCCCAATATTTCGAAGTGTAGGGTACACTGATTGAGAAAACCCCGACACTGAGTGGGATCACCATGGCAGCGGGTAGGAGCCGCCAGGCGGGGGCCCTTGTTTGTCATGACAGCAGGTACCTGGGTGTTGCTAGGTGAATCAGGAGCAGCCAGGTTCTGCAGAGAATCCATGTGGGTGGACAGGTTACGTTTTACGTTGTGATCTTATCCTGTTGATCTCTTAAACGGGTCACCTCTTGGCACAACTCCAACGTTGGAGGCCTCTGAGGTCCAGCGGATTCCATGGCCGGAGCAATCTGTAACAAATGGAAGCGGAGGCAGAGATGGTGAAGTTCACATTCGGTTTTATTTTTTAAGTGGAACCTTGGGACCACAGTCCGGGGGGCTCCGAAGGGGGTGTGATTAGTGAGCCCAGGGTACCCGTAGTAAAGCCCCTCAGGCAGGGCCAGAATGGAATACCCGGAGGACACAGGTGCCACCTCCAGTTACACCCCAAACACATGGCAGCTGTTATGAGCTCATTTTCTGCTCCTCCAGTTGAGAGTTCTCCTTCCATTCTCCCTCTGGTGGTGACAGGAGGTAGTGAGATTGGTTTGAGTGGTAGTGATCTGCCACCTGATGAAAAGGATAGCGATTGGATCTCTGGAGTATCAGACTGGATATAAGACAGCCGACGCCCTATCCTGTTGCTGATGATTCAGTCTGCTTCTCAGGTCTTGGACTTCAGCTCTCTTCCAGTCTTCTTAAGTTAAGTTTGTTTTTTGCTAATGTTCACACTTGCGCTTGTTGGTCAATTCAGTTTCTTGTGTGGTCAGCTTGCCCCTGCTGGGGCTATCCTGAACTTCCACTCCTATTTATCTGTATTTGCCAATTTGCCTTTTTGTCCCTTATTAGATTGGCCTCTTTTTGCTCTGTTTCAGAATATTTCAGAGTGCTGATATAGTGGGAGAAGTCTAGTGACTTCAGGGTTAATTTTGCTATCAGACGTGTGCGACATCATTTTTGGTAGGGTTTTTTGGCAGATTGCAGACAGTGGCTTTCCTTTCCTGTCTGTTGTGAGTTCATTTTCCCCTTCGTCACTGAGGTCTGGTGAACTCCCTATTCTGGTAAAGGAAGGTAATGAGCCTGATTATCAGGCACCTGAGCCTGATGAGGATGACTGGCTGAGTGGAGTCACGGACTGGATATTAGGCTGCCGACGCCCTTCTGCCCTGCGGGTGATTTCTCTGTGGACTTCTAGGACACCAGTCTGATTCCTGCTCCTCTAAAGCTAAGTTTTCTGCTTTGCCTGTTAGCATTTGTGTTTTGTTGTTGTTTTCCTTGCTTTTCTGGATTCTGCCATTCCCTGCTGGGGTGAGCTGAATCTCCTTTTGCCGGTTGCTCTGTCTTCAGAATATTCCTGAGTACTGACATAGCTTTTTTGAAGCCTAGCGTCTACAGGGCCTTTTTTACTGTCAGTCTGTTGGCTCTTATTTTCATAGGGTTTTTCACGGATTGCAGACAGCAGCCTTCCTGTCCTTTCCTAGCTAGTTAGCTTGGGCCCCGTCTTTGCTCAGTCTGTCTTTCTGTCTGTGTTAGTGTTTTCATCTTGCTTCACCGTCATTATATGTTGGGGGCTGCCTACTGCTTTGGGGTCTGCTCTGGGGCAGTTTAGATTTCCCCTTTCTTTCTTTAGGCCTATTTAATTCTCCGGCTGTGATCGAGGGGTCTAGGGCATCGTAGGAACCCCCCACGGCTACTGTTAGTTGTGTTGATAGGATCAGGGGTCTGCAATCCGATAGTTGCCAACCTCTCTGGGTTTCTGGACTTAGCTAGCATTTCTGTTTTTGCCTCCTACGGTGACTCAATCATAACAGAATCACCCGCCCTACCGCAGATCCTAGGGTACTCAATAGCAGGAAAGAATTGTGTTTTAAAAAAAAAAAAAAAAAAAAAGAAGTGTATATTCTTTCCTCTATATCTCTGAGGCCGTAGGGGGAATTTTTTTTTCTCTCAATGGAGATAAAGCAATTGTCTGATCGTGTGGAGCAGCTTGCTGCGGAAGTGCGGGAATTTCCGCCTACCTTGCTCGTTCGCATGCTGTTGAACCAAAGATCCCTACACCTGATGTATTTTTTGGGGATCGATCTAAATTTTTGAGTTTCAAAAATAATTGTAAATTATTTTTTGCCTTGAAGCCTAACTCGTCAGGGAGCTCCGCGCAGCAGGTTAAAATTGTCATCTCTTTGCTGCATGGCGATCCCCAGGATTGGGCGTTTTCTTTGAAACCAGATGATCCTATTCTGACTAGAGTTGAGCGAAACGGGTTGAAAAATTTCAAAAGTCGCCGACTTTTGGCAAAGTCGGATTTCATGAAACGAAACCCGACCCTAGGATGAGGTCGGCCACGAGGTCGGCGACTTACGCGCCAAAGTCGCGTTTCAAAAGTTTGTTTTGCGCTCTTTTTCAGCCAATCAGGATCCACGGACACTGTGGGCAACGTGATGACATAGGCAGGGGTCACCACCATCTTTCAGAGATTGAAGCTTCAGAGACTGGGAGTTCTGTGGAAACTGTTTGGGTAAGAATACAAGGACAGAACAATGGAAAGGACACCATTGTAGGCATTTACTACAGCCCGCCTGTGCAAGCTGAAGATATGGATGAACTCTTTATGCATCAAGTCAAGTTTGTCAAGTTTCACCAGTTTGTTTTTCGTGAAACAAGATCCTAGTTGGTAAAAATCGAGTAGGCCTTGGTATTACTATACTAGGCCGTGGTATTTCACATATTACTATACTACTAGCCCCAAGGCCTACTATACTCATATTTGAAATACCACGGCCTAGTGTAATAACTCTAGTTTTACCAACTCGAATCTGGTTTCATGAAAAACAAACTGTTGAAATTTGTCTAAAAAATAAGTTTCGTTCTAGTTTCACCAGTTTGTTTTTTGTGAAACAAGATGCTAGTTGTTAAAAATCGAGTTATTACAGTAGGCCTTGGTATGACTATACTAGGCCGTGGTATTTCACATATTACTATACTACTAGCCCCAAGGCCTACTATACTCATATTTGAAATACCACGGCCTAGTGTAGTCATTACAAGGCCTAGTGTAATAAGTTTTACCAACTAGAATCTGGTTTCATGAAAAACAAACTGTTGAAACTTGTCAAGTTTCAACAGTTTGTTTTTCGTGAAACAAGATCCTAGTTGGCAAAAATCGAGTAGGCCTTGGTATGACTATACTAGGCCGTGGTATTTCACATATGACTATACTAGTAGGCCCAAGGCCTACTATACTCATATTTGAAATACCACGGCCTAGTATAGTCATTCCAAGGCCTAGTGTAATAACTTGTAAGTTGGAATGGAGCAGATTACATTCATCCACTCAATGCTGACTTGTATTCCCCATGGACTTTCATTGGGGTTGGGTTTTGAGGGTTGTGTTTTGAGAAAATCACATACTTTTTTTTCAACTAGTTGCACAATTTTCTCTTGAAAAAAATTGGTTTCCTGATTCATGGCCTGCAGCTTTGCTCGTTCCAATATATTTTTATTTAATTGGAGTTTTAAAAATATAGTGCACTCAGTAATGGTATCAAATAAGGTTTTTTATTACCATAAACAAACAAAAACATTACACCATTTCATCTTGCCAGTGCACCCGTCCTACATCAGAAATAAAGTAGGCCGCAAATTGGTCCCTCATTTGGCCAACTTCAACGGATGACCTGAGAGTGTGCTGAGTGAATTCAGGCAATGGGTTAGGAGCATCATCGTCCAGTTCAAAGGTCGGGTGCTCTTTAGCCATCACAAAGTTATGTAGAACCACACAGGCCTTCACCACCTCATCGACTGTTTCAAGTTTAAGATTAATGGCCGTGCCCAGAATTCGCCATCTGGAGACAAGAATCCCAAAAGCACACTCGACAGTTCTTCTGGCCCTGGTCAGCCTGTAATTAAATATTTTTTTGGTGTGGTCCAAGTCCCGGCTGGAGTAGGGTTTCAGTAAGTTTCCGCACATTTGAAAAGCCTCATCGCCAACCATTACAAAGGGCAGTGGCGGAGCTTCGGTGTGAGGAAGAGGCCGTGGCATAGGGAAATTAAATTGGTTGCCATACAACCTCCGGCCCATGTCTGAGTTTTTAAAAGCCTGTGAGTCATTACCACGGCCAAATGCTCCAATGTCCACTGCTACAAACATACATCCGGCATCCGCAATCGCCATGAGTACTATTGAAAAGTACTTTTTGTAATTATAGTACTCAGATCCCGTTCTTTGGGGTTTGATAATCCGTATGTGTTTACCATCAACAGCTCCCAAACAGTTGGGAAAATTGCATACTGTCCAGAATTTGTCAGCAATTTCCATCCACTTTTCAGCGGTGGGCAGGGGCATAAATTCTGGATAAAGAACATTCCAGAGAGCCCGGCAGGTGTCAGCAACAATTCCAGACAAGGTAGAGATTCCAATACGGTACTGGAAGTGTAGTGAAGATAGGGTTTCTCCAGTCGCCAGGAATCTGTGAACAGACAAAGAAGTAAAATTAATATTTATGTATATTATTTTAAAAAACTATAAAATAAAATATTAGTACATTCACGAAAACTAATAACCAAGGTTTTGAATACTAAATTTAAAAAAAAAACATCAGACCGCACCCCTTGGTTTTTAAAACATACCGTAATGTCACCAGTAGCCGTTCCTCAGGAGGAATCGCACGACGGAGCTGTGTGTCCTGTCTCCGGATGGATTGTTGTACACGAGCAAGCAAATCCATGAAACTTTCGTGGGACATCCGGATATAATCTGTAAATTTCTCCGGGTTTGACTGGAGCTCGCTGTAGAGGGTGTGGTATGCCCCACGGCTCTCCCGGAGTTCAACAATCGGATGTATCCACATACGCCGCCGTCTTCGCTGCCTCTCTCTCTTCCTTTGTTCATGGCAAGCAACTGCATACGCCTGAGCCATCGCGATGTCCAAATCCAAGTTGAAGTGAAAACTCTTCCAGCGCAGATCCATGGTCACGAGAAGAATCAAGCAAATGTGAAGAATACTGTAGACAGGGTCTATATATTAACATACCACACCCACAATGAAGTCCCATTGGTCTTGTGTGTTGTTGAATGGTTGTTTTTTCTTTTTTGAGGGGTTTTTCCAAAATCTGTAAAAAAACGCAAACGCACAAAAAACACAAACGCGCAAAAACGCTGCGTTTTTTTCCTGCATGCGCATAAAAATGCTTGAAAAAAACGCAGCGTTTGTATGCATTTGTATGCGTTTTTTCAATGCGTTTTTTTGCGGGAAAAACGCGCTGCAAAAAAAAGCAAGTGTGAAACTAGCCTTAACAATTCCGAAAAGAGGGAAGAATAGGAAGCATTTAAGGAAACCAGGATGGATGAACACAGAACTTAAGCACATGCTAAAAAGGAAGAAAAAAATGTTTATAAGATGGAAAGAGGGAGGCATATCTAAAGAAGAATATAATGCTGTCTGCAGAACCTGCAGGGCACAAATCAGATTACTAAAGCTGAAAATGAATTGAGGCTTGCAAGAGATGTCAAAAGCAATAATAAAGGACTTTGAGGATATGTCAAAAGTAAAAGAAAAGTCAAAGATGCTATAGGATTTTTACAGGATGAAAATGATGAAATGGTAAGACAGGATGTTGAGAAGGCTGAACTTTTAAATTCCTATTTTGCATCTGTTTTCTCTCAGAAAGGAAATGTAACATCAACTGTTATTCACTGTCCTATTAAGGGAATAGAAGAATCCAGGATATCTATAAACAGAAAGATAGTGAGGAAACACTTAGCTAACCTAAATGAATTCAAGTCTCCAGGTCCAGATGAATTACACCCCAGAGTACTGAAGGAGATAGCAGAAGAAATTTTTGAACCCCTCTCCATAATCTTTGAAAATTCTTGGAGAACAGGAGAAGTGCCAGAAGACTGTAGAAGAGCAAATGTTGTTCCTATCTTCAAAAAGGGGAAGAAGGTGGACCCAGGCAACTATAGGCCGGTGAGTCTGACTTCTATACCAGGAAAGATCTTTGAACAAATTATTAAACAACATGTATGTCAATACCTGGATAAGAATGAAGTGATTAAACAGAGTCAGCATGGGTTTGTAACTAATAAGTCATGTCAGACTAACTTAATTTCCTTCTATGATGGTATCACTGATTGGGTGGATCAAGGAAATGCTGTAGATATAGTATATCTTGACTTCAGCAAAGCATTTGACAAAGTCTCTCATACAATCCTTATTGAAAAAATGACTAAGTATGGAATGGACAAGGCAACTGTTAGGTGGATTCATAACTGGCTTAGTGATCGGACCCAAAGAGTGGTCGTAAATGGCTGCACATCCAGTTGGAAGAATGTCTCAAGTGGGGTACCACAGGGCTCTGTCCTGGGCCCTGTATTGTTCAACATCTTTATCAACGATTTAGATGAAGGAATTGAGGGTAAACTGATTAAATTTGCTGATGACACAAAGCTAGGAGGGATAGCTAATACTAGAGAAGAGAGAGAGAGGATTCAAAAAGATTTAAATAAACTGGAGAAGTGGGCAGCAACTAACAGAATGGTTTTTAACAGGGAGAAATGCAAAGTACTACATCTGGGCAATAAAAATAAAAAAAGCATGTATAGAATGGGAGGAATAGGGCTAAGTGACAGCTCATGTGAAAAAGACTTGGGTATACTAATAGATCACAGACTGAATATGAGTCAACAGTGTGATGCAGCAGCCAAAAAAGCAAATGCAATTCTAGGATGTATTAACAGAAGCATACAGTCTAGATCACGTGAAGTCATTATTTCCCTCTACTCCTCTTTGGTCAGACCTCATCTGGAATATTGTGTCCAGTTTTGGCCACCACATTTTAAAAAAGACATCAACAAACTGGAGCAAGTTCAGAAAAGAGCGACCAGAATGGTGACCGGTCTGCAAACCCTGTCTTATGAGGAAAGGTTGCAGGATTTGGGAATGTTTAGTTTGCAAAAGAGAAGACTGAGAGGAGACTTAATAGCTGTCTACAAATATCTAAAGGGCTGTCACATTGTAGAAGGATCAACTTTATTCTCATTTGCACAAGGAAAGACTAGAAGCAATGGGATGAAACTGAATGGGAGGAGACACAGATTAGATATTAGAAAAAACTTTTTGACACTTAGAGTGATCAATGAGTGGAACAGGCTGCCACGAGAAGTGGTGAGTTCTCCTTCAATGGAAGTCTTCAAACAGAGGCTGGACAGACATCTGACTGGGATGATTTAGCGAATCCTGCTTTGAGCAGGGTGTTGGACCAGATGGCCCAGGAGGTCCCTTCCAACTCTACGATTCTATGAGAAGGGCATGCAAGTGATTGGCTTGCTTTGGTGGGCATCACAGGGGTTATAAAAGGGCGTGCACGCCGACCGCCATCTTGCTTCTGCCGATCTTAGCATAGGGAGAGGTTGCTGATTCTGTAGGGAGAGCGTTAGGCAGGGAAGAAGAAAAAAAAACTGCTTCTGCTGCTAGCGATTTTGCCTGTACAACACACCAGTCACTGTGTGTGCAGTGCAAGGGGAGGCTATATTGTGGTGGATCAGCGGTGTTGGTTGTTAGGCTGCCTTCTAAGGCCTCCTGACAGCTGCATTGCTGCTTACCCACTGCTCTGCAAACTGCTTTTTTAAAAGCAATCCCAATTTTTTTTTTTGTCCTGCTGAGGTACTGAGCGTGCATTTTTTCACACCATACAGCGGTGCACGCTCCTCACACAGTACCGTGTAACGGCTGTTATCACAGCCACAGTGAAGCTATCTGTGTGTCACTGTGGAAGGAAAAGTGGAGGACTTGTTCCGTTCTTACAGACCTACACTCTAGGGAGATTCCTATTCTGCCCAATTCTACATACACCTTGTAGTTTGTGATACACTAGCCAATTTCTGCCTGTGACATAGCGCTCTGATATTCAGTGGGCCTCACACAATCCAAAAGTGTCCAGTGTCCACTAGTGTGTGCAGAAATTCAAAATCTCCCTTATCCTGTAGTCACTTTTTTCACACTTGTGCCATCGAGCCTGTGACATAGCGCTCTGATATTCAGTGGGCCTCACACAATCCAAAAGTGTCCAGTGTCCACTAGTGTGTGCATAAATTCAAAATCTCCCTTATCCTGTAGTCACTTTTTTCACACCTGTGCCATCGAGCCTGTGACATAGCGCTCTGATATTCTGTGGGCCTCACACAATCCAAAAGTGTCCAGTGTCCACTAGTGTGTGCAGAAATTCAAAATCTCCCTTATCCTGTAGTCACTTTTTTCACACCTGTGCCATCGAGCCTGTGACATAGCGCTCTGATATTCAGTGGGCCTCACACAATCCAAAAGTGTCCAGTGTCCACTAGTGTGTGCAGAAATTCAAAATCTCCCTTATCCTGTAGTCACTTTTTTCACACCTGTGCCATCGAGCCTGTGACATAGCGCTCTGATATTCAGTGGGCCTCACACAATCCAAAAGTGTCCAGTGTCCACTAGTGTGTGCAGAAATTCAAAATCTCCCTTATCCTGTAGTCACTTTTTTCACACCTGTGCCATCGAGCCTGTGACATAGCGCTCTGATATTCAGTGGGCCTCACACAATCCAAAAGTGTCCAGTGTCCACTAGTGTGTGCAGAAATTCAAAATCTCCCTTATCCTGTAGTCACTTTTTTCACACCTGTGCCATCGAGCCTGTGACATAGCGCTCTGATATTCAGTGGGCCTCACACAATCCAAAAGTGTCCAGTGTCCACTAGTGTGTGCAGAAATTCAAAATCTCCCTTATCCTGTAGTGACTTTATTCACACCTGTGCCATCGAGCCTGTGACATAGCGCTCTGATATTCAGTGGGCCTCACACAATCCAAAAGTGTCCAGTGTCCACTAGTGTGTGCAGAAATTCAAAATCTCCCTTATCCTGTAGTCACTTTTTTCACACCTGTGCCATCGAGCCTGTGACATAGCGCTCTGATATTCAGTGGGCCTCACACAATCCAAAAGTGTCCAGTGTCCACTAGTGTGTGCAGAAATTCAAAATCTCCCTTATCCTCTAGTGACATTTTTCACACCTGCGACATCGAGCCAGTGACATAGCGCTGTGATATTCAGTGGGCCTCACACAATCCAAAAGTGTCCAGTGTCTACAAGTGTCTGCAGAAATTCAAAATCTCCCCTGTCCTATAGACACCTTGTACCTTGTTTTACATTACTATATAGTTTGTTGAATTTTGTCTACATTTCTACCAAAAATGAGGAAGGCTGGTGGAAGAGGCCGTGGAATTGGGCGGGGGTTGGCAGCTGGTAATGATGGTGTTGCTGGTGGATCTGATGGTAGTGGCAAAAGCAAAATAGGACCGAATGCAGGAGGTGTTGAGCCTGCATCATCGTCTGGCTCCACAAGGCCTTGAAGGCTTAGTTTTCTAGGAGTTGGCAAACCGCTTTTAAAGCCAGAGCTTCAGGAAAAAGTTTTGTCTTACATTGCTGACTCAGCCTCCAGCTCTGTCGCCTCCTCTTCTGAAGTTGTAAAAAATAAAAGCACTGAGTCGTCATTGGAGGCTCATGTTCATGAACCACACCTTTCCTTGTGTCCTTCACCCCAACCAAGATTGAAGGATGACGCAGGCCATACTACTGATTACTCCATGGAGCTGTTTTCACATACCATGCCTGGATTATCAAGTGAAATGGTGAATTACCCAGGCCAAGATGAATCTGACATGGAGTGCACTGATGCACAGCCGCTGATAGATGATTCTGCTGGTACATTCACTCAGAGCACTACATTGTCCTCGCAGTGTACAGAGCCAGATTCTGACCCTGATGAGACTCAGGTGCCCCTTCCCGCACAGTATACCACCATACACGGTGACACAGAGGAAGGTGCACATGACATTGAAGAGGAGGTGATGGATGACCCAGTTGTTGACCCAGATTGGCATCCATTGGGGGAAGAGGGTGCTGCTTCCAATAGCTCTGATGAGGAGGAGCATCCACAGCAGACATCGACATCGCAACAGCTGTTATCTGGCAGGCCCGGATCACTCCAAAGACAGGTTCCAAAAATCAAAAGAGTTGCTGGACAGCTTGTCCAGACGGTCAAAAGATCACAGCGTGCTAGGCCGCAAAATGTCTGCCAAAGTAGGAAGAGTGCAGTGTGGCACTTTTTTGAACAAAATCCTCATGATCAGGCCAAGGTTATCTGTAAGAAGTGCGCAAAGACCTTTAGCCGAGGGAAAAATCTGAAAAATTTGAATACCAGTTGCATGCTTAGGCATTTAACCAGCATGCACTTGCAAGCGTGGACACAACACCAAACCTCAAGTGCCACATGTGCAACTGATCACAAAGAAGGTAGTCAACAACGCTACATTGTTTCCCCCACTGTAAGCCCACCGGTTAGCACAGCAGCAAATGTTGAGGTGTCATTGCAAGGCCACAGCAGTCAGGGAATCCCACTGTTATATCAACGAAATACTGAATCTAGGCCATCAGAAAGAACACCAACTCCATCACCATCATCAACCCTCTCTCAGTCCGCCCTGTCCAACGCTTCTTCCACCATATGCAGCTCTCAAGTCCAGCTCACCCTCCCAGACACTATGAGTAGATCAAGAAAGTACTCAGTCTCTCATCCGCGTACACTGGGTTTGAACGCCCACATTGCCAAACTAATCTCGTTTGAGATGATGCCCTATCGGTTGGTGGAAAGTGCAGCTTTCCGCGAACTCATGGCCTATGCAGTACCACGCTATGACCTACCCAGTCGCCACTTCTTCACTCGCAAAGCCATCCCAGCCCTCCACCATCATGTAAAAGACCGCATTGTCCATGCACTCAAGCAGTCAGTGAGTGGAAAGGTGCACCTCACAACTGATGCATGGTCCAGTCGGCATGGCCAGGGCCGTTACGTGTCCATCACTGCGCACTGGGTTAATGTGGTGGATGCAGGGTCCACAGGGGACAGCGGTGGTGGGACAGTGCTGCCTAGCCCACGGTATAGGAAACAGTTGGCTGTAGGCGTTCGACCCTCCTCCTCCTCCTCCAGAAGCGAAAGCTCGTCCACAGAGCGCAGTCGTACGAGCACTCCATCTGCAGCTGCCACTGTTGCACACGAGGTGTCCCCCTATCGAGCAGCTAGTGGAAAGCGTCAGCAGGCTGTGTTGCAGATGATGTGTTTGGGCGACAGACACACCGCCGAGGTGCTGGCCGAGTACTTGAAGCGACAAACTGAGTCATGGCTGGGCAGTGTACATCTTGAGGCAGGCAAGGTAGTTAGTGATAACGGCCGTAATTTTGTGGCAGCCATAGCCCTTTCAAAACTCAGCCACATACCTTGCTTGGCTCACACCTTGAACCTGGTGGTGCAGTGCTTCCTCAAAAATTATCCGGAGTTAACAGCCCTGCTCCAGAAGGTGCGAAGACTGCGCGCACATCCGCCGGTCGCCTGTACACTCCGTTCGTATGCAGAAGCTGCAGCGATTGCTCCACCTTCCCAACCACCGCCTCATTATCGACATTGCAACAAGGTGGAACTCCACCCTGCACATGGTGGAGCGGCTGTGAGAGCAGAGGCAGGCCATAATGCATTTGTGGGAGGATACACGGCCAGGCACTTTGAGAGCAGACATGGAGTTGACAGGTGTGCAGTGGTCGAAGCTGAAAGACCTCTGTAAAGTCCTTCAGTGTTTTGAGGAATGCACACGGCTGGTAAGCGCAGACGACGCCATCCTAAGCATGAGCATCCCACTTATGCGTCTGCTCATGCAAACTTTGACGCACCTTAAGGAGCAGGCGTCTGCAGCCAATGTTGATGAGGAGGAAGAGGAGGAGGGAATCCTTGATGACATTCAGCCATTGTCTGCTCAGGGACCTCTCCTGGATGAGGTGGAGGAAGAAGAGGAGGAGGAGGAGGATGATGATGGGGATGATTACTTAGGGGAGGAGGATGCATCTCGTGGGGCAAGTGAAAATGTTGGCGTGGCAAGGTCTGGTACAGGGTTTGTGCGTGACTGGAGGGATGTGGATTTGCCAGAAAGTGCTCCTCCACCCAGCACTCGCAGTGCATCATTGACACCGGGAACATTGGCCCACATGTCAGATTATGCCTTGCAGATCCTAAAAAGGGACCCCCCGCATTGCCAAAATAATGAACGATGACGACTAAAGGTTGGCCAGAACCCTGGATCCACGCTATAAAGGCAAATTACAAAACATCATGCCACAGGAGAACCTTGACCTAATATTGGCTAATAAACAAGCAACTCTGGTAAATCGGTTGCTTGAGGCATTCCCAGCACACAGCAGCGGTGATGGTTCTCACACGAGCCGTACGGGCCGGGGGCAGCTTGGCAGAGGTGTTCATGGTGCACACAGCAGAAGTGGCGTTGGAGACAGGGGTTTCATGACAATGTTGTGGACTGATTTTTCAAGTACCGCTCACACAACTGGTAATACTGCATCGATGGAAAGTGACAGGAGACAGCAGTTGTCAACTATGGTTACAAACTACTTTTCCTCCCATATCGATGTTCTCCCACACAGGTCATTCCCCTTTGACTATTGGGCCGCTAAACTGGACACCTGGCCTGAATTGGCCCAATATGCCTTACAGGAGCTCGCTTGCCCAGCTGCAAGTGTGCTATCGGAAAGAGTCTTCACTGCAGCTGGATCAATCCTGACAGAAAAAAGGACCCGTCTGTCAACCCAAAATGTGGATGATCTAACCTTCATTAAAATGAACCATGCATGGGTTTCCAAGGATTTTGTCCCACCTTCCCCTGATGACACATAGGGTGACAGAAAAATGGCTTGCTTTGGTCCACCTCTTCCTGGGACTTGACCTATTTCGCCTTTTGCATCAGCTGAATGTCCAACATCAACAAATGCCACTTTCTAAAACTCCCTAACTGTGCTGCCTCCCCCCCCATGGCCGGGGTCACCACCTAGCACACGACACCGTGCGAGTGCCGTTGCCCTGGACAGGTGGGTAGGCCGACTCTTGGGCGCGGGCACTGGCACAGGGTCCCTCATAGTGCAATCAAGTGTCTCTGACGGTGGTGGTGCACACCTGCCGTCAGACACACCGCCGTACTATGAGGGTCCCAGTGCCAGTACCGACGCCCACGAGTGGGCCCCCCTTGCTTGGGCAGGGCCCCAGCATTTGCAATCTTTACCTCTCCCTGCTCCTTCGCTGTGTAGTCTGGGCCGTCAAATCCATACTGTGCCTGACACCGTCTGAGCTTGCCTCCTGATGTATAGACATATATTTTGAATGTGTACGCTATCCATACATGTTATCCGGGGATACGGTACCCTTTCTCACCTTTGTGCAATCACGTGCAAGCCATACTGGGCCTAACACCGTCTGAGCCTGCCTCCTGATGTATAGACATATATTTTGAATGTGTACGCTATCCATACATGTTATCCTGGGATACGGTACCCTTTCTCACCTTTGTGCAATCACGTGCAATCCATACTGGGCCTAACACCGTCTGAGCCTGCCTCCTGATGTATAGACATATATATTGAATGTGTACGCTATCCATACATGTTATCCTGGGATACGGTACCTTTTCTCACCTTTGTGCAATCACGTGCAAGCCATACTGGGCCTAACACCGTCTGAGCCTGCCTCCTGATGTATAGACATATATTTTGAATGTGTTCGCTATCCATACATGTTATCCTGGGATACGGTACCCTTTCTCACCTTTGTGCAATCACGTGCAATCCATACTGGGCCTAACACCGTCTGAGCCTGCCTCCTGATGTATAGACATATATTTTGAATGTGTACGCTATCCATACATGTTATCCGGGGATACGGTAACCTTTCTCACCTTTGTGCAATCACGTGTAATCCATACTGGGCCTAACACCATCTGAGCCTGCCTCCTGATGTATAGACATATATTTTGAATGTGTACGCTATCCATACATGTTATCCAGGGATACGGTACCCTTTCTCACCTTTGTGCAATCACGTGCAATCCATACTGGGCCTAACACCGTCTGAGCCTGCCTCCTGATGTATAGACATATATTTTGAATGTGTACACTATCCATACATGTTATCCGGGGATACGGTACCCTTTCTCACCTTTGTGCAATCACGTGCAAGCCATACTGGGCCTAACACCGTCTGAGCCTGCCTCCTGATGTATACACATATATTTTGAATGTGTACGCTATCCATACATGTTATCCGGGGATACGGTACCCTTTCTCACCTTTGTGCAATCACGTGCAAGCCATACTGGGCCTAACACCGTCTGAGCCTGCCCCCTGATGTATAGACATATATTTTGAATGTGTACACTATCCATACATGTTATCCGGGGATATGGTACCCTTTCTCACCATTGTGCAATCACGTGTAATCCATACTGGGCGTGAGAACGGCTGGCGAGCTGTTAAGCAAGCTACAGCACCTGTGGTTTGCACACGTAAGTTTTTCATTTTTTCAGGAATGACGGTTAGGCCTAATTCCGGAACTGCGGTTGACCTGCACTTACTGGGAAATCATCGTTCGCGGGTAATAATTGTAATCAGTGATCCCCATCACTAACGTTGTTCAGCGGGTTATCTGCACCTGTAAGCGACAAACGCTGGCCTTTTCAGTGTAGCGCACATGCAGCCACGGACATGTAAGGGCATGACACACCAGTTATTGGCCAATCTCATGTGCCAGAGCCTCACGTGTCCCTCTAGTAAGTCGGACTCGGACCGCGGGGCATGACGGAGTCTCGTTCGTTAACGGAATTAAGCTTGCAATGTGTGCGTCTGTTCTGTAGCTGGCATGGTTGAGGTTTCCCAGGTGGAGTCGAATTTAACCGTAGGCTCCACTCCTGGTGGTGCCCTTCTGGTCATTCCTTTAAGGTTCAGCTTTGCAACCATACTGCCCACGTAAAACAAACACTTTGCCTTCATGAACGCTGTTTGGAGGGTCATGACTCGTGGGAATAACGCCGCCCAATCAGTTAACCTGCTAGAGAGATCCTTCGTTGCTCCCAAGCATGACATCACACTCCCTAGGAGGAAGGTAATGCCACTGTGGCGACCGTACTCCTGGGGGCGACACAAGTGCACTGATGCCCAGCCACTGCTCGATGAATCTACTGGTACATTGACCCAGACCACTACATTCCCCTCGCACGCTACACGGCCTGAATCTGACCCTGATGAAACTCAGGTTACCCTTCCCATATACAGTTCCATCTTACACGGTGACAAAGAGGAAGCTGCAGATGAAAGTGCAGGTTCGGCCCACCCGCCATCAGACACACCACCGTACTATCAGGGGCCCTGTGCCAGTGCCGTCGCCAACGAGTGGGCCCCCCCTGCTTGCTCAGGATCACAGCACTTGCAAGGTTGAAATACTGTGCAGTGAGATGGAAGATGGGGACGACGAGGAGTCCAGACTAGTACAGGGATTCCCTAGCGAGGAGACTTATTTGATTGTTTTCAATGTTGGGACAGCAATTTTTGGGGAGCACTATACTCTGGAGAATGATAGATGGGGCCCACCATACACTGGAACATTCCAAAGGTGGACATCAGACACTGGAGCAGCATTTACAGGGCCCATTATACACTAGAGCATTAGAAATGGGGCCCATTATGTTTGGAGCATTATTTGGGCCCATAAGACAGTGGAGCTTCATCCATGGGGACCAACATATACTGTAGCATTATGTGGAGCTCATCATATACTGTTTCAAACATTATATGGGACCAATGATTCTGTATGGAGAAATAGATGGGCCTCGTCATGAGATGTAAAAAGTGAAGTATTTTTCATTGTACTATACCGCTATTTCTCTGCCGTATCGGAGCATGATGAGTTGTGGTATGTGTTAAAGGGGTGCTCTTTCGCCCAGGGCACATGAAAACCTGGAGCCAGCCCTACCCCTCCACAACTTTAGCCAAATAACCCCCATTTTTCAGCGCGTAACTTGTATTATGAAATTAATTAAGGTTGACAAGCTTAAGTAAGAAGAATTGATGCTTTTGGCATTCAAATGAGCACTGTAGGTGTGTTTCCTGTCCTCCTCACACTGCCGACTTTTATTCCCCATTGACTTACATTGGGTTTCGTGTTTCGGGACGACCCCGACTTTTCCCTATAATCGGCCGATCTTGCTCGACCCAACTTTTGGAAAAGTCGGGTTTCACGAAACGAAACTCGACCCTAAAAAACCAAAAGTCGCTCAACTCTAATTCTGACTAATGTGAATGCATCCTTTCAAGCTTTGGGGTTGTTGTATGACGAACCTAATGCTATTGATCAGGCTGAAAAGACCCTGTTGGCATTGAACCAGGGTCGAGATTCTGCAGAGTTGTACTGTCAAAAGTTCCGAAAGTGGGCGGTCCTTACTACCTGGAATGATAATGCCTTGGCTGCTCTCTTTCGGAAGGGTTTGTCAGAAGCCGTAAAAGATACTAAGGTGGGATTTCCTGTTCCCCCTGGTCTGGACGATTCTATGTCATTAGCCATTCAGGTTGATCGGCGTTTACGTGAACGCAGGATTGCACGAGAGGTGTTGCCACTGGTTGAACAGACGTCTGAACCTATGCAATGTGATAGAGTTTTGTCTAAGGCGCAACGTCAGGAGTTCAGAAGGCGTAATAAGCTGTGTTTTTTCTGTGGAGATGCCTCGCATATTATTTCTGTTTGTCCTAAACGAGAGAAACGCTTTGCACACACGTTTTCTGTTGGTGGTGTTCAACCTAAGTTTCTTCTGGCAATTACTCTGATCTGCTCCTGTCCACATTTTCCGCCAAGGCTTTTGTGGATTCGGGAGCAGCGCTAAACCTAATGGACTTGGATTTTGCTAAACCTTGTGGATTTCCGATGACACCTCTGCAGATGCCTATCCCTTTGAGGGGGATTGATGCTACTCCTTTGGCTAAAAATAAACCTCAGTTTTGGACCCAGGTGGTCATGCGGGTCGCCCCAGACCATCAAGAAAATTGCAGATTTTTGGTGTTGCATGGTCTACATGATGCCGTTGTTCTGGGGTTTACCTGGATGCAAATTCATAATCCAGTTTTGGATTGGAAATCTGTGTCTGTGGTGAGTTGGGGTTGTCGGTGTGCCTTTAGTGAGGCTCCGTTTTTTTCCACCTCTCCTCAGTCGCATGATGTTCCTGACTATTTGGCGGACTTTTATGATGTATTTAGTGAGAATGAGTCTGCGTCCTTGCCCTTGCCTCCTCATAGGAGTTATGACTGTGCAATTGAACTAAGCCCGGGGTGTAAATTTCCCAAGGGTCGGCTCTTCAATTTATCTGTACCCGAGCACGAGGTTATGCGGTCCTATATTAAGGAGGCGTTGGAGAAGGGTCATATTAGACCATCCTCTTCACCCTTAGGTGCCGTTTTTTTTTTTGTGGCCAAAAAGGATAGTTCTTTAAGGCCTTGTATTGATTATCCTGCCCTCAATAAAATTACTATAAAATTAAATATCAATATCCGTTACCCCTGATTTCGGATCTGTTTTCTAGAGTTAGAGGTGCTTGCTGGTTTACCAAGCTTGACCTCAGGGGGGCGTATAATCTTATCCGCATTAAGCAGGGGGATGAATGGAAGATGGCGTTTAATACTCCGGAGGGACATTTTGAGTACCTGGTGATGCCTTTTGGGCTCACTAATGCCCCTTCTGTCTTCCAGTGCTTCATGAACGATATTTTCCGAGACTTTGTCGATAAATTTTTGATTATCTATCTGGATGATATTTTGATCTTCTCCAAGGATTGGGATTCTCATGTGGAACATATTCGGACTGTGTTCCGGATCTTGAGGGAGAATTCCCTGTATGTCAAAGGATCAAAATGCCTTTTTGGAGTACAGAGGATTTCATTTTTGGGATTTATTTTGTCTCCGTCAACTATTGAAATGGACCCGGCCAAGGTACAGGCCATTTATGATTGGGTTCAGCCCACTTCTTTGAAGGCCCTCCAGAAGTTTTTGGGTTTTGCTAATTTTTATCAGAAATTTATAGCAAAATTTTCTAGTATTGCCAAGCCATTGACTGATCTGACTAAGAAGGGTGCTGATGTGTTGAATTGGTCTCCGGAGGCTGTTGCTTCCTTTCAGGAGCTGAAGCGAAGATTTACCTCCGCCCCGGTTTTGCGGCAACCTGATGTCTCACTCCCGTTCCAGGTAGAGGTGGATGCTTCTGAGATTGGTCCAGGAGCTGTTTTGTCCCAAAAGGATCCTATAACATCTAAAATGAATCCCTGTGCTTTCTTTTCCCGAAAGTTCTCTCCATCTGAACGTAACTATGATGTGGGGAATCGGGAACTGTTGGCCATGAAATGGGCATTTGAGGAGTGGAGACATTGGTTGGAGGGAGCTAAACATCAAGTTGTGGTCCTCACTGACCACAAGAATTTGATTTACCTAGAGTCGGCTAAACGCTTGAACCCTAGACAGGCTAGGTGGGCCTTGTTTTTTACACGTTTTGATTTTGTGGTCTCTTTTCTTCCTGGAACTAAGAA
Organism: Dendrobates tinctorius; assembly: GCF_039654945.1. Lineage (NCBI taxonomy): Eukaryota > Metazoa > Chordata > Amphibia > Anura > Dendrobatidae > Dendrobates > Dendrobates tinctorius. The sequence goes on from NW_027361783.1 coordinate 4,169,300, forward strand.
TGTCAAGGCAGACGCCCTCTCTAGGAGTTTCTTTGCTGATTCTCCTGTGGTGACCAAGCCTGCTACCATCTTAGGCGAAGGGGTAGTTCTTTCTGCCATCTCGCCCGATTTGAGACTTGCTCTGCAAGAGTTTCAGGAGGACAAACCTGAGCGTTGTCCCAGTGGAAAGTTGTATGTTCCTGACCAGTGGAAGAAGAGAGTGATGTCTGAAGTTCATTGCTCTGCATTGGCTGGTCATCCAGGTATTTTTGGTTCTAGAGATCTGGTGAGTCGGTCTTTTTGGTGGCCCACCTTGTCTCATGATGTCAGGAATTTTGTGCAGTCCTGTGGAACTTGCTCCCGGTCTAAATCTTGTTCTCGCTCTAGTGGGTTGTTGATGCCTTTGCCGGTCCCCAGGAGGCCATGGACCCATATTTCAATGGATTTCATCTCTGATATGCCGGTCTCTCAAAGAATGACTGTTATTTGGGTGATTTGTGATAGGTTCTCTAAAATGGTTCATCTTGTACCACTCCCTATGTTGCCATCTTCCTCTGAGTTGGTGCCCCTGTTTTTGCAACAGGTGGTTCGCTTACACGGGATTCCTGAGAGCATTGTATCTGACAGAGGAGTTCAGTTTGTGTCTAGATTTTGGAGGACTTTCTGTTCCAAGCTGGGAATTCAGTTGTCCTTCTCCTCTGCTTTTCACCCTCAGACCAATGGGCAGACAGAGAGAACAAACCAGACCTTGGAGTCGTACTTGAGATGTTTTATTTCCGCTGATCAGGATGATTGGGCTTCATTTTTGCCCTTGGCCGAATTTGCTTTAAATAATAGAGCTAGTTCTGCCACTTTGATGTCACCTTTTTTTTGTAACTTTGTGTTTCATCCTCGATTTTCTTCAGGGCAGGTGGAGCCTTCTGCCTGCCCAGGTGTTGACACTGTGGTGGAGAGAATGCACCAGATCTGGGACCAAGTGGTGGATAAGTTATCTCTCTCCCAGTAAAAGGCCCAGCAGTTTTCCAATCCACATAGGACCATTGGTCCCCAGTTTAAGATTGGTGATATGGTGTGGTTATCATCAAAAAATATTGCTATGAAGGTGGCTTCTCCTAAGTTTAAGCCTTGATTTATTGGACCTTACAAGATTTTGGAGATTATTAATCCGGTCTCTTTTCGTTTGCCTCTTCCTCTCACATTTAAAATCCATAATGTGTTCCATAAGTCCTTGTTGAAGAGGTTTGTTGAACCAGTTGTTCCTGGGGTGGCACCTCCAGACCCTGTATTGGTTGAAGGTAACATGGAATATGAGGTAGAGAAAATACTGGATTCCCGTCTGGCTAGACGGAGACTCCACTATTTGGTTAAGTGTAAGGGTTATGGTCACGAGGATAATTCCTGGGTCTCTGCCTCTGATATTCATGCCAAAAGATTGGTGCGTGCCTTTCATCGGGCTCACCCTGATCGCCCTGGTGGCGTGGTTGAGGGTTCGGTGACCCCTCCTCAAGGGGGAGGTACTGTTGTGAGTTCATTTTCCCCTTCGTCACTGAGGTCTGGTGAACTCCCTATTCTGGTAAATTAAGGTAATGAGCCTGATTATCAGGCACCTGAGCCTGATGAGGATGACTGGCTGAGTGGAGTCACGGACTGGATATAAGGTTGCCGACGCCCTTCTGCCCTGCGGGTGATTTCTCTGTGGACTTCTAGGACACCAGTCTGATTCCTGCTCCTCTAAAGCTAAGTTTTCTGCTTTGCCTGTTAGCATTTGTGTTTTGTTGTTGTTTTCCTTGCTTTTCTGGATTCTGCCATTCCCTGCTGGGGTGAGCTGAATCTCCTTTTGCTGGTTGCTCTGTCTTCAGAATATTCCTGAGTACTGACATAGCTTTTTTGAAGCCTAGCGTCTTCAGGGCCTTTTTTACTGTCAGTCTGTTGGCTCTTATTTTCATAGGGTTTTTCACGGATTGCAGACAGCAGCCTTCCTGTCCTTTCCTATCTAGTTAGCTTGGGCCCCGTCTTTGCTCAGTCTATCTTTCTGTCTGTGTTAGTGTTTTCATCTTGCTTCACCGTCATTATATGTTGGGGGCTGCCTACTGCTTTGGGGTCTGCTCTGGGGCAGTTTAGATTTCCCCTTTCTTTCTTTAGGCCTATTTAATTCTCCGGCTGTGATCGAGGGGTCTAGGGCATCGTAGGAACCCCCCACGGCTGCTGTTAGTTGTGTTGATAGGATCAGGGGTCTACAATCCGATAGTTGCCAACCTCTCTGGGTTTCTGGACTTAGCTAGCATTTCTGTTTTGCCTCCTACGGTGACTCAATCATAACACCTGTCCTTACTAGTTAGTCGGGCCCCATTGTTTGCTCAGCCTATTTTCCTGCCTGTGTATGTGTTTTCATCTTGCTTCACCGTCAATACATGTGTGGGGGCTGTCTTTTCCTTTGGGGTCTGCTCTGGGGCAGTTAGTTTTCCCTTTTCTTGCTTTAGGTTTATGTAGTCCTCCGGGGGTGACGAGGCGTCTAGGAACAACGTAGGAACGCTCCACTGCTACTGTTAGTTGTGTGGTTAAGATCAGGAATCTGCATAGTGACCAACCTCTCTGGTTTTCTGGGACTTAGCTTTCTTTTGTTCCTCCTCGGTGACCCATTCATAACAGGCAGCTGTCCCAGCGGGACCAAAAGGGATAACAAAAGTTACAGCAGAGTCCATAGTGCGCTGGGTCCTGGATCCGGTTAGTTGGTAAGGAGTCGGTTCCAGTGACCTTCACACAGTCCTTGGACTCGGATGACTGTTGGCATAACAGGATGGCTTAGGCCCAGATGGTTGCTGATATAACCAGGTAACACAGGATACTGATATGCTGTGGAAACAGAGAGCATTAGACAATGCACAGAGACTGCAGATGCAGTGCAGACAGGTTAGCATGAGAACCGGCTGTAGCAATGATAGATACTCGTTGCTCCAGCGCTCTCCCTATGGAGGAGAGGCCAGAAATAGCAGCCAGTGCGCTGCCATTGGTTGATTGCATTCTTTGAATAATGCACGCTGCCCCTTCAAGAAGGCAAGAGAGCGGGCGGGCGTGCGTTCCCTAATAGCCTTAGTTACAGATCTCCTCACAGGACGCCAGGAGGAGAAGGCAGGAGGGAGGACAGAATGCTGAGCAGCAGCATGAGAGGCTCGAGGTGAGTGCCCAGAACAGAGAGCAGCGGCAGACCTGGGCGCAGCGCCAGGATGGGGACCGGGTGTAACACATTGCTTGGAAAAGTGATTGACAGGTTGGTCACACTTAAAAATAATAAAAAAATAAAAAATAGAGATATACTTACCCTCTGTCGGCCCCCAGAGTCGTACCGGTCGACTCGAGACCGCTACATCATCAGAGGTCATTCGCGCAATGCATCCCTGGGAACAGAAGATGCTGGCAGCGTTGCTGAGGGCCGGGGGCTGACAGAGGGTAAGTATATCCCTAGTTTTTATTTTAATTCTATTTTCTACAGGAATATGGTACCCAGGGCATGGAAGAGAGTCTCCTCTACTCCAGACCCTGGGTGCCATCCACACATGAAGCGCTCACTTTACGCAAGGTGGACTTAGCCACATGCGTGAAGTGAGCATTTCAATGCAATCCTATGGTAGTGGAATCGCCGCGATTCTGCAGAATTAATGGATATGCTGCAGATTTTACCGCTATGCGATTCCACAGCGGAAAAATCCGCAGCATTGGCACAGCAACTGTGGAATCCCATAGGATTGCATGGGAATGCGTTTTTTAAGCGATTCCGCAGCAGCAAAAATGCAGCAGAAACGCTTAAAAAACGCAACGTGGGCACACAGCCTAAGGCCGGTTTCACATTAGCGCATTTTCAGCGCGCGCACGGCCGGGGGTAGCTCCGCCCCCGAGCCGGCTCTCTGCCCGGCGTGCCCGCCCCTTCCTTGTAGCGCCGCCTCCTAGCGGACAGCGGCGCCTGCGATCGGCGCACCCTATCTTTAGCATAGGGTGCGCCGATCGTGCGCTGGCCGTGCGCTAGTTGCGCTTTGACCTGCGCTGCGCACTTTTGACGGTGCGCCGTGCGCGCCAAAATCCGAAAAGTTTGATTTTGGCGCGCACGGCGCACCGTCAAAAGTGCGCAGCGCAGGTCAAAGCGCAACTAGCGCACGGCCTGCGCACGATCGGCGCACCCTATGCTAAAGATAGGGTGCGCCGATCGCAGGCGCCGCTGTCCGCTAGGAGGCGGCGCTACAAGGAAGGGGCGGGCACGCCGGGCAGAGAGCCGGCTCGGGGGCGGAGCTACCCCCGGCCGTGCGCGCGCTGAAAATGCGCTAATGTGAAACCGGCCTAAGAGCTTACACTCTTCATGACCCTGCAGTCTATTGGAGCTTACACTTCACAGGCAAGAGAGATAGAAAGCACTCTGCTGAACATAAGAGCTTACAATTTACAGGAGAACACTCCACTGACCATAATAGCTTACACTCTAGAGGAAAGAAAGAGAGAGGACGATGTTAACCATAAGAGCTTGCACTCTACAGGAGACAGAGACTTACCCAATGAATCTCGGAGGCTTCAGCTAGGTGGAAAATCGTGCTGGGATTTTTTTTTTATGTTGTGAACTGTGAATCAAATCTCAAAATTTTCAAATTCTTGTGAGCCTACAAATTCCAGGAAACAAGACTCAAATTCAATCATCCGTGGATCAATCCGCTCATCTCTATTCCAGACTGCTTTCTCTCTGCTTCTCTATGTAGTGGAAAGCAAGTTAGTCAGAAGAGACACAATTCAGACCTGATTTATCAAGCAGTTTACCCTAGTTTTCTGGCATGCCACTGCTTAAAGGGAAGGTGCTGCAATTTTTCTTTTGTGTTAAAAATGATTATTTATATAAACAATTATTTTTAATAAAGCAGAGGGATGAGATCGGCGCCATTTTTCTGGAGCCCACAGTGAACTCCACTTTCCCCCTATAATCGCAGGAGCCGCTCGGTTAAAGAAGACTGAGGACGGGAGGCAGTGGGGAGAAAGGAGCAGCACAGTGAGGTAATTATCGAGGAGGAAGAGGGAAGAGCCAGCAGCAGCTGACCTGTGAACACTCCTCTCACTGGCACACATACACCAGTGGGTTGTCTCAGCTCCTGCAGCTCAGTCCTATTGTCTGGGATTGTCTGTGTATCTAACCCCATCCTCTGTGATACAGTCTGCTGATCCATGTATTTAAGGCTAGTTTCACACTAGAGTATGGAGGAGCTGTGAAGGGATGTGGACTTCCTCTGTGAAGCTCCGCCCACGTCCGCACCTCCTCTGGTCAGCTCCGCCTCCATCGGCATGCAGCCTGCGTACCCTATTTTTAGCATTAGGTACACAGGCCATGCCAATGTATGCGAATGCCTCCGCATGCGTCATTTTGACAGTGCAGCAACCTGCATTGTACGCAACGTGTTCAATTTTGGTGCGGTCACTGCACCGTCAAAATGACGCGCGCGGAGGCATTCCCATACATCGACGCAGCCTGCGTACCTAATGCTAAAGATAGGGTACGCATGCTGACAGAGGCAGGGCTGACCGGAGGAGGTGCAGCCATGGGCGGAGCTTCACGGAGGAAGCCCGCATCCCTTCGCAGCTCCTCCATACGCTAGTGTGAAACTAGCCTAAGCCATGTGTGATACTGACTGGTGAGCTGTGTATCTAATCCTATCCTGTCTAATATTGTCTGCTGAGCCGTGTATCTAATCCTCTCCTGTGTGATACTGTCTGCTGAGCCATGTATCTAATCCTATCCTGTGTGATACTGTCTGCTGAGCTGTGTATCTAATTCTCTCTTGTGTGATACTGCCTGCTGAGCCATGTGTCTAATCCTGTCCTGTGTGATACTGACTGCTGAGCTGTGTATCTAATCCTATCCCGTGTGATACTGACTACTGAGCCGTGTATCTAATCCTATCCTGTGTGATACTGCCTGCTGAGCCGTGTATCTAATCCTCTCCTGTGTGATACTGTCTGCTGACCTGTGTATCTAATCCTATCCTGTGTGATACTGACTGCTGAGCTGTGTATCTAATCCTATCCTGTGTGATACTGACTGCTGAGCCGTGTATCTAATCCTATCCTGTGTGATACTGTCTGCTAACCTGTGTATCTAATCCTCTCCTGTGTGACACAGTCTGCTGAGCCATGTATCTAATCCTCTCCTGTGTGATACTGTCTGCTGACCTGTGTATCTAATCCTATTCTGTGTGATACTGACTGCTGAGCTGTGTATCTAATCCTATCCTGTGTGATACTGACTGCTGAGCCGTGTATCTAATCCTCTCCTATGTGATACTGTCTGCTGACCTGTGTATCTAATCCTCTCCTGTGTGACACAGTCTGCTGAGCCATGTATCTAATCCTATCCTGTGTGATACAGTCTGCTGACCTGTGTATCTAATCCCATCCTGTGTGATAGTCTGCTGACATTTTTTTTATGGCACCTTCCCTTTAAAATGTAACAACATTTTTGAGCAACTTGTAGTTGCGCATAATTTTGCAACTTTTGGTGCTTTTACTCTGTCCCCAGCCAGCTCCACCAAATTTTTAAAATGGGACAGAGTTCAAATAGAAGGGGTCAAGGTCGATCACGTTACAAAAATTCATGATCATTTATGCAGCAAAAGTAGCATAAATTAAAAGATAAAATGAGAACATTTCTTGCAGTAAGTACACAGCAGCTGAAAGATGCAGCAAATTCATTAAGAGGCGCACGCCACTTGTAAAATTTGACGCATCTTACTCTAGTGCACACATTATCAAAGTTCAACAGTTTTGTTGAATCTGGGCTTTAATGTCCAGAGCTTAGGAGCGATTTTTCAGGTGGTAAGACAGCATACCGTAATCATTGAATTAAGTGATTTGAAATCAGTTTCCTGACAAAACAGTGGCAATTGAAATATCTGGCAATGCTCAGTGGCTTTCAGGTTACACTTCAAATGTTAGATGATGCATGATGTTTTTTATTGAGGGGAGTTATTGGTTGCTGCCAGACAAAATGTGATCATTTCTCATTATGACTATTTAAAAAATGACCGATTTATATTAAGTGACAGAAAATGGTGTTGAAGAGTAAGCATTAAGTATTGGCTGCATTTCCTGACAACCCATCTATGACTGCAGACTATCAATAGTCTTCTGTAAGTAATTTTGTAAGAGATTTTTTTTTACAAAAATTATATCTACAGTTGTGGCCAAAAGTATTGACACCCCTGCAATTCTGTCAGATAATACTCAGTTTCTTCCTGAAAATAATTGCAAACACAAATTCTTTGGTATTATTATCTTCATTTAATTTGTCTTAAATAAAAAAACACAAAAAGAATTGTCCTAAAGCCAAATTGGATATAATTCCACACCAAACATAAAAAAGAGGGTGGACAAAAGTATTGGCACTGTTAGAAAAATCATGTGATGCTTCTCTAAGCATCTATAGATTCCCTATAGATGCTTCTCACTATAGGGAATCTTCCGCTGGGGTTTCGTCTGAATCACGTATTTCAGATTTACATGGAAACCCCAGTGTAAGCGCTCGGCTCAGAACACAGGATTAAATGTGAGCCGAGCCTTAGGCTGGAGTCACACACAGCGTATAAAAATCGGTCCATTTTTTACGGCCAAGAATCGTATTAATGTTTCATGAACAGTGATCCATATGTAATCCATTTTTGATGCGAGGATGCGATTTCCTCGCATGAAAATATCCGTGTGACATCTGTGTGGCATCCGTACAGCGAGATTTTCTCGCCGGCTTGCAAAATGGACATATAGTGGATCCATAGCCTCAAATATTCTTGAAAACATATATACAGTGTGTGTGTGTGTATATATATATATATATATATATATTGCTCAAGAAAATAAAGGGAGCCCTGGACACTCTTAAGGCCCTGTCACACTAAGCGATATCGCTGTAACGTCACTGGTTTTGTGACATAGCAGCGATATTGCTAGCGATATCGCTGTGTGTGATACTTGCCTCTGACCGGCTCCCCCGCTGATTATCGCTGATCACGCTAGAACGGCCTGGGCCGTTTCTCGTCGTCAGCTTCATGCTGTCCTGCTGGGCTTCCTGTGGCGCCGACGAGCGACGCGTGGACGTGGGCGAGAGGACGTCAGGATCACCTCGTCTGACAGGTAAGTAGCGACCCCAGACCGCTGCTATGTCGCTGGTGAGCTCTGCCTGTGTGGCAGCTCCCTAGCGACCACTTTGCGATGCACCAGCGATCCATATCGTTGTCGGGATCGCTGGTGCATCGCTAAGTGTGACAGTACCTTTACTGAGCTGACACATGGATGTTAGTGACCTTCCTATCTTTTTTAACTGTTGTTTATTCCATTTGCACAACAGCAGGAGAAATTGAATCACAAACAGTGTTGATTTCACAGAAGTGTGACTGACTTGGAGTTAAATTTTGTTGTTTAAGTGTTCCCTTTGTTTTTTTGAGCAGTATTTATATATGTCAGTGATACACACACATACATATATATATATATACATACATCTCATAGAGCTCTAGATAGCAGAATAGGTGAAAAATCAATTGTCGGCATCTGTAAAATCATTGAAGAACTGGACAGGATATGAGACATGGTTTACATACAGTAAACCATTGCATATCCGTTTTTTTTATATGCCCCTCACTAATAATGTTAGTAGTGTATGTGTGTACATTTTTGGAGCTGTAGGTGTTGGATTAATTCACAGAAAATACTGGCGTGGGCTCCCGCCCAATTTTCTCCACCAGAGAGAGCAAGCCAGTGACTGAGGGCAGATATTATTAGCCAAGAGGGGGACCATTGTTTTTGGGCCCCCCCCGGCTAAAAAAATCTCCCCCCAGCCACCCCAGAAAAGGTTCATCTGTAAGATGCGCCAATTCTGGGACTTACCAGCTCTCTTCCCACTGCCATGTAGAAGTGGCATATGGGGTAATAAGGGGTTAATGTCACCTTGGTATTGTAAGGTGACATTAAGCCTGGTTAATAATGGAGAAGTGGCAAGACACCTCTCCATTATTAATCCACTAGTCAGAAAGGGGTTAAAAAAACACTCACACATTAAGAAAAAAGACTTTTAATGAAATAAATAAACACAGTTTTTTCCATCTTTATTACACTCCCATTCCATTCAAAGCCATTGTTCGCCTGAAAAAAAATACAAAATAAAAAAGCAACAATCTCCCATATCTGTCCACTGTACAGTCAAGTCCCACGCCACAATTCATATGAAGGGGTTAAATAGTTTACAACCGGGACCAGTGCTAATGCGACCGGCCTAGCTGTAAACCACGGAGGAATGACAGAGAAGCTGCCTGTGCAGCCTTCCCGCCTGACCGGAGATGAACTGATTAGCATGGGAAAGTTTCTGAATACTTTTCCACGCTGTCAGTTCACCACGGTCAGGCAGGGAGGCTGCGCAGCCTCAGTGACTTCTGCTGATATTGTTGTTCTTGAGATTTATTTACACTCCTGGTAGAAAGGGCTTTATGCCAACAAGCAAGAAACTGTTTTGTGGGATTTAGAGATAGTTGTGTCTAAGTGTCTGGTCTGATCCAGAATATCAGGGACTTATAATGTGTAGGGGAGAAGGTTTCTGCGTAAAAGTTCTATGTGATAGATTTACAGCATAACATGGGGATTGAGATGACAAAATGGACCCTGGTTTCTCACACCTGTCAGAGCTACCGCTCTGCACCAGAATCACGGCGCTTGCAGGACCCTGAGCGCTGCAAAAGCACCAACCGTAGAGAAATGTCGGCGCTGCACAAAGCCCAGCAAGTGCTGACGTTTATCTACAGTGGGCAGTTGTGAAGCGGTTAAGAAGAAGTGAGAGGCCAGTTGCATCTCTCTCTTCCTCTTGATGTCTGGTTTGAAGCCAACGCTGATTGGCTACAGGGATCAAGTGACATAACAATATGACACAATTCCCAGGAGAGCCAGTGACAACATCACTGAAACGGCGCCAGCACTAAAGGTGAGTGTAAGTGTAGTTGCTTTACTGGAGGGAAACATACTGATTGAGATGGGGTTATCTGGGTAGAATACAACCTCTTTAAGATTTTCTAACATTCACTGTTTGATTTTAAGATTACTTTTAACGCAAATGTTTGAGCTTAATAACAGGGTCATCCAGAGGACTGTTCTTTAAAATGGAAGTGCTAACCAAGATATATAAGAGCCAGGTCACAGAAATTGGCAAGTTTTATAAGTGCAGACTGAATTGAATACTTTCTGAATGATACTAGCGCACAGTATACCATATTTTGTCACACTCAGGTAAGGAATAAGACAGACTTGTAAAGCCCTGTTTCACAGATGGAATCTCTATTGAATGTTCAGTCAAAACATTAATGGAAGCGAGTTTGCGGTGATTGCATCGTATGCTTTTATAGATACACACAGTGGATACCTGAGATGTGACACTGTCCCTGCTAACATAACTAATATAAGCATTTGATTCCATCCAGATGTGTTCTGCAATGTGCAATACTTGTATATCTGGAAACAAGTTACTCCCAGTGCTTAGTCAGCAAAATGTTCATTTCTCACAATAGCACAATGCTAAGCAGGAAAAGATGTTGATACAAACAAAACATATGAGATCTCTGTTCACTTGCCAAGGATGGGAGGATCCAGTATCTTTACTCTGGTTCCACATTTCTTCACAAGAATGTTTATCAAGAAAAAGATTATGTGAAGAGCTATTGAGTGCATCTACTTGTGATGAAGCCTCTCAGGCACTACCACTCCAGTGTGTTTAGGGTTTCACATGCAAAGTATCATTCTTACTACTTGAAGACTGCTAAACAAATTTGGGTGACAAGATACTCCTGCATTTAATTCTGATTGGAATGTCCTGAAGAGAGATTGTGAAGGTGCCAAATTGTGGAGAACCAGAGAAGTTTGTTATCATCACTTTCATATTGAAAGAGCAATGCATATGTAAGAGATGTGGGCTGTTCCTACCCCTTAAGACACCAGTTGCATTGTAATGTGGATTATGTCTTTCTTCTTTGTATATATTGTGTCATGTGAAATGTAATATGTTTGCCTGTATAGTGTATAAGTAATGTAGGATAGGCATAGGAGAAGACAAAGGCTAGGGCTTAGGACCTAAGATAAGGTAGTGACTGTAGTTAGTGACGCTAGGCAAGTTAGGACTGAAGTTAATTTTTAGGACTATCCCACAGTGGGAGGGGCTGAATGTTAGGGAAAGAGACCACTTCCTGTAGTAAGGCAGATAAGAACAAGTTCATGATCAAGTAGGAAGTATCTGTGAGCAGTACTGTTGTTAAGGGTGAACAAAAGCAGACTAACGGATAAGAGGTAGCATGAACTGGAACAGACCAAAAACAAGTCAGAGTGGCCTTCCACCTTAAAGGAGTCCTTGGATAGGACAATTTGTCACAAGAAACCCTGAGCTTGCAAAATGCTGAAGTAACGGACCTAAACAGGACTGAATTCGTGGGACTAGTGGTCGGTCCTGAGCGGTAGACCATCTTTAAAAACTTTTCCCTCCTGGTCAAAAATACCCAGCCATCAGTTCATGGAAGCTGGGAGGGTGTCATGAAATTGGCCTAGGCATTTGTCAGTGTACTCCTGTCTCTGCTGTACCTGGTGTGTGTCTCCCTCACATCTCTTCTTTGGTTGGGCAAGGAAGATTGCCCCCTGCCGCTAGCATTGTCTAATGGGAATTTTTTCATCATATTCTTAACAATGGCCTTCTGTTATAGCACCACTTAGTAGACCTCTCCTTCTTAGGAAGGAGAGATGCAAGGTTTTCCTTGTAGCATGGATCTAGCAGGGTGAACAACCATTACTCTTTTTTAGCCAAGATGAATATAACATGAGTGTCATGGGAAAGGCATACATAAAGTCGGCCATATGTACCAAGCTCTCTACTGCCAACACTTCCCTGTCTTCAACATGAGGACCACTCTCCATCTCCTCCTCCTCCCTTTCTTCCTCCTCATTCCTCTCCTCAGTCCATCTATGTAGGAGACACGGAACGAAGCATGTGTGGGTACTAGCCTTTGTTGCAATAGGAACCAGCTCCTGTTCCTCCTCAGCCTCCACCTCCTCATTGTTACCCAATCCGCACTGAGCAGATGAGATGAGGCTGGCCTGGGTAGCATATCCCTATTTCATGTCATCCTCCATCTTCACCTGGCTCGCATGCAAAGCTTCATGTTTAATTATAAACAGAGACTGTTTAAGTAGGAACAGTAGCGGGATCGTAGTGCTGATTATGGCATCATTGCCACTCATAAACTTTGAGGAGTACTCAAAGTCTTGGAGAACCACACAAATGTCAGACATCCATACCCACTCTTCACTTGTTATGTGTGGAGGCTGACCATAAAACCGACGTGTTTGTTGGAACTGGGACTCAACAACTGGCTTCTGCTGCTCACAATCCCCTGAAAGCATGTGCAGTGTGGAGTTCTAGTGTGTGGTCACATCGCACACCAATTGGTGAGTTGGCACTTGCATGCGCTGCTGCTGCACTGCCAGAGTGGCGGCAGCTGTAGCTGACTTGCGGAAATGGGCGATGACAAGGTATACCTTGACCAGAATCTCTGGCAAATCTGGGTAGGTTTTCAGAAACCACATGGGCCAAGTATGATACATGTGTGAGTTTGCCAAGCTTCATAGCAACCACCTGGTTATGTCCATTATCAAACATGACCATGCCTGGTTGTAGGCTCAGCGGTGAGAGCCACAGATCTGTCAGGTCTGTTATTTCTTTCAATATTCCTGCCGTGGTATGCGGTTTGACTCCTTCACAAATTAGCTTCAGCAGAGCCTGTTGCTGCTTTGATGAGGCAGTGCTGCAGAGCTTCCAGTTTTTGGCTGATTTGGACCACATAAGATCTGAGATACTGAGATACCACATAAGAGATGGAGAGTGAGAAGGATGGTTAGAGTATAAGTGGAATATCGCAAAAAAACACCAGTCCATTGGTGATATTGATAAACAATGCATCAGGAAAAAGAAAATGTATATCCAACAATTAGAGAAAATATATTATATATTATAGTCTAACCAGTAGCTGTATGCACAGAGTAAACAGACAAATTATCATAGAAGGGTTGTTAGAGTCCCCATGGATTAGATATCAAAGTGCATCAGACACAAAGCATATTAGATGCACATGAATAGGAGTACTCACCCACCAGACACCCAATGCACATTTCACAGTTGACGAGGCAACTGTGAAACGTGCTTCGGGTGCCTGTGGGTTGAGTACTCCTACTTATTTTCAGTAACATCATGGTCATCTACTGAAGTTTTCCCATAGCCACGATTAATGCGCATCACTATAGTTGGAAATATGGTTACCCAGGTAGGGGCTCATTCTGATATGTTTTGATCTTCCCACTTGCTGAACCCCTAGAATATAATTGGTAGATTCAAGCAAGAATCTGCAACTGGATATTATATTTTGGTGCCATGTAGTGGTCTAATATTGGACTATTACAACAATGAAGTGTGCAAAAAATGTATTTTTTACAGCACTGCGAGATAGACTGAATTTATGGATTTTGCAGATTTTTCGTCTCTAAAAAATATAAAATTACCATATATCTTGCCAGTCTCACACTCCAGGAAGCATACTTTCTGTAACACACATGCCTTGGTTTCAAGATTTTGGTTTAGTAGCAAAATTAAGACAGAGGTAAATTAAAAGACCCTCCTTGTTAGCAGTGTGTGAAAAACAAAAAGGTTGTTAATGCAGTATACCACAGATCAATTAATTCACCATCGCTTGAATCTTTTGAATATTAGGCCTTTTTCTATTCTTATATAGAATGATCTGTGAGCTCTGATTTAATGATTGAATTAGCCCACTCTCTGATTCTTCAGTACTGTGTGAAATGGAATTTTTTTTTGCAATCCTCACAAATTAAATCACAAAGGGTTAGAATTTGAAGTGACCTGCAAATGTGAGGAAATCCAACTCGAAGTCGACCCTCCGCAGATTGGTCTGCTCATCTCTACTGGAGAGGTAACTAACAACAAAATTACCCCTTAAATAGAATTGTTTTGCAGATGGTGATCACAGACAATTACTTGATGCAGGAAATGGGCTGCAGCCCATTCACTTTGCACAGATAATCTAGGTCCTTCAAGATGGGACATTCATATGTGCCACCACAAAAAGATTTTCTATTTAATCCAGCAGTGTCTCAGAAGGATGGAGGAGATACCAAAATATCAAGAGTCAGAGAGAGCAGTAGAAAAGCATCAACCCAACAGCAGGACTGGTATCTGCTGTGTTGTGCAAGCAGGAAAAGGCAAGGCACTTCCAGAGCCCTACAAAATGACCTTTAGCAGGTCACTGTTGTTTGTGACCAAACTGTCAGAAACACATTCCAAAAAGGTGTCATGAAGACCCAAGATCAGGCAAAGGGGCCTGTGCCCACAGTCCAACACCACACAAATCAATTATCATTTGCCAGAAAAAAAACTGAATTGGCATGTCCAGGCAGCCCATTATCTTCACAGATGAAAGCAGGTTGACGTTAAGCAAACATAACAGACATAAAAGAGACTGTGAACGTTTTGCTGCTTGCAACATCATCTAACATGACTGGTTTAATGGTGTAGTGGGCCTTGAGTTCCTTCTGCTGCAGGACAAATGCCATGTGTCTCATGTGACCAGAGTGTGTATGCAGTTCCTGGATGGCAAAGATTGATACCGTTTACTGGTCCTCGTGTTCCCCAGGCCTGAATCCAATAGAGAGCCTCTGTGGCATTATAAATCAATGAATCTGATGCCTCCAAATATCACCACACACTATTCAGGATTTTTACTGATGAACTTGTAGGGGAAGTGGGCTGACATACGGACCAGTCTGCAGAAGGAGGGTAAGGTATAGTGTGCTTTAGGTGGACTGTTGTATTCATAGATGGGAGACAGCTGGAGATGGGTGTAATATTGAAGTTTGGCCACAAGATGGCAGTAGAGAGCTGTGAGGACAGGACTGAACATCAGCTTAGGGCTACGAAACCGCACAGTCATGGGAGGTGGGGTTACAATTACTCTAGGGGGAATTCCCAAGGAGGGGGACAAAAGGAAGACAGAGAGTTCTAGAAGCGGTCAGTCCAGGAGAGGAGCTCAGGAGAGGAGAAGACTAAAGGGAGAGGTGGACAAAGAAGCTCTGGAAGAGACTGGCAATAGAGACAGTCAGGGGGGTGGCCCTGACGGGAGAAGCCGCAGACGGAGAGAGCCTGGGGTACCACAAGACGGACGGACTCGGACGGGTGAAGCGCTGTGGTGGTAGGCCTAGGGCAGCCACAGTGAAAGAGCCACGAGAGACATCAAACAGGAAAGGAAGCAAGTGAAGGTACCCGGGCCTGTGTGCAGAGTTGAGCAGCTGCTCTGTGGTGCTGCGGAGTCGAGCAGCTGCTGTGTGGCGCTGCGGAGTCGAGCAGCTGCTGTGTGGTGCTGCGTGTCGTTGAGAGGACGGCCAATAAAGAGGACCTGTTGAACGCACTACAGTCTCTGTCTCAGTCTGTTCACGGCGGTAAGAGGACCACCCCCCAGTCGGCTCTCCTACCTATCTTTGGCGTAGTCGGCAGGATCATCGCTGCCAATACACCATCTTCTGCGGTAAGCCTGCACCGAATATCCAAAGGACCCAAGCTGAACAGGTTGAAGATTTTCTCTGTGGATTACAAACTTGGACTGTGTGCCGGATTGTTGGCTTTCATCAGGCAGATCCGGAGCAGAAAAGGACTTTGCAGGAGGGCTGTGGCAGACAAGCGCCTGAAAGAATCGCCGGAGTTTGCTGCTAAATTGGACTGTCGGGGGCAGCTAAGCCGAGCTCGCCCCTGGAACACTACTGGGAAAGCTAGGTGCCACTGCTGGAATGCTGGGTACCCTCCCACGTTAAAGGACAACAGCGATAGCTGGGAGCAGTTGCCAGCGCAGTAAGCACTAACCCATCCTGGAGATCTGCAGCAGATGGAGTCCCTGATAGCTGGACCTATGGGGCTGGAATCGGAGGAGAAAATGGAGGAGCGCTTGTCCGCGGTCCAGGCTGTGTTGGAGCAGCCACAAGAGGAACTGTTGCCAACCCTCCCTGCAGGACCATCCATTGGGCCTGGAGGCTGGTCATGTCAGATGGCGGGATGAAGAACAGCAGTGGACACAAGATGAAGGGACCTTGAGCTGCGGAGGAGCAGCGATGACCATCGACACCCTGGAAGAGCGGCGGAATGGCCTGAAGGGAGCTGCGGTGCCGGGGAAGGTGAGCATTCCCCCAGCTCAGTCAGCGGTCCCGCAGGCAGTTCCCACTCCCACGTCCTGTGCTCCTGATGACTTCGCGGCCCCCGCAGGGCCGACCGACGCCCCCGCCAATGACCCTGAGCCGCCCCACCCAGCGGTGCCGCATCCCGCATCAACGATCTGCAGCTGGCCCTGCCGCGTTCCACCTTTCAGCGGCGGCCTATCCATCGGGGCCTGCCACCACTTCGACCCCGCTCCAGATCACCGCGGTGGCCAGGCAGCCAACCATTGCGGCCTACTCACCGGCATCTGCAGCCGCCACTGCTCCATCCTCAGCCTTGGCTGCAGCCTACTCCGCGGCAGCTTCCACTCCCGGCGCCAGCCACGGCTGACTTGTCAGGCTCCGCGGCCTACTCCCCAGTGCCGGCGGCCGCCTCTGCCGCACTCCATACCGCGGCTGCGGCCTGTCCATCAAGGCCTGCGGCCACTCCGTGTCACGTTTCCGCCAGACTTAGGGCCTGCTGTTCCGGTCGCGGCCACTAGGAGGCGCCGGACCGCCACTTTATCGTCAGACTCAGGGACGGCTGTTCCTGCCTCGGCCACTGGAAGGGGCCGTGGTTCTGTCACGTCAGGCTCAGAGCCTACTGTCCCGGCTTTAGCCTCTAGGAGGCGCCGGTCTGTCACGTCGCCGTTAAATTCTGGGTCTGCTGCTCCTGTTGCGGTCACTAGGAGGCGCCATGGCTCGCCCGGGAGTTATGGTGCTGACAGAGTAAGGGCACCTGCGCAGGCATCTGGTGGATGCAGGCTCCACCCCTCTGTCAGTCATCAAGAGGTTACTGCATCTCCATTTGGCCTGGTCCTGGGGGCGGTACTGATGACATCATCAGTCCAGGTACCTATGAGGGGTGACCTGATCCCTGAAATACCTTGGGACTGGTCTTGCAAGCCGCCGGATATATTCTTGGTTCCCCTGTGTGTTGCTGTGTGAATTACTTTCTGACTGACTGACTTTGGCCTGGACTTCTGACTCTCCTTCTGCCTAACGATTCTGTACCTCTGCGACTCTCCTGGTTTATGACTTTCGGCCTGAATCTGACTCTGCTTCTGCCTAACGATTCTGTACCTCTGCTACTCTCCTGGTTTATGACTCTCGGCCTGAATCTGACTCTGCTTCTGTCTACGGTTTTTGTACCATTGCTGCCCGACTGGTTTAGACCCGCATATCTCCACGTTTGTGTCCTGTATTGGAACACCTTTCTGACGACCGTCCTGCTCTGGTCACTGCTCCTACTCAGACAGCGCCTCCTGGGCTCTGCTATAAATCCAGATCCCTGTTTAGGGGTAAAGGGTATCAGTGTTTCTCGGGGTGTTGCCTGGCTGCAGCCCAGACCCGCAGGCGGACGTCACATTATATCCGGCCATATAAAAAAAAACTGCTTCTTGTGTATATATCCAGCATATACAAAAGCAGTCTCCCTGAACTTTTTTTTTCTCTCCCTTCTTCTGACTGAGCTGATTTCTGGCCTAAACACCTGTTTCAGTGCACAGCCTGAAGGAGCACTTTCATCTTCCTGCACCAGTATGCTGCAGTCTGGAGCCTTCAGAGAAAGAGCTGAGCGTCAGAGATCCATACTACTGAGACATCGGCCTCTGTGCAACTCTGGCTATGGTTGCCCAGGGGCACAGGTATTGCCCGCAGATGCGGCTAAAGTTTTATTGCCTATTGCCCTTTCTTTTGGTCAGAAATCTCAGTGTGTGAACGCATATGTGGATTGTGGATCTGAAGGGAATTTTATGGATTCTTTGGTTGCTAAAAGTCTCGGTGTACCCCTATTAAGACTTAATGCCCCTATAAAAACTACGGCTATTAATGGCACATCTATTGTCCAGGAGGGGGTTAAATTTGTTACTGACAAAATCACTATGTCGGTGGGAGCATTGCATACCGAGGTTATGTCATTTTTTGTGATGGATAATTTGTCTGCTGCAGTCATTTTGGGGATGCCATGGCTACGCCAGCATAATCCAGTCATCGACTGGCACCTAGGCGATGTTATACGCTGGAGTTCACACTGTCAGGAAAACTGCATGTCGCTAACAGTAAACCAAGTTAAAGTTAAACCCCTCCACATACCGTTTGCCTTCAGAGATTTTGAGGATGTCTTTTCTATTGCAAAATCTGAAAAGTTACCCCCTCACAGAAAGTATGATTGCCCTATAGATCTGATTCCAGATGCCCGTCTCCCTAAAGGGAGAATATTTAATCTCTCAGGTCCAGAGCGTCAGGCTATGAACGAGTACATAGCAGATAGCTTAAAAAAGGGGTTTATTAGACCATCTATTTCACCAGTTGGAGCTGGCTTCTTCTTTGTAGAAAAGAAAGATGGTGGTCTCAGACCCTGCATTGATTACCGGGAATTGAATGCAATCACTATAAAGAACCAGTACCCGCTTCCACTCATCCCTGATCTTTTTAATCAGCTAATGGGAGCCCGTTGGTTTACTAAACTGGACCTCCGGGGGGCATACAATCTAGTCCGCATAAGAGACGGGGATGAGTGGAAAACAGCCTTTAATACCCCTCTTGGCCACTTTGAGTACCTGGTAATGCCCTTCGGACTCAGTAACGCACCTGCCGTGTTCCAGCACTTTGTAAATGACATTTTCAGGGACATTTGTGGGGTGTATGTCGTCGTGTATTTAGATGACATTTTGATTTATTCTGCTGACCCTGTGACACATGCTCAGCACGTTCGCTCTGTACTGCAGAGACTGCGAGAACACTCCCTGTTTGCTAAACTGGAGAAATGTGTTTTTTTTGCGGAGGAGGTACAATTTTTAGGATATGTGGTTTCAAGCACAGGCTTCCGTATGGATCCTGCCAAGATCCAACCTTTTAAAACTTGGGTGCAACCCAAGTCGCTAAAAGCGCTGCAGCGATTTTTAGGGTTTGCAAATTATTACCGAAAATTCATCAGGGGTTTCTCCGAAATTGCTAAACCACTCACGGATTTGACCCGAAAAGGGGCAGACGTGACCAATTGGAACCCTGAGGCAATTCAGGCTTTTGCTACGTTAAAAGAGTGCTTTGTAGCCAACCCAGTTTTGGTTCAGCCTGATCTGGACCGCCCGTTTATTGTAGAAGTGGACGCCTCTGAGGTCGGAGTTGGAGCAGTGCTGTCGCAAGGCACTGCATCACTCACTCAGCTTCGCCCATGTGCCTTTTTCTCCCGCAAATTCTCTGCCACTGAGAAGAATTACGATATAGGTAATCGGGAGTTATTGGCGATCAAATGGGCCTTCAAGGAATGGCGCCACTTCCTCGAAGGCGCCAAACATAAGATCACTGTGATTACAGATCACAAGAATCTGACTTACCTGGAGTCAGCTAAAAGATTAAATCCTAGACAAGCGAGGTGGGCCTTGTTCTTCTCTAGGTTTGATTTCTTAATAACCTTTCGTCCTGGTACCAAAAATGTGAGGGCTGATGCTCTCTCTCGAAGTTTCTGCCCCTCACAGGCTGAGGACTCGGAGCCAGTTCCAATACTGGCCAATGGTATTGTTGTGTCGGCTGTGTCTCTGGACCTTCTGGAGGAGATCCGTAGGTCCCCAGAACCAGCCCCTGACTCGACGCCCCCCCAGAAATTGTTTGTTCCAGCGCCGTTTCGCCTACAAGTTCTGAAGGAGTCGCACGACTCCGTCCTGGCAGGCCATCCTGGGGTCAATAATACCGCCAGACTTGTGACTAGGAGTTTTTGGTGGCCAACGGTAGTTAAGGACTGCAAGGATTATGTATTAGCTTGTGAAATCTGTGCTCGCGCCAAGTCCCCTCACAATCGGCCTGCCGGCTGGCTCCAGTCCTTGCCCGCTCCAGAGAGTCCATGGACCCACATCTCCATGGACTTCATTACTGACCTACCACCCTCAGAGGGGAAGACATGCATCTGGGTGGTGGTGGATAGGTTCAGTAAGCAATGTCATTTCGTTCCCCTCTCTGGATTACCTAATTCAGAAACTCTGAGTAAGTTGTTTATTGTTCATGTAATAAGGCTGCATGGCGCTCCAGAGAATATCGTGTCCGACCGAGGTACCCAGTTTGTTTCCAAATTCTGGAGAGCATTCTGCAAACATATTGGTATTGAATTATCCTTCTCCTCCGCTTACCACCCTGAGACCAATGGTCAAACGGAGCGTACCAACCAGGCTCTAGAGCAATATCTTCGCTGCTATGTCTCGGAACATCAGTCTGATTGGGCAGAACATCTCCCATTAGCTGAGTTCGCTCTAAATAACCAGTACCAGGAATCTATCAAAACCATGCAATCATGGTTGCACCCACGTTTTGGTTCATTTTCGGCCAAGATGTCGGAGCTTCCGGGAGTAGAGAATTCCATACGTCACTTAAGGACAGTCTGGTCGGAGGTGAACACAAACTTGAAAGGGTCCCAGGTCAGGCAGGCTTCGGCCGCAAATTAACGGAGGTCCACAGGGCCGCACCTAGGAGTTGGGGACAAAGTTTGGCTGTCTACCAGAAACATTAAGCTTAAGGTGCCATCTGCCAAACTGGGGCCCAGGTTTATTGGTCCCTACGAGATATTAGAAGTAATTAACCCGGTAGCCTTTCATTTAAGGCTCCCTCAGTCTTTTAAAATTCCTAATGTTTTCCACAAATCCCTTCTCAAGGTGTACCGCTCCCCAATTCATCCCATCCAGTCCCCTCCTCCTCCAGATTTGGTCAAGGGTGCCTTGGAGTACGAAGTCCAGGGCATCCTTGATTCCCGTTTAGTGAGAAAGTCTGTGCAATATTTAGTTCATTGGAAAGGCTATGGCCCAGAGGAGAGGTCCTGGGTCCCCGCTAGTGACATTCATGCCAAGGGGTTGATTGGAAGGTTTCACCTCCTTCACCCTGATAAACCGGGTTTTGAGGGTCCAGAGGCCCCTCTTGGAGGGGGGGGTACTGTCACGTTTCCGCCAGACTTAGGGCCTACTGTTCCGGTCGCGGCCACTAGGAGGCGCCGGACCGCCACTTTATCGTCAGACTCAGGGACGGCTGTTCCTGCCTCGGCCACTGGAAGGGGCCGTGGTTCTGTCACGTCAGGCTCAGAGCCTACTGTCCCGGCTTTAGCCTCTAGGAGGCGCCGGTCTGTCACGTCGCCGTTAAATTCTGGGTCTGCTGCTCCTGTCGCGGTCACTAGGAGGCGCCATGGCTCGCCCGGGAGTTATGGTGCTGACAGAGTAAGGGCACCTGCGCAGGCATCTGGTGGATGCAGGCTCCACCCCTCTGTCAGTCATCAAGAGGTTACTGCATCTCCATCTGGCCTGGTCCTGGGGGCGGTACTGATGACATCATCAGTCCAGGAACCTATGAGGGGTGACCTGATCCCTGAAATACCTTGGGACTGGTCTTGCAAGCCGCCGGATATATTCTTGGTTCCCCTGTGTGTTGCTGTGTGAATTACTTTCTGACTGACTGACTTTGGCCTGGACTTCTGACTCTCCTTCTGCCTAACGATTCTGTACCTCTGCGACTCTCCTGGTTTATGACTTTCGGCCTGAATCTGACTCTGCTTCTGCCTAACGATTCTGTACCTCTGCTACTCTCCTGGTTTATGACTTTCGGCCTGAATCTGACTCTGCTTCTGCCTAACGATTCTGTACCTCTGCTACTCTCCTGGTTTATGACTCTCGGCCTGAATCTGACTCTGCTTCTGTCTACGGTTTTTGTACCATTGCTGCCCGACTGGTTTAGACCCGCATATCTCCACGTTTGTGTCCTGTATTGGAACACCTTTCTGACGACCGTCCTGCTCTGGTCACTGCTCCTACTCAGACAGCGCCTCCTGGGCTCTGCTATAAATCCAGATCCCTGTATAGGGGTAAAGGGTATCAGTGTTTCTCGGGGTGTTGCCTGGCTGCAGCCCAGACCCGCAGGCGGACGTCACACTCCGGCTCCGTTCCAGATTGCGGCTGTGGCCGGGTCACTGGGTTCTGTGGAGAAGGTGCCAATCTATGCGCAGGGGCGGCTGAGGCCTCCTCTGCACCCGAGACTTTTCCGCCATTTGGAGATGCTGTGGCGGCGGAGTTCTCTTCGTCCCATGCCACGGCCTGGTGCCCAAGTGAAAATGTGGCACAGGATGCATGCCGTGGAACTATCCTTGGCCCCTTCTTCCCCTTCTAATGCATTTCTTAGGAGGGAGATGAACTCCTAGGTCCTGGGCAATAAGAACACTCAGGGCCAGGAGCAGTCAAGACATCCCTGGAGCTCCACGGCTGTGGAGTTTCTCGCTGCTGACAGAACATAGGCCTTCAGGAGATGGCCCAGAGTATCCTTAAAAAATGGACTACCGGGACTGCTGTGCACTGTTGTGCAGCATGGGGACTGTTCTGCGTCCCCTTGGAGTAAAATACTCTACTCTTGATGCAGTGGGGATGTGTGGAGGTGCTGTTCGCAAAGGAAGGGGGTGCACTGTTGTTTATAAAAAGAAAAAAATGTTTTTGACAATGTTTGCAATGTTGCATAATGATGCTGATAGATAGAGATATAGATATAATGGAGAAAGAAAGAGTGAATAGTTTTATACCAAGAGCAGTTCTTTAGTAACTAGGTAACAGAACTGATGAATAGTTTAGGTGTAGGATGATCATTAATGTAGAATGTTGCAAGGTATAGGGTAAATGTTGTGCCCATCAAAAGTAGTGTATGTTGACACTATGTATAGTAGGAATAAGTTGGTTTGAAATGTTATTTGCATAAAAAATGGAGATGTTCAACAGGTCCTGGGTACTAGGTAACAAAGAAAATGCCGACCATGACTAAATTAAATTGGAGGAACAATAGTGTGTGGAATTGAAACAGACAGCAGTCCATAGGTCCGGCCCGAATACCAAGAACACCCCAAAAGGAAAGGAGGACGCTGATGATGACCTGATAGGTTAGGGCCTCGGTCATTGCGCTCCAAATTAGCAAAATGTCACAGGACAGGAGAGTGGGGAGTATGCACCCATAGATGAATCCGGGTGGTCTTAGCCCAACCAGACGGAATTGTCATAGTGGCGTACATGCCAGCGGGTAGCCGTAAACTACTCGGAGCATGGTTGCTCCCGCTTTTGGTTCAGCCCCCCCACGTATCGCGGGCCTGGCTCAACAACCGGTCCGACAAAAGAAAGTGAGGAAGTTTCAGAACGAAAGAGAGGGGAACGAGATTGTCGAGGGCGGCAATGGTCAAAGGAGGGGAGAGTGTAGGGGAAGTGGGCTGACATACGGACCTGTCTGCAGAAGGAGGGTAAGGTATAGTGTGCTTTAGGTGGACTGTTGTATTCATAGATGGGAGACAGCTGGAGATCGGTGTAATATTGAAGATTGGCCACAAGATGGCAGTAGAGAGCTGTGAGGAAAGGTCTGAACATCAGCTTAGGGCTACGAAACCGCACAGTCATGGGGGCGGGGTTACAAGGACTCTAGGGGGAATTCCCAAGGAAGGGGATAAAAGGAAGACAGAGAGTTCTAGAAGTGGTCAGTCCAGGAGAGGAGCTCAGGAGAGGAGAAGACTAAAGGGAGAGGTGGACAAAGAAGAAGCTCCAGAAGGGACTGGTAACAGAGACAGTCAGGGGGTGGCCCTGACAGAAGCCGCAGACGGAGAGAGCCTGGGGTGCCACAAGACGGATGGACTCAGACGGGTGAAGCGCTGTGGTGGTAGGCCTAGGGCAGCCACAGTGAAAGAGCCACGAGAGACGTCAAACAGGAAAGGAAGGAAGTGAAGGTACCCGGGCCTGTGTGCAGAGTTGAGCAGCTGCTCTGTGGTGCTGCGGAGTCGAGCAGCTGCTGTGTGGCGCTGCGGAGTCGAGCAGCTGCTGTGTGGTGCTGCGTGTCGTTGAGAGGACGGCCAATAAAGAGGACCTGTTGGACGCACTACAGTCTCTGTCTCAGTCTGTTCGCGGCGGTAAGAGGACCACCCCCAGTCGGCTCTCCTACCTACAAACTGATCCTGAGAGGTGAGAAAAACATAAGAAGATTCAGTACACAAAATAATAATGGGCCAAGTTTTGCCATTTTGCAGTTTTTGCTAGTCCAAACAATATAATGAAAGCATTAATTTATTTATTTGCTCATAAATTAAACAAATGAGAATCATAAACATGGTTCATTTCTTTCACCAATGTATCCCAATGAACAACAAATCAAAACACAAATTGGGTAAAATGTTTCTTTTTTTCATGAACTTGAACTTTGCTATATATAACTAATATTGTTATTTCTCAGCCATATAATAAGATATCTCTGGGCATTAAATAAGAAGACATTTATCCTAAAGGGTTAAGTTGAAAGAAAAGCTGATTGTAAAGAGATCATTTTCTAGAAGAGGATTTAGCTACTTGCAACCTGAGTCTCCCTCTACAAACTGACATACAGTGTTTACTCCCCTTTTTACATTGTATGTACCTGATGTCATAAATATTTTTGAGCTGTCCATCAACTATTAGCACAACCATGGTTATTTGTCCCCCATTCTAACAGCAACTTATTTTGTGTATATCATTTTAATAACTGTTCAATAAAGTATATTTTTTATAAAGAAAGTATTACATGCTGCTTGTTGTTACCAGTATATGACACATTATTGGTAAACAAAAAATTGATGACTTGATTAAGAAGTATTAATAATTCACTATTTAATAAGGATGAATTTTGTGAATAAAGAGAAATACCCATTTACAATTAGTGGTTCCATTCAATTGTGTGAACGTAAATATAAGAATGATAAACCACTATATTATTATTGTTACAAATGTTACTGACTGATGTAAAAGTATTAGCTATAAATGTAATTGTTTTCTCATTGAACAAATGCAAGAGATCCGACTTGAGAATTGAAAGTTCTCAATTGTAACAGACTTTAGAAATTTGCGTGACAGATGTTTCATCTCCCTAACCTCCCTTTCAGTGAGGCTCTACTAGCCAGTAAAAGTAGATTTTACTCTCCTAATCCACTGTCTCAGCCTCTTATGTGAATTTCTGCCCCAAATTAATCACCAACTTTCTACATACATGCCAAGGTTCTCATGAGCAGCACAATATTACCTCTTCCACTGGAGCTGTGGCCTGAGGAAGCTTTTGGCATATTTGGGGAACATGCTGACAGCAGTTGCTTTTCATAAGCATTGGAAATTCCTCATCATTCTTCTATTGCTTTTTCCATTCACAGACTCAGTAAGGGGTCTCTGGCAGACCTTGAAATAAAGCCGCACGTGCGCTAATGATTTCCAGAGTAAATCCCCTTCTGTGCTTTGCGTAGCTTTCTGCTGCTGCTCAGCTTCTCCCTTCATGCCTACTTTTAAATTGTTCTTTTTTCACACATGACAGGGAGTTTTAAGAAAAAAGATACACTATTGTGACCTTGTCAAGTGCTTTAACTTTTCCCCTCTGCATTGAATCTGCATTGCATTCATGCACAATTTAATTCTTGTGTCTTCTGAACCAAATGGGTTACACCACATCAATATATCATTAGAGTACTCCAGAAGTCAACGCTGCACTGTGTTCTTCACCCAAACTCTTCCAACTAATAAGTCCTCAGGATTAAAATAAAGAAGCAAAACCACAGGTGTGGAGAGAATTTCAGATTAGAGTCTTTTTGAACTTTCCTCCTCGAATTTTTCTAACTTGCTAATAGATCTTTTTGTCAATGTACTTTACTTAAGGCTTAGAAGAGAAGATTCTTTCTATTAATAAAGGAAGCAAAACCTGAGGCCACAGGGTAGCATAACTCTCCATGCAGGGGACATGGTCCTTGGAGTTTGTGAACTCCATAAGAAATGTGGTTATAGCTATTTATATAACTTAGAAGATTCTTGTAGGAACATATAAATATATGGATCTTTACTAAAACATTTTATTCCAAAATCTTCTTGATGCCACTTTTTTATTTCATTGTTATGTTTAAATACATTTTAGCTAACAATTAATGGAAATCTGTAGGACACGCTAAATGATTCCATGACAAAATAATCAATATTTATATTAAAATATTGTTTTCATTAAGTAATGATGTAAGAGAATTTATGAAAATATATAACATTCACAATTATGATATTCTATACTAAAGACCTCGAAAAATATTGTGGCCACCATCACAACACTTAACCAATCCTCTTTAATATAATATCTGTGATATTTGCTCTTCCAAATGTCTGTTTACATTAAAAAAATCTATATATTTTCCGTAGACTAAAATCCAATCGTCCTTTGCACCTAAAAAGTCTTCTGGAAGAATGAGCCATCAAATAAGGTGTAATAGTGGCCTAATTTTGTAGCAGGCTTTCCATCACATCACCTTAGTGATTACAAAGTGATAGACTGGGCGATACATTTCTATTACATTTAGATAGATAGATGATAATAATAATTATAATAATAATCTTTATATAGCGCCAACATATTCCGCAGCGCTTTACAGTTTAACAGTTTCAAAACACAAGCCATAAGTAACAACATTAACAATACAATAATTAAAGCAAAATAAGACGAAATAAGATGACCCTGCTCGTGATAGGTTACAATCTACAATGAGGTGAGGGAGATACAAAGTACAGGTGTGTATTTACAATTGTATATTTACAATGAAGGTCCAGCCATCTTGAGGGAGTGAAGGATGGATGGATAGAGTGAATGGGCTACACCCGCACACTTTCACATAGAATGACTTTGATTAGTGAACGTGATAAGCCGCTCTGAACAAATGTTTTGAGGGAGCGCCTAAAACTATGCAAATTGTGGCTAGTCCTAATTTCTTGAGGTAGAGCATTCCAGAGGATAGGAGCAGCACGGGAGAAGTCTTGGAGTCGGGAGTGGGAGGTACAGATTAGTGTAGAGGTTAGTCGAAAGTCGTTTGCAGAGCGCAGCGATCGGCTAGGCCGATAGACAGAAATGAGGGAGGAGATGTAGGGGGGTGCAGCACCGTGGAGAGCTTTGTGGGTGAGAACAAGTACTTTGAATTGTTTCCTATAATGAATGGGCAGCCAGTGTAATGACTGACGAAGAGAGGACACGTCCGAGTACCGATTAGCCAGATGGACAACCCTGGCTTCTGCATTAAGTATGGGCTGGAGAGGAGATAGTCAAGTGACGGGGAGGCCAATTAATAGAGCGTTGCAGTAATCCAAGCGGGAGTGGATCAATGCTACAGTGAGGGTTTTTGTTGTTTCAATGGTGAGAAAAGGGCGGATTCTAGAGATGTTCTTTAGGTGTAAGCGGCAAGAGTGGGCAAGAGATTGCATATGGGATGTGAAGGAGAGATTGGTGTCAAACTTAACGCCTAGACAGCGCGCCTGCTGCCGGGGTGTTATTGTGGTACCACCCACGGAGAGGGAAATGTCCGATTTAGGGAAGTTAGTAGATGGCGGGAGCAGAAGAAGTTCAGTTTTGGAGAGGTTGAGTTTCAGATAGAGAGTGGACATGATATTAGAGACTGCAGACAGACAGTCACTAGCGTTCTGTAGTACAGAGGGGGTAAGGTCGGGGAATGACGTGTATAGTTGTGTGTCATCAGCATAAAGATGGTACTGAAAGCCAAATCTGCTGATGGTCTGACCAATTGGGGCTGTGTAGAGAGAGAAGAGAAGGGGGCCAAGGACTGAGCCCTGAGGTACCCCGACAGCAAGAGGAAGAGGAGATGAAGTGGAGCCAGAGAGCAAAACACTGAAGGAGCGATCAGAGAGATAGGAAGAGAACCAGGAGAGAGCAGTGTCCTTAATGCCTAGTGACTGGAGCCTAGAGAGTAGGAGATGGTGGTCAACAGTATCGAAAGCTGTAGATAGGTCAAGAAGAATGAGCAGAGAGTGGTCACCATTACGTTTTTCTGTCAGAAGGTCATTGGTCACTTTGCTGAGTGCAGTTTCAGTCGAATGTAGGGGGCGGAA
The DNA here is from genome assembly GCF_039654945.1 of Dendrobates tinctorius. NCBI lineage: Eukaryota > Metazoa > Chordata > Amphibia > Anura > Dendrobatidae > Dendrobates > Dendrobates tinctorius. The sequence continues at coordinate 4,197,445 of NW_027361783.1, forward strand.
GCCGGACTGTGAAGGGCCTAGAAGGGAGTGAGTGGAGAGCTAACGGGTAAGGTGGGAGTAAACTAGGCACTCCAAAACTTTAGAGATGAAGGGGAGATTGGAGACTGGTCTGTAGTTGTTCGTGCAGGATGGGTCGAGAGCGGGTTTCTTTAGTAATGGAGTAATGATGGCGTGTTTGAAGGAGGATGGGAAAATGCCCGAGGAGAGTGAGAGATTAAAGATTATAGTTAGGTGGGTTGTGACGACTGGAGAGAGAGACTGGAGGAGATGTGAGGGAATGGGGTCGGTAGTGCATGTAGTCGGACAAGAAGAAGAGAGGAGTCTGGAGACTTCTTATGTGATGGGATCAAATGTGGAAAGTGAGCCAGGGGAGATGCAGGAAGGGATGGGAGTCACAGCACTTGGTGGTTGGGAGCAGATTTCCTGACGGATATTATCTATTTTTTCTGTAAAGTGGGAGGCCAGGTCAACAGCACAAATGTCTGTGATAGGGGCTTGTGCTTTTGGCCTGAGGAGGGAGTGAAAAGTGTCAAAAAGTTTCTTGGGGTTGTTGGTTAGTGAGGAGATCAGGGTGGTGAAGTAGGTCTGTTTGGCGAGGTGAAGGGCAGCGTTATAGGTTCTTAACATAAATTTGAAGTGGATGAAGTCTTCTGGTGTGCGGGTTTTTCGCCATAGGCGTTCAGCACTACTAGAGCATCGCTGGAGAAGTTGAGTTTGCGATGTGAGCCAGGGCTGTTTAACTCTGTGCTTGGAGGTTCTGAGGGTGAGGGGAGCCACTTGGTCAAGGGTGCTTCTAAGAGTGTCATTGTAGTGATGGTGGGATAGATAGATAGATAGATAGATAGATAGATAGATAGAAAAAATAACAAAAGCGCACAGCAGCACAAAAAATATATTTGTAAGGTGCAAAAGCTCTCCAGGTACGTACCAAACCTTGTAAATATATCCCAAAAGGAAAGGATATAGATGGATAGATAGATATTGGATAGATAGATTTATTGATGATAAATAGATAGATAAAATAAAAGACCATCATCATCAGATAAGTGGTTAGGATGTTACTGGGCAAAGTCGAGAAACCAAAAATAAGCCATGAGAAAGAAACAGAAAATGAAATGTCAGTACCAATTGATATATCCGAAGAACCAGAGTTGAATCCAGTAACACTGAAGATTAAGTTTAACGCTAATGTCAGAGATAAAATGCTAACTAAAAGACATAGGGTGATAACCAGCTATATCAGGATGAATTCTTCTTTAGGTGGGTCACCAGATCATCATCAGCAGTGGGCGCCAGGATTTCGTTGTTTGCATGTTGTATGCTAAGTAGCAATATATATATACTGTAAAGGTGTATACAAGAAGTATTTGACTATTGGGTCTGATATATGTACAGTATGTCCTATTGTGGTGATTGATTTGCACCTTTGAGGTCTATAAACGCTTTTTGATTTGAAATCCACTACTGAATATTTTACAGAGCAAAAAAGTCTACAGTATAATCAACGATAAGCGGTGCCTGATGACAACATGTCTTCTTTTTACTGAATTAGGCAAGCTCATTCAAAGACACAATAAGTCCAATACAAATTCCAATACTGAAGATGGAGATTGCAATGTACCCCAATATGATATCAATTAAAATGTAAGCTTTCCATGCCAAAACAAGCCATAACAAAGTTCTAGTAGCAGAAAAATCTAAAAAAGATTCAGGTCTCAGAAATTGGCGACATAAACAATTTTATTTTATACAAATTGCCTAATTTTTTTACCTCTTAAAGCAGTTGTTCACTTCTTGGATAACTCACTTTAAATCACTAGTTTCCCATACATAAAATAAAAACAGCCTGTACTCCCCTTTGGTGCAAGCACAATTCTAGCAATGTCTGCGGAATGTCTCCTGGGGCTCAAATGACATTGCTATGACATGTGAGTCCTACAGTCAATCGATGGCCGCTAATTCCCACCTCCTTTGGACAAAACTGACATCTGTAGGAAGTGAAAATGGCCCATTTGCTACCGCTGATTATCTGTAGGGCTCATGTCACGTGAGCTTCCGGAATGCTGGCACCAGAGGTGAGTATAGGTGGTAATTATTTTACATGGGAGAATATAGTTGTTAAGAAGGGGTTATCTAAGTAGTAGATAGATAAATAAAACAAAAACTATACATATTTGGTATAATTAAATTCTACTGATTTGGCGAATCATGCTGTTATGTCATTTCTATCAAATAATTAACAAAGTAAAAACAAAACTCAAACAACTATGGCATAATAATGTGGGAGTTTTTTTTGTTGGGGGGGACATTGAGTTGCCTATGGAATATTTTCTTTGCTTTGCAAAACATAAGGTAAAATGAATTGTGTAATTCAAAATTATAGCTATGACAGCAGACAATTTTTGTAAAAAAAAGTTACGACTCTTGTGGAAAAAAAAAGAAAGAAAAATAGAAATGCAAAAATGAAAAATTTTCCAGTTTTGGAAGGGGTTAAATACCTGGTCTCATCTTTAAACAATATTCTAGTTTGACATGAAGGAGGTGAAAGAAGTCGAAGAAAAGGTAAAGAAAAATTTAGGGAATTGGAAACTCTCGCATTCTCATTACTTACCTCCGGACTTAGCACATTCAGTAAGAACTCAAAGATACCTATTTTAGGTCCAGAAGGGTGCTTAAAATGTCACATAAAGAGTATCTATGCCTTTCACACCCACTTATTAGACTGAAAAATTCATTCCTTAGGCCTCTTTCACACTTCCGTTTTTTTGGTCAGTTGCAATCCGTGAAAAATGCAAAAGACGGATCCGTTTCCGTTGTGACACCAACGTATGCCACTGAACCGTTGTTTTGACTAATCCGCTGAAGTCGGAAATTTAAAGGAACCGCAGCCTGGAAAAGGAGAGAGAGAGAGAATTTTTTTCTGCCGCCAGAACGGGATGCAGGGTTAAATTTCTGGCAAGGAAATTCTTCCGGGCATGCTTAGTGTAAAAAAGCGAATCCGTGCAGACAAAAAACGTTTCATTGTCCGTCCACTCAAGTCAGCAGATGCCAAAATTTTGGCAGATCCATCAAAAAACGGATCTAACGGATGACCATCCGTCAAAATCCGCCGCAAATGCAAGTCAATGGGAAAAAAACGGATCCGCCAAAAAAAAGGCGGATCTGTTTTTTTTGCAAAATGGAAGATTTTGACTGATGGAAACAAACGGAAATGTGAAACAGGCCTAAAACTGCTAATTTATGTTTTGACATTGAATCATTAGTCTCCATCAGTAGATAAGGTTTGACATTGGACAGACATCTACAATTTGAGCTTCTTACTTGTTTCAGCTCATAGAATATTATGTATTCTGCTATTGCTGTTAGTTTGGTGTAGCTACTGTATGGTGGATTAACTGAAGCATAACTACTAGGATAATTTTTTATAATCTTTGTACTAGACTGATTTACTTTTTTGTTGATGCCCATAAAAAAAGTATGTACTATAAGCACAAGATGTGATACACTAATATCCTTCCAATAAACCAATTTGTTTGATTTTTTTACATGTGTTTCTGTCATTTATTTTTGATTCATCAATGAATTGTTTCTGATGCTATATTTTTGGACATGGTGGAAATTGAGCTTGTAGTTTTGTAAAATTTCCAGAGCTTCATCTCTGTACCTACTCAAAATCCATCAGCAGTTGAAACATACTGTAGTTTAAAGTCTGATTCAGACATCCAGTTTTCACGTATGCATTACAGTCCATGAGGCTATTCACATGTCCGACTTTTATTGTGGATTGAGTGGTCCATGATTTTTTGCAGACTGAGTGGTCTGCAAAAAATCATGGCTACATGTCCGTCTTTAATAATGATAATTTTTATCTCTATAGCAACAACTTATTTCGCAGCACTTTACAATTTAGAGGGGACTTGTACAATCAAGATAAGAAATTATAGAGTAACACAAAGTTCAAAGCAAACCAAGAGGAGTTCGGGCCCTGCACCAAAGCTTACATGAGGAAATAGGGGTCACTCAAAAGGTAAAAATAAAGTGCTCGTCGTGTAAGGTCCAGGAATCAGTATAATAGTTATGGTATTCAAATAACGCTGCATGAACCAGGCACCAGCCAATATCTGTAGAAGTACAATTACAAAGTGCTAGTGAGTGTGTGGAGGAGAGAACATGGAAAAGCTAATTAGATTTGTGAGGTGAGGTGAAATGCTAGTCTAAGGAAATGTGTTTTTAGGGCAATCTTGAAACTTTTGATACTAGAAATTAAATTGATTGTCTGGGGTAATGCATTTCAGAAAAATTGTGCAGCATGAGAGAAGCCCTGAAGATGAGAGTTGGAAGTTCGGATCATAGAGGATATTAGTCTTATTTTGTCAGGGAGCATAAGGGATGGATAGACTGATAGATATAGAGATAAGAGAGATGTAGGGTGCAAAACTGTGGAGAGCTTTGTGTGTAAGAGTGATAATCTTATATTGAATTATGCAGTGGATGGGAAACCAGTGCAAAGACTGGCACATGATGGTGGCATCAGTGTAGTGGTTGGACATTAATTTTGACCCTGGCTGCTCCATTCAGGATGGATTGTAGAAGATAAGGTTTAGTAAAAGCAAAACAATCATTAGAGAGTTGCAGTAGTCCAGGTGACAGTGAATCAGCACAACAGTAAGTTTACATGCACATGTGGGCAGGTTGCGGGATGCAGTAGGGAACAGGAGACAGAGCAAGAGTTAATGTAATTTTACTTGCACAGGGGTATACTCCACGCAGGGAGGAAATAGGATAAACAGGGGTATAACAGTTGGTATACGGGACGAGGTAAAGAGTGTAATAGAGATAGCAACAGTTCTCAAGGGTTAACTTGTCAGTCTGACCGCTTCCTGACTGGAGAGTCCACATTGGCGCCAACACAGTCAGTACGTGGTAGATCCTGTGTTGTCCTGAAGGTGTCGTTGAGCTGAATTCCGACGGCAGTGATTTTTCCTCGACATCTTTAACTGGTCCCCAGGTCCAGGTTTTCCTGTGCGGGGTGCAGTACAATCCACAACACTATCGGAGCTCAACGTGGCTCGATGCATGTACACCGGGGAGTAAGTGAACAGTTCACGGTGAGTTACCCGGTCCTTCTTAAGCGGTGCGCGTGTTACTCAGGCCCGGAGCATCTGGCACCTCGCGTTGGAGGAGCCAGATGGCACACGGCACGATACTGGTCACAGTCTCTGTGAGTTATCACAGGGAAGCACGAGTGTGGGCCTGCGCTCAAGGGTGCTCAAGAGATGGAGCACTAACCTCTCCCTGCCACAGGCTGCTTGTTCCTGCCAAGTCTGTTTGCTTACACGCGCACCATGGCTTCCTTACTTTAACCACGCCCCCTGCTGTCCAGTGCAAAAGTCGGTCCGGGTCCCTAAGCTTTCCCCTGGACAATAGAGGAGGCAGCCCCGACAGTTCCGGACCTGGTGCAAGACAGGTACCCCTGATCCGTTCCTTCTTCTTACACACACATTGAGCATTGGGTCAGTATTTTACATCAGTATTTGTGAGCCAAAATCAGGAGTGGGTGAAAAATACAGAAGTGGTGATGTGTTTCAAATATTTTTTTTTTTCATCTGATTGTTCCACTCCTGGTTTTGTCTTACAAATATTGAGAGAAAAAAAATCACCAAATACTAATCGTGTGCATGTGGCCTAAGAGTTTTTTGAGTAAAAGATTAAAATCACCCTTACAAAACAGCACGTCATTTGTTTACAATCCGTATGCTGTTTGTGATTAGCATTGCAATATTTAGGAGAAACTTTGCAATTTATTTATCTTTTTATCAGTGAAAATCTGTCACTACCCAGCTGTCGGGTGATCTGGGACCAGAGGCTCCTACCACTAGGGATACTTCTGAAGGTGAGGATGCCGGGGCTGCCACCCTTGCCTTATCTCCTGAATAAGCCCTCCGTCTGTTCTCTTCCCCCACCCAGGGAAGAGGGGTGCTACTGTGCACCACAGTACACTAACCTGATGAACAAGGCAACACAAGCAAGAGTAAACTGAAAAACCAAGCATACAAATATTCACTCACATATAACTGAGGAATGCACTGGGGAGTGGAGGATGGGGCATAATCAAAGTAAGAGGAGGGAAGGGAATTTTCACACTTACAAACCACGCAACAGTCACAGATAACTCCTCATATAAACACCTCTCCTCCAATCCTTGCAGCATAAACTAGCTATGACATGGGTTTGAAACAGGACCCAGATTATAAAGGGGATGGGAGTGGCTAACGGAGCTTAGCTGAGAGCTCATACTCCCAGAGTTTCCAACATGGCAGATTAACTCCTGTTCTGCCAAAAGAAATAAACATCATTTAAAAAGAAGGAGAAGTGCTTCTTTTCAATACAGGAGTAGGAGCAATCAGACACTGCAGTCTTCTGGCTCCTCTCTGTTGCAGTAACCCCATGACAAAATCACAGATGAAACACTGATTGTGATAAAATTTGGATCCAAAACACTGATGAACAATGGTCCATATTTTTAAGCATGAGAAAAATCACTGATGCCCGAATGAAGCAAAGGCGTGCACTAATTTATTGCAGTTCTTTGTGTTCTCAGCAGATAAGTGTTCCCAAACATATCAGCAACTATTAACAGCAATTGTTGGGCCACATTCAGTATTTGATCAGTATTTTACATCAGTATTTCTAAGCTAAAACCAGGAGTGGGTGAAAAATGCAGAAGTGGTGATGTGTTTCTATTATACTTTTCCTCTGATTTTCTTTCCACATTAAAGAGATTGACTCATGTACGATAAAACATGTCTATATGCCATGAGGTAGGGAGGTCTCTTGCTCAGGACATTCATTAGGAAAAATTATTAAACATGTATGTCAATACCTGGATAAGAATGAAGTGATTAAACAGAGTCAGCATGGGTTTGTAACTAATACTGTAAGTCATGTCAGACTAACTTAATTTCCTTCTATGACGGAATCACTGATTGGGTGCATCAGGGAAATGCTGTAGATATAGTATATCTTGACTTCAGCAAAGCATTTGACAAAGTATCTCACACAATCCTTATTGAAAAAATGACTAAGTATGGAATGGACAAGGCAACTGTTAGGTGGATTCATAACTGGCTTAGTGATCGGACCCAAAGAGTGGTCGTAAATGGCTGCACATCTAGTTGGAAGAATGTCTCAAGTGGGGTACCACAGGGCTCTGTCCTGGGCCCTGTATTGTTCATCATCTTTATCAACGATATAGATGAAGGAATTGAGGGTAAACTGATTAAATTTGCTGGTGACACAAAGCTAGGAGGGATAGCTAACACTAGAGAAGAGAGAGAGAGGATTCAAAAAGATATAAATAAACTGGAGCAGTGGGCAGCAATGAACAGAATGGTTTTTAACAGGGAAAAATGCAAAGTACAACATCTGGGCAATAAAAATGAAAAAAGTATATACAGAATGGGAGGAATAGGGCTAAGCAACAGCACATGTGAAAAATACTTAGGTATACAAATAGATCACAGACTGAATGATGCAGCAGCAAAAAAGGCAAATGCAATTTTAGGATGTATTAACAGAAGCATACAGTCTAGATCACGTGAAGTCATTATTTCCCTCTACTCCTCTTTGGTCAGACCTCATCTGGAATACTGTGTCCAGTTTTGGGCGCCACATTTTAAAAAAGATATCAAAAATTGGAGCAATTTCAGAAAAGAGCGACCAGAATGGTGACCGGTCTGCAAACCCTGTCTTATGAGGAAAGGTTGCATGATTTGGGAATGTTTAGCTTGCAAAAGAGAAGACTGAGAGGAGATTTAATAGCTGTCTACAAATATCTCAAGGGCTGTCACATTGTAGAAGGATCATCTTTAATCTCATTTGCACAAGGAAAGACTAGAAGCAATGGGATGAAACTGAATGGGAGGAGACACAGATTAGATATTAGAAAAAACTTTTTGACAGTTAGAGTGATCAATGAGTGGAACAGGCTGCCACGAGAAGTGGTGAGTTCTCATTCAATGGAAGTCTTCAAACAGAGGCTGGACAGACATCTGTCTGGGATGATTTAGCGAATCCTGCTTTGAGCAAGGGGTTGGCCAGATAGTCCAGGAGGTCCCTTCCAACTCTACGATTCTATGATTCTATGTATAAGGCCGGAGTCACACTAGCGATTAAATCGGACGAATGCAATGCGATAAAAAAATCGCATTGCATTCATCCCAATGTTATTCTATGGGGCAGCTCCCATCATCCGATTTTTTTTCTGAACGTTTCCTCGGACCAAGACAATCGCAGTATGCTGTGATTGTCACCGATTTTCGGATCGGTCTCGCCAATGCAAGTCTATGGGGGTGATAAAAAATCGGATTACAAACGGACCATACAGTCATGGCCAAAAGTATTGACACCCCTGCAATTCTGTCAGATAATACTCAGTTTCTTCCTGAAAATGATTGCAAACACAAATTCTTTGGTATTATTATCTTCATTTAATTTGTCTTAAATGAAAAAACACAAAAAGAATTGTCCTAAAGCCAAATTGGATATAATTCCACACCAAACATAAAAAAGAGGGTGGACAAAAGTATTGGCACTGTGCGAAAAATCATGTGATGCTTCTCTAATTTGTGTAATTAACAGCACCTGTAACTTACCTGTGGCACCTAACAGGTGTTGGCAATAACTAAATCACACTTGCAGCCAGTTGACATGGATTAAAGTTGACTCAACCTCTGTCCTGTGTCCTTGTGTGTACCACATTGAGCATGGAGAAAAGAAAGAAGACCAAAGAACTGTCTGAGGACTTGAAAAACCAAATTGTGAGGAAGCATGAGCAATCTCAAGGCTACAAGTCCATCTCCAAAGACCTGAATGTTCCTGTGTCTACCGTGCGCAGTGTCATCAAGAAGTTTAAAGCCCATGGCACTGTGGCTAACCTCCCTAGATGTGGCCGGAAAAGAAAAATTGACAAGAGATTTCAACGCAAGATTGTGCGGATGTTGGATAAAGAACCTCCACTAATATCCAAACAAGTTCAAGCTGCCCTGCAGTCCGAGGGTACAACGGTGTCAACCCGTACTATCCGTCGGCATCTGAATGAAAAGGGACTGTATGGTAGGAGACCCAGGAAGACTCCACTTCTTACCCCGAGACATAAAAAAGCCAGGCTGGAGTTTGCCAAAAGTTACCTGAAAAAGCCTAAAACATTTTGGAAGAATGTTCTTTGGTCAGATGAGACAAAAGTAGAGCTTTTAGGGCAAAAGCATCAACATAGAGTTTACAGGAGAAAAAAGAGGCATTCAAAGAAAAGTACACGGTCCCTACAGTCAAACATGGCGGAGGTTCCCTGATGTTTTGGGGTTGCTTTGATGCCTCTGGCACTGGACTGCTTGACCGTGTGCATGGCATTATGAAGTCAGAAGACTACCAACAAATTTTGCAGCATAATTTAGGGCCCAGTGTGAGAAAGCTGGGTCTACCTCAGAGGTCATGGGTCTTCCAGCAGGACAATAACCCAAAACACACTTCAAAAAGCACTAGAAAATGGTTTGAGAGAAAGCACTGGAGACTTCTAAGGTGGCCAGCAATGAGTCCAGACCTGAATCCCATAGAACACCTGTGGAGAGATCTAAAAATGGCAGTTTGGAGAAGGCACCCTTCAAATATCAGGGACCTGGAGCAGTTTGCCAAAGAAGAATGGTCTAAAATTCCAGCAGAGCATTGTAAGAAACTCATTGATGGTTACCGGAAGCGGTTGGTCGCAGTTATTTTGGCTAAAGGTTGTGCAACCAAGTATTAGGCTGAGGGTGCCAATACTTTTGTCTCGCCCATTTTTGGAGTTTTGTGTGAAATGATCAATGTTTTGCTTTTTGCTTAATTCTGTTTTGTGTTTTTTCATTTAAGACAAATTAAATGAAGATAATAATACCAAAGAATTTGTGTTTGCAATCATTTTCAGGAAGAAACTGAATATTATCTGACAGAATTGCAGGGGTGTCAATACTTTTGGCCATGACTGTATATGTGAGTTGCGATAAAATCGCACCCGGTGTCCTTTACAAAAAGCCGGCAATTCATTTAGCAATACAGTAAAATCACACTGACTGGTTAAGTAAAGAAACGAAAGAATAGATATTGACACATAGAATACAATATAATTCATGCAGTTCTTCATAGCAGAATAGCCACTGTAACATTTGCCAGATTCTGTAAATTAATTCCCCTACCCGACATGAAATAACACATGGTTTACATATAGTTAACCATTTCATTTCATGTTTTTTTTTAATGTCTATCACTAGTAATTAGATGAGGGGTTTTGTGTAAAATTTTGGAGTTGTAGGTGTTAATTTAAGGGGTTAATTCGTTGTAAAAAATTGCGGGGAATTCCGCTGACGTCACTGAGGCTGCAGGGAGTCCCCGCAATTTTTTACAATGAATTAACCCCTTAAATTAACACCTACAACTCCAAAATTTTACACAAAAACCCTCATCTAATTACTAGTAATAGACATAAAAAAAAACATGAAATGAAATGGTTAACTATATGTAAACCATGTGTCATTTCATGTCGGGTAGGGGAATGAATTTACAGAAGCCGGCAAATGTTACAGTGGCTATTCTGCTATGAAGAACTGCATGAATTATATATATATATATATATATATATATATATATATATTCTATGTGTCTATATCTATTCTTTCCTTTGTGTTTGAAAACCTGTCATAGGGCTCCATCAGATGTCCATTTTGCAAGTCTGTGAGAAAATCTCGCCAGATGGATGTCAAACGGATGCTTACATGCGAATAAAATCGGTTCTACGCTGGAAAATCGGATCACAGACGGAGCCATGGTGAAGAAACCTTTGTGTGATTTCGGACCGTTAAAATTGGACCGATTTTTTTAATTGTTGTGTGTGACTCCAGCCTAAGGCTGGTTTCACATTTGCGTTTTTTAGCGCTGGAAAAAAACGCACACCTGCGCATGCGTTTTTTCCCCTATATTTAACATGGGTGCGCATACCTGCGCACTGGTCAGCGCATGAATGCGATTTTCATGCGCTGCGTTTTTTTGGGGTGTGCGTTAGGATTTTCCAGACGCAGCATGTTGCATTTTTTGGCCCTGCAAAAAAGCGCATGCGCACATATGCGCACGTTTTGGGCTAAAAATGGCCATTATTGCCTATGGATGCGCATATGTGCGCACTGGCATGCTCATGTATGCGTTTTTTTGCATATGCATTTTTTTTTAAACCATGGAATTTAGGGGTTTGGGTTAGAGTTAGGGTTAGTTAAGGGGGTTTAGGGTTAGGGTTAGGGTTAGGGTCAGGGTTAGGGTCAGGATTAGGGTTAAGTATGGTTTTGTTAAGGATTAGGGTCATGGTTAGGGTCAGGATTAGGGTTAAGTATGGTTTTGTTAAGGGTTAGGGTCAGGGTTAGGGTTAGGGTTAGGGTTAGGGTCAGGGTTAGGGTCAGGATTAGGGTTAAGTATGGTTTTGTTAAGGATTAGGGTCAGGGTTAGGGTCAGGATTAGGGTTAAGTATGGTTTTGTTAAGGGTTAGGGTCAGGGTTAGGGTTAGGGTTAGGGTCAGGGTTAGGGTCAGGATTAGGGTTAAGTATGGTTTGGTTAAGGGTTAGGGTCAGGGTTAGGGTTAGGGTTAGGGTCAGGGTTAGGGTTAAGTATGGTTTTGTTAAGGGTTAGGGTCAGGGTTAGGGTTAGGGTTAGGGTTAGGGTCAGGGTTAGGGTTAGGGTTAGGGTCAGGGTTAGGGTTAGGGTTAGTTAGGGTTTAGGGTTTGGGTTAGGGTTAAGTATGATTTGGTTAAGGGTTAGGGTCAGGGTTAGGGTTAGGGTCAGGGTTAGGGTTAGGGTTAGGGTCAGGGTTAGGGTTAGTAAAGTCATGGTTTGGGTAGTGTGAGGGGCCACCTAAAAATGTTGGAAAAAAACGCAAACGCGCTAAAAACGCATACAAACGCATAAAAACGCTGCGTTTTTTTCATGCATGCTCATAAAAATGCTTGAAAAAATCGCAGCAGTTGTATGCTTATGTATGCGTTTTTTCAATGCGTTTTTTTGCGGGAAAAACGCGCTGTAAAAAAAAGCAAGTGTGAAACTAGCCTAAGAGTATGTTTCCACGTTCAGTATCTGCTGCAGCATCCAATTAGCAGCGGCCAGATGTTACAACTAGAGTTGAGCGAAACGGGTCAGCTAAATTCAGAATCCGCCGACTTTGGCTAAAGTCGGGTTTTGCCGATCGAAACCCGAAACATACATGAGGTCGGCCATGAGGTCGCCGACTTGAGCGCCAAAGTCGCGTTACCCACAATGCTTCCAGCGCCTTTTCTCATCCAATCATCAATGACGCACACTGTGGGTAACGCGATGACATAGGCAGCGGCCTCCAACATGTTAGAAAAGGGCATTCAAGTGATTGGCTGGCTTTGTGTGGCGTCACAGTGCCTATAAAAGGTCGTGACCGCCGACCGCCATCTTACTTCTGCCGATCTTAGCATAGGGAGAGGTTGCTGCTGCTCGTTCTCAATAGGGAGAGTGTTTAGGCAGGGCAAAAAAAAAAAAATTGCTTGTGCTGATAGCGAATGTCACTGTAAAACACATCAGTATAGCGTGCAGTGACAGGGGAAAATATATTTGTGTGCAGCAGCTCTGTTGGTTATTAGGCTGCCTTATAAGGCTCCCTGATAGCTGCATTTCTGTTTGCACACTGCTGTGCAGAGTGCTTTTTAAAAGCAAAAATATTTTTATTCCTTTTCTCTGCACAGTTACCAATCATTCATTTTTTGACACTTTTTTGTGCAGCAGCTCTGTTGGTTATTAGGCTGCCTTATAAGGCTCCCTGATAGCGGCATTGCTGTTTGCACACTGCTGTGCAGACTGCTTTTTTAAAAGCAAAAATCCTTTTCCTCCTTTTTTTCTGCACAGTAGATACTGAGCGTAAATTTTTTCACACACCGTATAGAGGTGTACGCTCCTCACACACTACCGTGTACCGGCTGGTATCACGGACAAATACATGCTATATGTGTGTGACTCCGTTAAAAAAATACACGGAGATTAACTTTTTCCATACATACACCGTATAGAGGTGTCCGATTCTCAAACAGTATCGGATATCTGCTGTTCTTATTACGGTCACATCTACACAGAGTCAACGTGTGTTTGTGACACTCCATAAATACATATACGGACATTTCCATTTCTCTATACACCGTATTGAGCTGTCCGATTATCAAACAGTATCGGATATCTGGTGTTCTTATTACGGTCACATCTACACAGAGTCAGCGTGTGTGTGTGACACTCCATAAATACATATACGGACATTTCCATTTCTTTATACACCGTATTGAGCAGTCCGCTTCTCAAACAGTATCTGATATCTGGTGCTCTTATTACGGTCACATCTACACAGAGTCAGCGTGTGTGTGTGTCACTCCATAAATACATATACGGACATTTCCATTTCTCTATACACCGTATTGAGCAGTCCGATTATCAAACAGTATCTGATATCTGGTGTTCTTATTACGGTCACAACTACACAGAGTCAGCGTGTGTGTGACACTCCATAAATACATATACGGACATTTCCATTTCTTTATACACTGTATTGAGCAGTCCGACTCTCAAACAGTATCTGATATCTGGTGTTCTTATTACGGTCACATCTACACAGAGTCACCTCTGATACAGTACCGTATATCTGCTTGTTGGATTACGGTGAAATATACAGTGGGGCAAAAAAGTATTTAGTCAGTCAGCAATAGTGCAAGTTCCACCACTTAAAAAGATGAGAGGCATCTGTAATTTACATCATAGGTAGACCTCAACTATGGGAGACAAACTGAGACAAAAAAATCCAGAAAATCACATTGTCTGTTTTTTTTTCATTTTATTTGCATATTATGGTGGAAAATAAGTATTTGGTCAGAAACAAGCAATCAAGATTTCTTGCTCTCACAGACCTGTAACTTCTTCTTTAAGAGTCTCCTCTTTCCTCCACTCATTACCTGTAGTAATGGCACCTGTTTAAACTTGTTATCAGTATAAAAAGACACCTGTGCACACCCTCAAACAGTCTGACTCCAAACTCCACTATGGTGAAGACCAAAGAGCTGTCAAAGGACACCAGAAACAAAATTGTAGCCCTGCATCAGGCTGGGAAGACTGAATCTGCAATAGCCAACCAGCTTGGAGTGAAGAAATCAACTGTGGGAGCAATAATTAGAAAATGGAAGACATAAAAGACCACTGATAATCTCCCTCGATCTGGTGCTCCACGCAAAATCCCACCCCGTGGGGTCAGAATGATCACAAGAACGGTGAGCAAAAATCCCAGAACCACGCGGGGGGACGTAGTGAATGAACTGCAGAGAGCTGGGACCAATGTAACAAGGCCTACCATAAGTAACACACTACGCCACCATGGACTCAGATCCTGCAGTGCCAGACGTGTCCCACTGCTTAAGCCTGTACATGTCCGGGCCCATCTGAAGTTTGCTTGAGAGCATTTGGATGATCCAGAGGAGTTTTGGGAGAATGTCCTATGGTCTGATGAAACCAAACTGGAACTGTTTGGTAGAAACACAACTTGTCGTGTTTGGAGGAAAAAGAATACTGAGTTGCATCCATCAAACACCATACCTACGGTAAAGTATGGTGGTGGAAACATCATGCTTTGGGGCTGTTTCTCTGCAAAGGGGCCAGGACGACTGATCCGGGTACATGAAAGAATGAATGGGGCCATGTATCGTGAGATTTTGAGTGCAAACCTCCTTCCATCAGCAAGGGCATTGAAGATGAAACGTGGCTGGGTCTTTCAACATGACAATGATCCAAAGCACACCGCCAGGGCAACGAAGGAGTGGCTTCGTAAGAAGCATTTCAAGGTCCTGGAGTGGCCTAGCCAGTCTCCAGATCTCAACCCTATAGAAAACCTTTGGAGGGAGTTGAAAGTCCGTGTTGCCAAGCGAAAAGCCAAAAACATCACTGCTCTAGAGGAGATCTGCATGGAGGAATGGGCCAACATACCAACAACAGTGTGTGGCAACCTTGTGAAGACTTACAGAAAACGTTTGACCTCTGTCATTGCCAACAAAGGATATATCACAAAGTATTGAGATGAAATTTTGTTTCTGACCAAATACTTATTTTCCACCATAATATGCAAATAAAATGAAAAAAATAACAGACAATGTGATTTTCTGGATTTTTTTTTCTCAGTTTGTCTCCCATAGTTGAGGTCTACCTATGATGTAAATTACAGACGCCTCTCATCTTTTTAAGTGGTGGAACTTGCACTATTGCTGACTGACTAAATACTTTTTTGCCCCACTGTATACTGGGTGAGCGTCTGTGACTCACAAAATATATACGGAGATTTCACTTCTTATATATACCTTACACAGCTGTACGTTACTCATACAGTACCATTTCTCTGCTGGTATTTTTGGTACATTTTGCCAAACATGAGGAAGTCCGGTGGAAGAGGCCGCAGACGTGGGTGGGGGGGCGCAGCTGGTACTGATGGTGGTGGTGGTGGTGGTGCATTGGCTGGTTCTGGCAAAAGCACAATAGCAGCTAAGGCAGAAGGTGTTGAGCCTGCGTCATTGTCTGGCATAAGAAGGCCTTTAAGGTTCCCTTTTCTGGGAGTAGGGAAACCGCTTTTAAAGCTGGAGCATCAGGAACAGGTTTTGGCTTACATTGCCGAAAAAGCCTCCAGCTCTATTACCTCCTCTACTGAAGTTACAAAAACTGCAAGCACAGAGTCGTCAGTGCAGGCCTCTTGTCAGGAACAACACCTTTCCTTGTGTCCTTCACCCACACCAAAAGTGAAGGATGCTGCAGCACACACTTCAGATTACTCCATGGAGCTCTTTTCACATACCATTCCTGGGTTATCAAGTCAAATCCTGAATTCCCCAGTCCTAGATGAATCTGACATGGAGTGCACTGATGCACAGCCACTGCTAGATGAATCTGCTGGTACATTCACCCACATCACTACATTGCCCTCGCAGTCTACTGAGCCCAAATCAGACCCTTATGAAACTCAGGTGACCCTTCCCTTACACGGTGACACAGAGGAAGGTGCAGATGACATTGAAGACGAGGTCATGGACGACCCAGTTGTTGACCCTGATTGGCATCCATTGGGGGAAGAGGGTGCTGGTGGCAATAGGTCAGAACAGGAGAAGGATCCGCAGCAGGCATCGTCATCGCAGCAGCGGTTATCCGGCAGGCCCGTAGCTGTCAAAAAACTTGGCAAGAAAACTAAAAGAGTTGCAGGACAGCATAGCCAGACGGTCAAGTTAGCACAGCGTGCAAGCCCTGAAAATTTGTACCATAGTAGGAAGAGTGCAGTGTGGCACTTTTTTGAGGAAAATCCTAATGATGATGCAAAGGTTATCTGTAAGAAGTGCCGAAGGACCTTTAGCAGAGGGAAAAATCTAAGAAATTTGAATACCAGTTGCATGCTTAGACATTTAACCATCATGCACTTGCAAGCATGGACGGACTACAAAACGTCAGGTAGCACATGTGCACCTACTCCGACTGAAGTTAGCAGGCAATGCTCCATCGCTTCCCCCACTGTAAGGCCACCGTTAAGCACACCACCATCAAGAAATGTTGAGGTGTCGGCGCTAGGCCAAAGCAGTCAGGAAATCACAATATTTTCGAGCGGAAACACTGAATTTAGGCCATCAACACCCTCACCATCACCAACCCCATCTCAGTCCGACATGTCCAATGTTAGTTCCCCCATATGCAGGTCTCAAGTCCAGCTCACCCTAACAGACACTCTGAGTAGGACAAGAAAGTACTCATCCTCTCATCTGCATACACTGGCTTTGAATGCCTACATTGCCAAACTGATCTCATTAGAGATGATGCCTTTCCGTTTGGTAGAAAGCGAAGCTTTCCGAGAGCTCATGGCCTATGCTGTCCCACGCTATGACCTACCCAGTCGGCACTTCTTTTCTCGAAAAGCCATCCCTGCCCTCCACCGGCATATGAAAAACCGCATTGTCCATGCACTAAAAGAGTCAGTGACTGGAAAGGTGCACCTCACAACAGATGCATGGACCAGTAGGCATGGCCAGGGCCGTTACGTGTCCATCACTGCGCACTGGGTTAATGTGGTGGATGCAGGCTCCACAGGGGACAGCGGCGGTGGAACAGTGCTACCTAGCCCACGGTATAGGAAACAGTAGGCTGTAAGCGTTCGACCCTCCTCCTCCTCCAGAAGTGAAAGCTCGTTGACAGAGCGCAGTCGCACAAGCACTCCATCCACATCTGTCATTGTTGCACACGAGGTGTCCCACTATCGAACAGCTAGTGCTAAGCAGCAGGCTGTTTTAAAAATGATGTCTTTGGGCGACAGTAGACACACCGTGGACGTACTGGCCGACTACTTGCATCGACAAACTGAGTCATGGCTGAGCAGTCTACATCTTGAGCCAGGCAAGGTAGTCAGTGATAATGGGCGGAATTTTGTGGCAGCCATAGCCGTTTCAAAACTCACACACATACCTTGCCTGGCTCACACCTTGAACCTGGTGGTGCAGTGCTTCCTAAATAATTATCCAGAGTTAACAGCTCTGCTCCATAAGGTGCGAAGACTGTGCTCGCACATCCGTCGCTCAAACGTCCACTCCAGTCGTATGCAGAAGCTGCAGCGATCACTCAACCTCCCCAAGCACCGCCTAATCATAGATGCTGCTACAAGCTGGAACTCCACCATGCACATGGTTGAGAGGCTGTGCGAACAGAGGCAGTCTGTATTGCATTTGTGGGAGGATACACCGGCAGGCAGTTTGAGGGCAGACATGGAATTGTCGGGTGTGCAGTGGTCAAAGCTGAAAGACCTCTGTAAAGTCCTTCAGTGTTTTGAGGAATGCACGTGGCTGGTAGGCGCAGACGACGCCATCATAAGCATGAGCATACCACTTATGCGGCTGCTCATGCAAACTTTGACGCACATTAAGGAACAGGGGTCTGCAGCTGAGGAGAAACAGGAGGAGGAGGAGGAAGGAAGCCTTGATGACAGTCAGCCATTGTCTGGTCATGGAACTGGCATGGACGAGGTGGAGGAACAAGAGGAAGATGAGGAGGAGGATGAGGGGAATATTATTTTGGAGAGTAGGATGCTTCTCAGGGGGCAAGAGAACATGTGGGCGTGCCAAGGTTAGGTACAGGGTTTATGCGTGACTGGAGGGATGTGGATTTGCCAGAAAGTGCTCCTCCACCCTCCACTGGCAGTGCAGCATTGACACCTGGAACATTGGCCCACATGTGTGACTATGCCTTGCGGATCCTAAAAAGGGACCTCCGCATTGCCAAAATGATGAGGGATGACGACTACTGGTTGGCCAGCATCCTCGATCCACGCTATAAAGGCAAATTACACAACATCATGCCACAGGAGAATCTAGAGCTAATATTGGCTAACAAACAAGCAACTCTGGTAAACAGGTTGTTTGAGGCATTCCCAGCACACAGCAGTGGAGCTGGTTCTCCCACGAGCCGTAATAGGCAAAATGGAAGAGGTGTTCGTGGTGCACACAGCTGAACTGGCATTGGAGACAGGGGTTTCCTGACCATGTTGTGGTCTGATTTCTCAAGTCCCGCACACACAACAGCTAATACAGATTCAATTGCAAGTGACAGGAGACAGCAAATGTCAAGTATGGTTACAAACTACTTCTCCCTTATCGAGCTTCTCCCTCACAGGTCATTCCCATTTGATTATTGGGCCTCAAAACTGGACACATGGCCTGAATTGGCACAATATGCCTTACAGGAGCTCGCTTGCCCTGCTGCTAGTGTGCTATCTGAAAGAGTCTTCAGTGCTGCTGGATCAATCCTGACAGAAAAAAGGACCCGTCTGTTGACCCAAAATGTTGATGATTTAACCTTCATTAAAATGAACCTTGCATGGGTTTCAAAAGATTTTGTCCCACCCTCCCCTGATAACACATAGGTTGCCAGAAAAAAGGCTAGCTTTTGTCCTCCTCTTCCTCTGACTTCTCCAATTCCTCCATTTGCAGCAGCTGAAAGTCCAGCCTGCACATCAACATCTGCCATTTTTAAGCCACACTAAATGAGCTGCCCCCCCACCCCAGGCCCGGGGTCAACACCTGCCACACCCGGGCAAGTGCTGTTGCCCTGAACAGGTGTGTGGGCCCACCCTTGGCCGGCGGCACTGGCACAAGGCCTCTCATAGTACAATAAAGTGTCTCTGATGGTGGGGGGGCCCACTTGCTGTCAGACACACTGGCGTACTATGAGGGGCCCTGTACCAGTACCGGTGCCCACGAGTGGGTCCCCCCTGCTTGCTCAGGGACACAGCACTTGCAATTCTTACCTCTCCATTTAAATCCGTCACAGGGACGGTAAATACAAATTTTGTGTACTGATAGATGATGGTTAAGATGTAGCTATGCCCTGTCCTGCTGGCCTCTACCTTCAGATTACCAATGGCTAACATTTGTAATGGACGTCAACTCCCAATCGGATGCAGTGGTGCTTTATGATCACCTTTCACATTTTTCATAGTCACAGACGTGTGACACTCCTGCCACCATTTTTCAATGTCTCCTCACATGCCAATCCAATAGAATCCCCTACGGCCTGTGGCTTGTGTGTTTTGCACTCCAAAGTGACCAGACAGATCATGATAGGCAGTGAGGACCATGTCTACAGCTCTCCCTGTGATCACAATTTGATGGAGACGAGTTACGGTGATGGGATGGACGCTACTGCGATACAGCAACCCTTTCTTCACTAATTTGTGTTTTAGCTGTATCCACAGTTAAAGTTATTGAGGGTCAGCATCGCCTCTGCAAATTCTCCAGGGAGGTTTTCCTGTGATTACTAATTCCAAAACATCTAAAATCACTCGACTTTGCGTCTGCACTTTAATCCATCTACCTTCCTCTAGTGGAGAGTCTGGACTGGCTGACTGACACGGAAATCTAAATGAAGATTTCAAAGTACTCTAACACTGTATACTGGTGTTCGTTTCGAATACATTTCCCTTTTTTCTCATTTTTATATTCGGGTGTAATCCATACTGAGCCAGTAAGAGTCTGTTTCTGACTCTGGAAATATATACTGAGATTTACAATGCCCCCTACACTGTATACAGCTGTACGCTTCTGATCCATTACCCTTTAATGCTTTTTATATTGTGTAATCCATACTGACCCTGAGAGCATCTGTGTCTGCCATCAGAAATAAATAGGGAGATTTACAATGTTTAAACAATACTATATGTACCTTGTATCTGGTGATACAATAACCTTTGTATACTTTTTATATTCTTGGCTAATGCATACTGGGACTGAGAGCATCTGTATCTGCCTCATGAAATATCTACACAGATTTTGAATGTTTAAACTATACTATATATACCTTGTATATGGTGATACTGTACCCTTTTTCTACTTTTTAGATTGTTGTCGAATCCATACTGGCCATAACAGCGTCTGTGTCTGCCCCCTCAAATATATACGTAGATTTATAATGTTTAAACTATACAATATATCCCTGTTATCTGGTGTTAAAATGAAACACCATGCAGGGCCGGGGGTTACTCAGTACCGGGCCTTTCAGGCTCTTTTAAGTGGGAAGTATGTCACGGTGGTGATTGGGACCCGGTCCGTGGCCCTAGGTGTCCAATAAAGAAGATGACAGTTCAGATGAGGGGGAAGATGGTATGATAATTAATTTTGAAAAGGGGGATCGTGACGCCACCCGTGGTACTCGGCTAGGGTAGCCGACGCTGCAATGCAGATCCTCTGGGCCGGTGTTAAAGCAGCCAAGATGATTAAGCTCTCCACGGGCAGAGCTGTATCCCAGGGCAGTTGAGATGCTGTTTGTGAGCCGTTGACGGTGATGGTGAGTGTAGCGTGTGTAGCAGGCGAGTTGTAAAAGACACCAAGGCCACACTTGGGTGCATTTTCTGAGTTTTTCCTCAAAAGTTTTGTGCACCAGATGACCTGATTGGTACTGTGACATCCGAGGGAGGGCTCCGGCAAACTCCAAGGTAGATCAGGAACACCTGTTCAAGACTCCTCCTTGTGTATCCTTTCTAGGCCGTGTCTCTGTGCTGATCTCTCCCTTCCTTCTTGCTGTGCGCCTTCGCAAACAGTGTCCCAAGCCGGCAGCAACGGATCACACCGGGCGACGTGGGTCAGGCTCCGGGGTCCTTTATTCCAACTGCTGCCTTTTTCAGTATTGAATGCGGCTGCGACTGAGGCACTTAAAGTTACCTCTGCCTCCGTCTTTCTAGCTGAGCCCTGTATTTCTCCACTACCTTCAGGAGCCACCTTCCCCAACGAGGCCTGGTCCTTCCTTCTCCAGAAACGGGCTTCACAGGGGGCTTATTGCACTTCCCGGGCCCCAAGGACCACTTCCTTCCAGTCTAGGAGCTTGGACAAGATTTTTCTCTCTTCTCTGACCCTTAGCCCTCTCACAGCAATCCTGCTCTTACTCTGTCCTGTCACCAACTGACAACTCTCTAGAAAGATCCATTTACCTCAGACTAGCTCCACCCATCAACTGTCAGCTTGCTCTGTCTGATTGGATGCCCACAATCACTCCACTACCTAAGCTCCTCCCACTGTACCTACCTTCCACACTAACCCCCAACACCCTTTCCTAGTCAGTCTGGGATGAGGCCATCCTCCCGCCGGGTACACCCAGAAAGCACTGACTAACTAGTGTGTTGCTGGGGGCAGGGCTAGGAGTCATGAGTGGTGATCCCTCCTTACCTGAGGGTGGGATACCACACCTTTGGATGAGGTGCAGTACCTCTGTGGTGACCGTACCGTCAGGGGCGCCATAGTACCCTTTCTCAATTTTCTATATTGTTGTCGTATCCATACTGGGCCTGAGAGCGTCTGTTTTTGCCTCCTGAAATGTATACGTAGATTCAGTATGCTTAAACTATACTATTTATACCTTGTATCTAGTGATACTGTACCCTTTTGGAAATTTTCATATTATTGTGTAATCCATACTCAGCCTGTGACCATCTGTGTCTGACTCATGAAATATATACGGAGATTTACAATTATCCCTAGACTGTATAGAGCTGTCCGCTTCTGAAACAGTACCATATATCTGCTGGTATTTTGAGTCCATTTTCACAAAAATTATTACGTATGGTGGAAGAGGCCGTGGACGTGGGTGTGGGGGGGCCAGCTGGTACTGATGGTGGTGGTGCATCTGCTGGTAGTGCCAAAAGCACAATAGCAGCTAAGGCTGGAGGTGTTGAGCCTGCATCATCAGCTGGCACAAGAAGGCCTTTAAGGCTCCCTTTTCTGGGAGTAGGTAAACTGCTTTTAAAGCCGGAGCATCAGAAACTGGTTTTGCCTTACATTGCCAAAAAAGCCTCCAGCTCTATCGCCTCCTCTTCTGAGGTTTAAAAAAATGCAAGCACTGAGTCGTCAGTGCAGGCTGCTTGTCAGGAATCACCACTTTCCTTGTCTCCTTCATTCCCACTAAAAGTGAAGGATGCGGCAGCCCACACTTTAGATTACTTCATGGAGCTCTTTTCACAGACCATGCCTGTGTTATCAAGTGAAATTCTGAATTCCCCAGTCCAACATGAATCGGAGATGGAGTGCACTGATGCACAGCCACTGCTAGATGATTCTTCTAGTACATTGACCCACAGCACTACATTCCCCTCACACTCTACAGAGCCAGAATGTGACACTGATGAAACTCAGGTGCCCCTTCCCGCATACTATACCACCTTATACGGTGACACAGAGGAAGGTGCAGATGAAAGTGCGGGTTCCCTGAGCAGGTGGGGGGTCCTACTCTTTGGCGACAGCAGTGTCACAGGGCCCCTCATAGTACGCAAAAGTGTCTCTGCCGGTGGGAGGGCCCACTCGCCGTCAGACATACCATTGTACTATGAGGGGCCCTGTGCCAGGGCCGTCGCACACGAGTGGGCCCCCCATGCTTGCTCAGAGCCACAGCACTTGCAATACTTACCTCTCCCTGCTCCACCGCCGTGACATCTTCTGCCTTTCCTGACAGTGATATTCAGGTCACAGAGCGCGATGACATCACGTCTGTATGCCCTCTACCAAAACAGTACGAGTGCAGAGAGCTTTAAAATGGCAAAGCTGAGGAGTCCAGAGTAGAGCAGTGCCCAGCGAGGAGAGGTATTTAATTTTTTTTAAATGTTGGGAGCATTTTTTAGGGAGCAATATACATTGGAGAATGATATATGGGGCCCATCATACACTGGAGCATCATCCATTTGGCCCATCACATACTGGAGCATTCCAAATGGGGGACATCAGACACTGTAGCAGCATTTACGCGGCCCATTATACACTGGATCATTAGAAATGGGGCCCATTATATATGGAGCATAATTTGGGCCCATAACACACTGGAGCATCATCCATGGGGACCAACATATACTGGAGCATTCCAAGTGGGGGACATCAGACACTGGAGCAGCATTTACGGGGCCCATTATACACTGGAACCTTAGAAATGGGGCCCATTATATATGGACTCGATGGAGCATTATTTGGGCCCATAAGACAGTGGAGCATCATCCATGGGGACCAACATATACTGTACCATTATGTGGAGCTCATCATATACTGTATGGAACATTATATGGGACCAATTATTCTGTATGGAGAAATATATGGGGCTCATTATTCTGTATGGCGCACTAGGTGGTGGCCATAATACTGTATGGAGTAATATACTGTCCGTTTTTTGAGCTATTGTAAAATTTAAAATAGATATCAGTCATGTCATGTAAGCAGTGAAGTATTTTTCATTGTACCATAGCTATATTTCTGTGCCGTATCGGAGCATTATGAATTGTGGTATGTGTTAAAAGGGAGCACTGACACTCTTTGGCCCTTGGCACACGAAAACCTTCCGCCGGCCCTACCCTCCCCACAACTGGAGCCAAATAACCCCTAGTTTTCAATGGTTAACTATTATTATAATGTAAATTAAGGTTGCCAAGCTTAAGTAATAAGAATTGATGTTGTTGGTATTGAAATGGCCACTGTAAGTGTGTTTACTGTCCTCCACTCCCTGCCGACTTTGTTTCCCCATTGACTTGCATTGGGCTTCGTGTTTCAGTCGGACCCCGACTTTTCCCTATAGTCGGCCGATTTCGTTCCACCCGAGTCCGACTTTTAAGAAAGTCGGGTTTCATGAAACCCGACTCGACCCGAAAAAAGGAAAAGTCGCTCATCTCTAGTTACAACATAGTGAATGGAATTTTATGAAATCCCATATCCACTATGCGTTCAAAGACGCAGGTGGCAGACCTGCGTATATGCACATGCAGTGCATCTTTATAGATCGCAGCATGTCTATTTACAGTGGGGAAAAAAAGTATTTAGTCAGTCAGCAATAGTGCAAGTTCCACCACTTAAAAAGATGAGAGGCGTCTGTAATTTACATCATAGGTAGACCTCAACTATGGGAGACAAACTATGGGAGAAAAAAAAATCCAGAAAATCACATTGTCTGTTTTTTTTTCATTTTATTTGCATATTATGGTGGAAAATAAGTATTTGGTCAGAAACAAGCAATCAAGATTTCTGGCTCTCACAGACCTGTAACTTCTTCTTTAAGAGTCTCCTCTTTCCTCCACTCATTACCTGTAGTAATGGCACCTGTTTAAACTTGTTATCAGTATAAAAAGACACCTGTGCACACCCTCAAACAGTCTGACTCCAAACTCCACTATGGTGAAGACCAAAGAGCTGTCAAAGGACACCAGAAACAAAATTGTAGCCCTGCACCAGGCTGGGAAGACTGAATCTGCAATAGCCAACCAGCTTGGAGTGAAGAAATCAACTGTGGGAGCAATAATTTGAAAATGGAAGACATACAAGACCACTGATAATCTCCCTCGATCTGGTGCTCCACGCAAAATCCCACCCCGTGGGGTCAGAATGATCACAAGAACGGTGAGCAAAAATCCCAGAACCACGCGGGGGGGCCTAGTGAATGAACTGCAGAGAGCTGGGACCAATGTAACAAGGCCTACCATAAGTAACACACTACGCCACCATGGACTCAGATCCTGCAGTGCCAGATGTGTCCCACTGCTTAAGCCTGTACATGTCCGGGCCCGTCTGAAGTTTGCTAGAGAGCATTTGGATGATCCAGAGGAGTTTTGGGAGAATGTCCTATGGTCTGATGAAACCAAACTGGAACTGTTTGGTAGAAACACAACTTGTTGTGTTTGGAGGAAAAAGAATACTGAGTTGCATCCATCAAACACTATACCTACTGTAAAGCATGGTGGTGGAAACATCATGCTTTGGGGCTGTTTCTCTGCAAAGGGGCCAGGACGACTGATCCGGGTACATGAAAGAATGAATGGGGCCATGTATCGTGAGATTTTGAGTGCAAACCTCCTTCCATCAGCAAGGGCATTGAAGATGAAACGTGTCTGGGTCTTTCAACATGACAATGATCCAAAGCACACCGCCAGGGCAACGAAGGAGTGGCTTCGTAAGAAGCATTTCAAGGTACTGGAGTGGCCTAGCCAGTCTCCATATCTCAACCCTATAGAAAACCTTTGGAGGGAGTTGAAAGTCCGTGTTGCCAAGCGAAAAGCCAAAAACATCACTGCTCTAGAGGAGATCTGCATGGAGGAATGGGCCAACATACCAACAACAGTGTGTGGCAACCTTGTGAAGACTTACAGAAAACGTTTGACCTCTGTCATTGCCAACAAAGGATATATCACAAAGTATTGAGATGAAATTTTGTTTCTGACCAAATACTTATTTTCCACCATAATATGCAAATAAAATGAAAAAAAAACAGACAATGTGATTTTCTGGATTTTTTTTTCTCAGTTTGTCTCCCATAGTTGAGGTCTACCTATGATGTAAATTACAGACGCCTCTCATCTTTTTAAGTTGTGGAACTTGCACTATTGCTGACTGACTAAATACTTTTTTTCCCCACTGTATCTTGTGGGACGCTCAGACTCCGCAAGATAAATAGCACCGTCCTATATATAGGATGCGGTGATTCCGCATGGGTTCAATAAACACACGCGGATCACCGCATGTACAAAAGCCGGCAGCACTTTGGACGGAGCGAGTATCTGCTGCGTTCAAAGCGCTGTCGTTATAGACCGTGGAAACATACCCTAAGGGTCCATTTACACAGACCGACCAATGGGACGATATGACTGCCGATCTGTAAACTTTTAATGATCAAAGGTCATTTGATTGCCTGTTTACATAGGCAGACCAAAGTAAGCGATGAACACAGAGCAATCACTAATAATAATAATAATTTTATTTCTTTAGCGCCAACATATTCCACACTATCTCACTCAGTGCGCATATACTGCCATTGTTTTTTACAGTGTGAGTCCTGTCGACACAGAAGAATATACTGCCAAGGTCATTAATCTTTTACGCTTCATAAAAGAATATTTCACTCTATGAACGAGCATTTTGCGCATTCGTTGGGTGATCGGCAGCCTGTTTTCACAGCAAGATATTTGTGAAATGTGTGCAATTATCTTGCAGTGTAGAAGCCCCTTTACATTGACAGCCAATGGTCACCATGTAAAACTACATTTATTGCAGGTCAATGTCTTAACAGAGAAAGCTTTCCCAAGCCAAACTAGCTGTTTATTGGTGTGCCAGAAATAGATCCTTTTATATGGTTGTAACGTTAAAGATATTATCTCTGGAACAAGCCCTTTAAAACACCATTGCTAGTCATTTAAACTGGGCTGGTGTGCTTAAAGGGCTATTTTCATGTTATAATAAAGTGAAGACCTTCGGCACTCAATAAGTCAAATTCTATTTCAAAATGATTTTTGGTTTAATTCACAGCCGATATGATGGGGCATTACAGATATAAATCAATCAAACGTTTCGGCAACATTGCCTTTATCAAGGATATCTGTAAGAGGAGTCTGTCCCACTGAAGCACCGGACTTATGCCGACGGACTCCTCTTACAGATTTCCTTGATAAAGGCAATGTTGTTGAAATGTATGATTGATTTATATCTGTAATGTCCCATTATATCGGCTGTGAATTAAACCAGAAACCATTTTGAAATAGAACTGGTATTTGACTTATTGAGTGTCGAAGGTCTTTATTATATACTTGACTTTCCTTCAGAGCACCATTATTACATACTAGATTAAGGCCCGATGCTATCGCATCGAGAGGATAGTGACACACCTCTTGCCATGTTAACCCTCAATACACACACACCTCCTCAACACACACTCCTCTCACCTTTCACCATCTCCACTCACATCCACTCACTCTTTCACTGCACATACGACCCTTTCTCTCACTCCGTCTCTCATACTCACACTGTCATCGTCGCTGCTCCATGATCCCCGACATCTTCTTCCGCCGGCGCCATCCTGGATCCCGACGTTGTCCACGCCGGCGACATGTTCTTGCGGCCATGCCATCTTGAGTATTCTGAAATCCTGCGAGTGGACATTAGTGGAGATAGTGAAAGGTGAGAGGAGTGTGTGTTGAGGAGTGGTGTGTTGAGGGTTAACATGGCAAGAGGTGTGCTGTGACGTCACCAGTTACAACTGGACGGAAGTTGTTACAACCCGGAAGCTGCTTAGCGCATTTATTATAGTAGATTAAGGCCCGATGCTATCGCATCGAGAGGATAGTGACACACCTCTTGCCATGTTAACCCTCAATACACACACCTCCTCAACACACCACACCGCCTCAACACACACTCCTCTCACCTTTCACCATCTCCACTCACGTCCATTCACTCTTTCACTCTACACACGACCCTTTCTCTCACTCCGTCTCTCATACTCACACCGTCATCGTCGCTGCTCCACGATCCCCGACATCTTCTTCCTCCGGCGCCATCCTGGATCCCGACATTGTCCACGCCGGCGACATGTTCTTGCGGCCATGCCATCTTGAGTATTCTGAAATCCTGCGAGTGGACATTATTGGCTCACCATTGTCATTTTGAAACACGACTGCTACTTCACTG
Source organism: Dendrobates tinctorius (assembly GCF_039654945.1). Classification (NCBI taxonomy): domain Eukaryota; kingdom Metazoa; phylum Chordata; class Amphibia; order Anura; family Dendrobatidae; genus Dendrobates; species Dendrobates tinctorius. The sequence goes on from NW_027361783.1 coordinate 4,225,494, forward strand.
ACAGTGGGATTATTGTAGCGTCGAAGGTCTTGAGTACGATCTTGTTTAATAGCCATAGTGATGTTTGGCATGACAGTTCCGTTTTGTAGAGATTTAATTTTTTCTTGTTCTTCCACATCACGTAACATTTGATAAGCTTCCACAAAAGGATTAATAGTTTGGATTTGAAGGGCAATAATGTTCATCAATGTAGGATGACATTTTTGATTTTCTTTACATCGTAAGCGTTGTTCGTTTGTGGTAGTGGTATCGAGAATGTAAAGTTGGGCAAATGCGCGTTGCTGGTCATCTGAGGGATGTAGTGTTTCAGTTCTATGATAGATCTGGCCATGTATGCGGAAACAGTATGGGCCATATCCAGGAGGTGGTGAAATATTTGCACCCATGGAGGCAAAAGCAAAGGAACTGTTAATACTTCGAATATTATCCATGAAATTTTTGCTAAATTCACTTTGCCCTTTCAGCAAACGTGTAAAGACATCAGGATATTGTAGTATGGGTACATGGACTTTACCCTTCTTACAGCAGAGCGTAAAGTTGTTATCAGAAGGTATCTCTGCTACAAAATGCAAAGCTTCGCAATGCTCACATACATGGGTCATGTCACCACAGCTGTGTTCGGTAATACTATTTTCATCATTAGTGAAAACGTGAGGTTGTAGTAGAAGTGCATGTCCAACCGATGGGGTGCGCCTAGTTTTGAGACCAACGTATATTTGTCTTGGTTGCACTTTCTGCGGGCTAACTGCAGCTTGTATGTGAAGAAACTGTGCGTTCGTATTGACTAATGGTGGTATTGATAGGGAAGAAACAGATTGCTGATTAGTTATGTCAGTGAACGGCATATAGGATGAAGTGTGGTAGTTACTTGTTCCACATGCTGATGTGGAAGCATCCTGTTGTGAGTCTACTAATAATGATGAGGAAGAAGCCGTCTGTTGTTGGCGGTGATGGCGTGTAGAGGCTTCTTCAGCCAATGTAATAGATTTAGAGTTAGGGGATTCGTGTGTGAGACGACGGCGTTTATAAGCCTTAATCTTGTCAAGTCGATGCTGTTTTTCCTCAGGAGTCTCATTAGCACGGCGTTGTTTTTGTCGTAGTGCTAAAGCTGCTTTCCTTTCACTGGCATTGGCATACTTTTTGTTATGACTCATGTTGGCACAGGTAAAGGAGTCTATTTGGCAGTTATCTGGCAGTGAAGAAGGCGTCCTGGAGTATTGTAGAGTAAACAGATACTAATTGACCCTGTAATTGCCCAGCAGTAGTTATGAAGTGGTAGTGGCAAATTGGCCCTGTAGTTAGACACCGGCAGAGGAGCAAGGCAGCAGTAGTTATGGCGGTAGAGGCAAATTGGCCCTGTAATTAGACACCGGCAGAGGAGCAAGGCAGCAGTAGTTATGGCGGTAGAGGCAAATTGGCCCTGTAATTAGACACCGGCAGAGGAGCAAGGCAGCAGTAGTTATGGCGGTAGAGGCAAAGTGATCCTGTAATTAGACACCGGCAGAGGAGCAAGGCAGCAGTAGTTATGGCGGTAGAGGCAAATTGGCCCTGTAATTAGACACCGGCAGAGGAGCAAGGCAGCAGTAGTTATGGCGGTAGAGGCAAATTGGCCCTGTAATTAGACACCGGCAGAGGAGCAAGGCAGCAGTAGTTATGGCGGTAGAGGCAAATTGGCCCTGTAATTAGACACCGGCAGAGGAGCAAGGCAGCAGTAGTTATGGCGGTAGAGGCAAATTGGCCCTGTAATTAGACACAGGCAGTGAACAGTCAGAGGAGCAAGGCAGCAGTACTTATGGCGGTAGAGGCAAATTGGCCCTGTAATTAGACACCGGCAGAGGAGCAAGGCAGCAGTAGTTATTGCGGTATTGGCAAATTGGCCCTGTAATTAGACACCAGCAGAGGAGCAATGCAGCAGTAGTTATGGCGGTAGAGGCAAATTGGCCCTGTAATTAGACACCGGCAGAGGAGCAAGGCAGCAGTAGTTATGGCGGTATAGGCAAATTGGCCCTGTAATTAGACACCGGCAGAGGAGCAAGGTAGCAGTAGTTATGGCGGTAGAGGCAAATTAGCCCTGTAATTAGACACCGGCAGAGGAGCAAGGCAGCAGTAGTTATGGCGGTAGAGGCAAATTAGCCCTGTAATTAGACACCGGCAGAGGAGCAAGGCAGCAGTAGTTATGGCGGTAGAGGCAAATTGGCCTTGTAATTAGACACCGGCAGTAAACAGGCAGATGACCAAAGCAGCAGTAGTTATGGCGAGAGAGGCAAATTGGCCCTGTAATTAGACACTGGCAGAGGACAAAGGCAGCAGTAGTTATGGCAGTATAGGCAAATTGGCCCTGTAATTAGACACCGGCAGAGGACAAAGGCAGTAGTAGTTATGGCAGTATAGGCAAATTGGCCCTGTAATTAGACACCGGCAGAGGACAAAGGCAGCAGTAGTTATGGCAGTATAGGCACATTGGCCCTGTAATTAGACACCGGCAGAGGACAAAGGCAGCAGTAGTTATGGCAGTATAGGCACATTGGCCCTGTAATTAGACACCGGCAGAGGAGCAAGGCAGCAGTAGTTATGGCGGTAGAGGCAAATTGGCCCTGTAATTAGACACCGGCAGAGGAGCAAGGCAGCAGTAGTTATGGCGGTAGAGGCAAATTGGCCCTGTAATTAGACACAGGCAGTGAACAGTCAGAGGAGCAAGGCAGCAGTACTTATGGCGGTAGAGGCAAATTGGCCCTGTAATTAGACACCGGCAGAGGAGCAAGGCAGCAGTAGTTATTGCGGTATTGGCAAATTGGCCCTGTAATTAGACACCAGCAGAGGAGCAATGCAGCAGTAGTTATGGCGGTAGAGGCAAATTGGCCCTGTAATTAGACACCGGCAGAGGAGCAAGGCAGCAGTAGTTATGGCGGTATAGGCAAATTGGCCCTGTAATTAGACACCGGCAGAGGAGCAAGGTAGCAGTAGTTATGGCGGTAGAGGCAAATTAGCCCTGTAATTAGACACCGGCAGAGGAGCAAGGCAGCAGTAGTTATGGCGGTAGAGGCAAATTAGCCCTGTAATTAGACACCGGCAGAGGAGCAAGGCAGCAGTAGTTATGGCGGTAGAGGCAAATTGGCCTTGTAATTAGACACCGGCAGTAAACAGGCAGATGACCAAAGCAGCAGTAGTTATGGCGAGAGAGGCAAATTGGCCCTGTAATTAGACACTGGCAGAGGACAAAGGCAGCAGTAGTTATGGCAGTATAGGCAAATTGGCCCTGTAATTAGACACCGGCAGAGGACAAAGGCAGCAGTAGTTATGGCAGTATAGGCAAATTGGCCCTGTAATTAGACACCGGCAGAGGACAAAGGCAGCAGTAGTTATGGCAGTATAGGCACATTGGCCATGTAATTAGACACCGGCAGAGGACAAAGGCAGCAGTAGTTATGGCAGTATAGGCAAATTGGCCCTGTAATTAGACACCGGCAGAGGACAAAGGCAGTAGTTATGGCGGTATAGGCAAATTGGTCCTGTAATTAGACACCGGCAGAGGAGCAAGGCAGCAGTAGTTATGGCGGTACAGGCAAATTGGTCCAGTAATTAGACACCGGCAGTAAACAGGCATAGGACCAAGGCAGCAGTAGTTATGGTGGTACAGGCAATGCCAAGCGTCCGCACAGCAAGTCGGTGTGAGGTAAATGACGCAATTTCACGAATGCAAGATGGCGTCGGCGAAATCTCGCGAGATTTCGCCGACGTCGTTAACACCTCTTGCCATGTTAACTCTCAACACACCACACCGCCTCAACACACACTCCTCTCACCTTTCACCTCCACTCATGTCCACTCACTCTTTCACTCCACATACGTTCCTTTCTCTCACTCCGTTTCTCATACTCACACCGTCATCGTCGCTGCCCCGACATCTTCCTCCACCGCCGCGATCCAGGATCCAGACGTTCTCCAGGCCGCCGACATGTTCTTGCGGGACGCCATCTTGGATTTCGTGAAATCCCGCGATATTCAAGATAGCGTCGCCGCAACAACATGTCGCTGGCGTGGACGACATCGGGATCCAAAAAGATGGCGTCGGCGAAATCTCGCGAGATTACGCCGACGCCATTTTGGATCCCGAAGTCGCCCACGCCAGCGACATATTCTTGCGGGACGCCATCTTGGATGTCGTGAAGTCCCGCGATATTCAAGATGGCGTCGCCGCAACAACATGTCGCTGGCATGGGCGACATCGGGATCCAAAATGGCGTCGGCGTAATCTCGCGAGATTTCGCCGACGCCATCTTTTTGGATGCCGATGTCGTCCACGCCAGCGACATATTGTTGCGGCGACGCCATCTTGAATCTCGCGGGATTTCACGATATCCAAGATGGCGTCCCGCAAGAACATGTCAGCGGCCTGGAGAACGTCTGGATCCTGGATCGCGGCGGCGGAGGAAGATGTCGGGGCAGCGACGATGACGGTGTGAGTATGAGAAACGGAGTGAGAGAAAGGAACGTATGTGGAGTGAAAGAGTGAGTGGACATGAGTGGAGGTGAGAGGAGTGTGTGTTGAGGCGGTGTGGTGTGTGTTGAGGGTTAACATGTGCGTGTGTGTGTGTGTGGTGACGTCACCGGTTACAACTGGACGGAAGTTGTTACAACCGGAAGCTGGTTAGGGCATTTATTATTATAGATTGAGTGCACCACTTCTATTTTCATGTTATTCCACTATTCGTTCTTAATTACTATATTGCACTATGTAAAATATTCGCCGCCAGTGCCATTCCTGGGTCTATGGATCTTGCATGATCTTGTTATGTCATGTGAGTCATGTAGACAATCAGAGGGCACGAATGAGCTGCTTCACTTTCACTTCCTTTGTACGAAACTGACATCCAAACTGCTGCTGCTTTCTCACTTCTCAAGATGTCAGTTTAACTGAGAAGGGGCTGTCTGAGTAGTAGACAAACCCCTTAAATTGCTTTAGTTTGACATGAAAATAACGCCTTTTTTGCAATTGACTTGCTTTTTTGTATCTGCTGTCATTCTTCTGCTGTAATAACTTTTAAATTACATAGTGTACAGCTGGTTTTATGGAGCTCTGTCACTAATACATTTCCAGATCTTGACAGAATGTGCACTGTAGTTACATTCCAGGAGAAGAGTTAACTCTTCCAGGAGAAGAGTTAACTCCTGACATACCAGGCACCTATTTACAACCAATTAATACAGCAGTTAGATGATCACCTCCCTCTCAAGCTGCTGTTAGAAATCTTGCAAATTAAATTGACCACACCATCAGCAGCTTTCAGAACAGTTCTACTAATCATGGCTCTTACTGTCCGGAGCTGTGAGCTTGTTCAAATGTCCTGTTATCTTCTTTATGTGTAAATATAGTGATAGCAGTATATACTGCAGATCAACTACTGAGGGCTGAATGTTTTATAGCAGAACTTGTGCTGAGCTTTGTAATTCTACTAATACTACAGTTCTCTTATTCACCACAACTGTTAGGCGTCGGATTCCTGCAGCCGCACAACAGGAATCCAATGCCTCACATGCTGCTCTGCAGCAAGCCATTCTTGAGGCTAAGTCCCTCTGCCGCTCCACTGAGCACGCTCACGAGACGATCTCCCATTGGAGGTCGGGAGTCACGTGCTCAGGTCCTTCTCCAGATCTGATTGGTCCATCTCAGAGATCTGGAAGGTCCCGGCAGCGCACAGCTATAAAAGGCCCGCATGGCTGTGGTACTCGCAGGTACGTAGGATGCAGTGTCGAGTCACGAGACAACTATGGTGCTTTTCAAGTATACATTTAGGGGACTTGAGGGGACTTTCCTCAGTCACAGCCTGATCACTGAAACATGGGTAACACAGGTTGCCCACGCAGGGGCTCTAAACAAGCAAACACAGTAATGCAGCACACGACTACTCCCAGCAATGGCCGGTCACTATAGGGCCGCGGTTTGGCCGACTACGGATCTGTAAGTCTAGAGTCTACTTAGCCATCCAGATGTCCCTCGCCGTTCGGGCTGGTGGTCTTTCAGCGAAATAGTTGCTGGGCCCAGTTGCTGAGGTGTTGACGCAGTGTTCGCGCTCTCCGGCGCGCTGGGGACACTGGAGCTCCACAGGCCCTGGGGGAGTCCTTGGACGGATGGGCCGCAGCACCCGGACCTGGGCAGGTGGCAGCGATGTACAGTGGCGAGTGACTGGCGACCTGCGCAGCTACCGGCTGCGTCTGGGAGTCGGCGATCAAGAGAGGCCCGGCTCCTGCTGCGGACCGGAGCGGGACTGTCGTGGCCGCCGACGGCGCGGTGCTGGCTGCAGCCACTGGTGAAAGCCGGGCGGCCGCGGGTGGCAGCCGCGGGCAGAGGGGAGGCGACAGCGGCCGCGGGCTGTGCTGGGGCCGCAGTGGCCACGGGCTGGAGAGGGGCAACAAGTCTCGGACGGCTCTCTGGATACCGTCCCTCTGGAGTCCTCAGTTGGCATCCTCCCTGGCGCTGGTGAGTAGCTCTAGCTGGCAGTCGCTCCCACGCTCTCCGACTGAGTCTCTCCCGGTCTGCTGACTCATCGTCTGGGAAATTCCCCGCCTCCTTTACACTGGTCCCTCTCCCTGCCCACCTGTCAGTCACAACGGTCCATCCTCGAATCCTGTCCCCCGGGAACAGTTTCCCCCGGAACCCAGATGACGGCTCCTCTGGTTCCGGCCCGGACACTCGACGGGAGCCAGTCTTCCCACATGGCCGTTCGGCCATGCGCTAGTATAGACTTTTCTTGCTAGATGTATGTATATCGTGACGGATGTATGATTCTTGTGACTGACTCATTTGAAACCCCTTCCCTCTGATATTATGCATGTGAATAGGGAATTAGTTCAGCAGTCAGCACCAGTCAGTGACAAGCAGTAGGCCACTGTGCACATCGCACCTCTACGCTAGCATCCGACATTGCGCCTGCTTCCTAGCTTTGTTGTCTAGCGGTAGTGTCCTACGCCGCGCTGCAGTTGCAGCCCTCCTTGGCGTTCGCAGTAGCGACGCCGCACACATGGTAGGTCTAGACGGACGCAGCTCCTCTGCCTCGGGTCCTGCTCCTGTGACCAGATACCGTGTGTGCATTTACCTGAGGTCTGTGACACTAACAGACTCAGCGTTTTTGTATGTTTATGTTACAGCGCCTCTGTGTGTGAACAGAGTCCACTTTGCGCACTTCGGGTGAAGTTGAACCCGTGTGCAATATACCTCCATGTCGCTCGTCTGTTATTACCTAGCAGTGGTGTAACACCTACTGCACGGTGGACCCCGAGCGGCGAACGCACTTTATTATTTATTTTTATTTAGTGCATTCCGCCATTCCTAACAAGAACTGTCCCTGTAGAAAGAGTGCTCACCCCACCAGAAACCAGGAAATGAAATAGACTGGAAAGCTTTTGTTGTTCAAAAACAACTTGAGAATAAGAGGCAACCAAGTGGTCATTTGGTCAGATAATTAATATATGCCTAGAGATTGGAAGTTCCAAAATCAATACAAAAACCGAAACGAGATACACACCTCCCCTGGATAAAGCTCGGTGTGAAACGCGTGTCAGAGTGTTTGCCGCTTTCAGGTATATCTATTTAACCCTTTACTAGCACAAGCATGAATTTCTACATTTGGGCAGCTATTGCATTCTCATAGCACCTTATATCTTCTCTGCACATGCACCTTACTTAAGTGATAACCGATATGCTGGGAACCATTATATTGCTCCATGTATTTGATTGGCATTCAATTTGGCATAGTATTTGGAATATCACTGTTGGTCATATGCAATTTGCTCTTTGTGCATTTTACATTGTATTCACATTACACCATGAAATTTTATGCAGCTTTTTATTTGTATTGTTGTCCCTACTGATACCATTGTTGCATTAATGCTTTATATGAATTGAATAAATATTTGAATAATTTTTGGTAAAACTTCCTTGTGGTTCTCTGTTCGGTTTTTGTTTCAAGTGGTCATTTGGCAGACAGCTATCCCATGAATATGACTAACTTTAATGCATTCAAGGTTTTAAGGGCTCATTCAGAAATCCGTTTATCATGTACAGTATGAGTGCTATCTGTATTTTTCATGGAAATATCTCATACCTAATATACTCTATGGGGTTCTTCCCATGTCTAATTTTTTTCTTTGCCGACCGAGTGGTGTGTGCAAAATCAGGGAGAAATGTCTGACATTGATCCAAGTGTTGGATCAGAATTGGTAATGCAAGTCTATGGAGACGTGAAAAAATCGGAGCACTGTCCCGATTTAACTAACTGTTAGATAGAAAGCAAAAAAAACTTTTTTTGTCTTATCTGAGAACAACTAATGAAACTTGAACCAAACTAAGATGACGCTGATAAAAATCTGATGAAACTTTACCACCGATAGAACTAAGGCCGGCGTCACACTAGAAAGGAATACGGACGAGTGAGAGGCGATAAAACAACGCATTGCACATGGACCAATGATTCTCTATGGGGCAGCTCCCATCAGCCGTATTTTTCTCTCGTATTTTCTACGGTCCGTGCCAATCGCAGCATGCTGCGATTGTCAGCGCATTACGACCGTAGTACGCCAGTGCAAGTCTATGGGTGTGCAAAAATATCGCATTACACATGGACCACCCATGTGACTTGCGAGAAATACGCAAGACTTTTCCTGGTGACAGGAAATGGGACAATCCATCATCAGGAAGCTTAGACATGCAAATAATCTCCAAAAGCGCTCAAGACATACAGGAAGTACATCTCCACGGAGTACAGCATCATGGCACCCTACCAGAATCTCAATGTGGAGCTGATAATTGTTCTTGTGCATGATCGCCCGGAATTATGGGACCAACGGGATGCACATTATGCCGACCGGGCAAGAAAGGAGTCTGCATGGAAGCACATATATTGCAAAATGTTCCCTGATTTTGGTGATCGACCACGTGAGGAGCAGCAGCACATAAGTACATGCACATAAATTATGTATGTCAAATTACCTGCCATCCCAAAAAAATGTTATAAGTAGGCCCCCCCCCACATCTTGTGCTTCTGATATTGGGCTCTTGTGTCTTGTAAATTATTTTTGGACACACTGTTTGACCCTGAGAGAATGTTACCCTGTCCCCAAGCTCCTCATAATGCCTAGCAAAAACAGTTTAAAGAGTTGCTAATTGCCACATGAGCTACTGTGACCCTGTGCATCTGGCCTGGTTGCAGCAATGCTATATGCCACCCTGGGTAGAACTCACACCCTAGAAGGCCACATGACTTTGATACTAGTTCAAAAACTTGTTTTAGGCAAATTGTAATTTTTCATTCTTTTATGTCACATTGCAGTCAAAGATGTGATGAGACGCTGGCACAGCATCCGTGACCAGTATCGCCGTGAGCGCCAGCAGCGGGCAAGAAGTGGTTCAGGGGCCCACACAAAGCGGAAATATGTTTATTTCGACCGCCTCTCATTCCTCGCTCCAATTATGGATCTCAGACCGTAAGTATAACAAAAACACCACATGACACAAATCCTTTATAGGGCCCGCTCAACAATTTCCTTTTTCTATATTTTATACTTAATCACAGAACTCACTCTAACATCACTGAAAGGGAGACAGGGTCTGAATCAGAGGCCATCGATCCTGTAGGTGGAGGGGTTGAGCTGTCTGGACCATCTTGTGAGCTTCCAAGGAGCCAGGCCCAAGTCACTTCTCCGGCTCGACCTGATCCTGCCCTAAAACCTAAGCCGCCACCAGAAACACCACCACCAGGAGCAGAGCCACAACAAGGGCTGTCAGCTGCATCACCACCAGACATCCATGATGAACAGGGCAACAGCAGCACCCCAACTGTTTGCCTAGAGGGCTCCCCCCAGCCTGCTGTGCCATCCAGGCGACGTAGACGAAGGCGCCATATCCCTGCCTCTGATACCACGACCAATGTGGATACAGGGGCCCAAAATTCCCGTAATAGAGTTGCCACTGATGATGGAGAGGAGGAGTACTCACGCAGCCTTGCCCATTATCTACGTTCCCTTCCCCGTGAGGTGCGGCTACGTGTGCGAGGATCCATTCAGATCCTAATTGACGCAAGCACACCCCCCAATACCCCTATGAGCTGTTTGAGTTTCTGGAGAGGTGGCAGCTGTCACCCAGGAATCTCATGCATCTTAACCCACACCCCCAAGTGCTTGCTCAATCAGGGTCTGAGGATCCTCCTACACGTGGGCCTACACCTCACCCCCTTCCCCCCCTTCCCAACATTGGCAACATCATTCCCAAATGTCAGGATATAACCCAGCACACCAATAAGGCCACTTGTTCCCAGCCAATGTTGGAGGCTGGTCCCAATCTGGTTGTGGACGACATGGCCATTTTGGTGGTTTAGACTCACGGCCCTACCAGCCTCAACAGGAGAGTCGTCTCCAATATAGTGCCCAGTATCCACCTCAAGCCCATGAGCCAGCCCACTACCTCCATTATGGGCAAGAGTATGCCCCCACACAGGCCAAGGGCCAAGGTGGCCACACTAGCCATCAGGCAACACAGGCTGGGCTGCCGCCTTCGCCACCCCCTACATACTACAATTTATAACTTTGTGTGTGTTTTTGTGGTTAAATGCTGTATTTTAACATTTGAAAAATTTGTTTGTGTTCTAAGGCCAATTCTTGCCATTTTGCTAAATAACATAAGGCTTCACAAGTCCTTTAAAAAAAAGATACATAAAAAGTTTTCACTTTCAATTGTTGTCTTTATCAATGATGCACTTACATCACGACATGCTGCCATATGCTTAGGCCTGTTTCACACATCCGTTTTTCAGCTCAGTCGAAATCCGCTAAAATGGCGGAAAACGGATCCGTAGGCGGATTGAAAGAAACGGGTGGCACCGGACCATTGTGTTGACGGATCAGTGTAAGGATGAATTTTGAAGGAGTCCGTGCCTGGAAAAAGGAGAGAGAGAGACAGAGAGAGAGATTTCCAGCAAAGGCAATTCTTCCAGGCAAAATGCGGATCCGGCCAGCAAAAAAACGTTTCAGTGTCCATCCAGTCATGTCAGCGAATGCCAAAATTTTAGCGGATCCGTGAAAAAATGGATCCTACGGATGACCATCCGTCAAGATCCGCCACTAATGCAAGTCAATGGGAAGAAAAACGGATCCGCCAAGAAAAATGGCGGATCCGTTTTTTTTGCAAAACGGCGGATTTTGACTCATGGTGACAGACGGGTGTGTGAAAGAGGCCTTAGGCTGGTTTCACATTTGCGTTTTTTTGCGCTGGAAAAAAACGCATACGTGCGCATGCGTTTTTTCCCCTATATTTAACATGGGTGCGCATACCTGCGCGCTGGCATGCGCACGTATGCGATTTTCATGCGCTGCGTTTTTTTGGGGTGTGCGTTTGTATTTTCCAGACGCAGCATGTTGCATTTTTTGGCCCTGCAAAAAAGCGCATGCGCACGTTTTGCGCTAAAAATGGCCATTATAGCCTATGGATGCGCATACGTGCGCATTGGCATGCTTGTATGCGTTTTTTTGCACATGCGTTTTTTTTTTAACATTAGTTTAGACAATGGAATTTAGGGGTTTGGGTTAGAGTTAGGGTTAGTTAAGGGGGTTAGGGTTAGGGTCAGGGTCAGGGTTAGGGTTAGGATCAGGGTATGGTTTGGTTAAGGGTTAGGGTTAGGGTCAGGGTCAGGGTTAGGGTTAGGATCAGGGTATGGTTTGGTTAAGGGTTAGGGTTAGGGTTAGGGTCAGGGTTAGGGTTAGGGTCAGGGTCAGGGTTAGGGTTAGGGTATGGTTTGGTTAAGGGTTAGGGTTAGGGTCAGGGTCAGGGTTAGGGTTAGGATCAGGGTATGGTTTGGTTAAGGGTTAGGGTTAGGGTCAGGGTTAGGGTTAGGGTCAGGGTCAGGGTTAGGGTATGGTTTGGTTAAGGGTTAGGGTTAGGGTTAGGGTCAGGGTTAGGGTTAGGGTTAGGGTTAGGGTCAGGGTTAGGGTTAGGGTCAGGGTTAGGGTATGGTTTGGTTAAGGGTTAGGGTTAGGGTCAGGGTTAGGGTTAGGGTTAGGGTATGGTTTGGTTAAGGGTTAGGGTTAGGGTTAGGGTCAGGGTTAGGGTTAGGGTCAGGGTTAGGGTATGGTTTGGTTAAGGGTTAGGGTTAGGGTTAGGGTATGGTTTGGTTAAGGGTTAGGGTTTGGGTTAGGGTCAGGGTTAGGGTTAGGGTATGGTTTGGTTAAGGGTTAGGGTTAGGGTTAGGGTTAGTAAAGTCATGGTTTGGGTTAGTGTGAGGGGCCACCTAATGTTTGGAAAAAACGCAAACGCGGTAAAAACGCACTAAAAACGCTTACAAACGCATAAAAACGCTGCGTTTTTTTCATGCATGCTCATAAAAATGCTTGAAAAAAACGCAGCAGTTGTATGCTTTTGTATGCGTTTTTTCAATGCGCTTTTTTGCGGGAAAAACGCGCTGCAAAAAAAAGCAAGTGTGAAACTAGCCTTACACATTGATTTCTAAACAGAGAAAAGACATAAGGGGTTGTAATATATATAGTTTCCCAAAGGCCAAAAAGAAACATTTACAACATAGACACAGCATGCTCTGGCCAAGAAGTTTCCCCATCAGGTGACATAAAGTAATTTGTGAAAATATCAGGCACTTTGAGCCCAGAGAGCGTTCTACGTTGAGGGTTGATAGTTGGTCTCGCCCTACGTACATTGTCTGACCAACGCACAACACCAGCAGAGGAGGAACAATCATGTATCCTGGTGAAGTTATGGGCAACGCCACATACTTTAATTACTTCATTTACATTTTGTTCACTCAGGTGAATGGCAGACTGGAGGACCCACCATTTTGGCCAATGAATGCCAAAGGAACACTCCACCAGTCGCCGAGCACGTGATAGGCGCAAGTTACAAATTCAGCGCCGGTGGTCCAGGTTGAGTCGGGGATATGGCCTCATGACATTTTGTGTTAACAAAAGCCTCATCTGCCACAAGGACATAAGGGACTGATTCTTGAGTGGATCCTGGTAGCTGGCGTGGTGGTGGTAGATCCAACTGGTTGTTGCGTAGCCGCCGACCCATAATGAAAGTATTGAAGACTCTAGAGTCTCCCGTCCTTCCATAGGCCCCAATGTCAACAATTATAAACTTGTATTGAAGGTTGGCGAGAGCCAACAATACAACAGAAAATTATTGTTTCTAATTGAAGAATTGTGATCCAGAGTTCGCCAGCTTACGCACCTGGATATGTTTGCCATCAAGGGCCCCAATCCAATTAGGAAACTGGCATTCCTCCTCAAAGTCCCTTGATATCCTCAACCAGTCTTCCATCCTGGGCTGGGGCATGACGATTTGATGTAGTCCTGACAATATTTGACTACATGTCGACCTGACTATGCCAGAAATGGTAGATCTTCCAATGAGAAAATCATGGTGGAGGGCGGCAGAAGACAGGCCAGTGGACAGGAATCTGAAGAACAACAGAAATGGAACATTTTAGAATGCACAAATTAACAAAACACCAGGTACATACATACCAAACTTGTTAGTGATTCATATCTACTAACACACATATATTTGGTCGCACAATCACTACGTGATATTCATTACATATTACACATAACATTCTGGTCTGTAAGTTTATATATATCTGGAATAAGATGAGGGCATTAAACTTCGGACCAAGTAAAAAACAGAGTTTGGGCAACACATCATGAACATAGAGAATGTGGTTGTGTAATACATACCGTAATGTGAGTAGAAGTCGCTCCTCTGCAGATCTAGCTTGGCGCATCCTTTTGTCCCGAAAGGTTATCCCAGGATCCCAGGGAGCACTGTCTCCAAGAGTAGATCAAATGTTGCAAGGCTCATGCGACAGTATTTGTAAAATTTTTCCAGATGATCCCACAGAGAAGAATAGAGGGGCTGAAAATGACCTCTTGGGAGTCGTTGCCTCAAAAGTGGATGGACCCACATGCGTCTCCTCCTCCTTAGATCCACAATCACTGGGTATGGCTGGCCAAAGCGCCTGGACAAAACCGAGTTGAAGAGAACACGGTCAGTTGGGGTGAACTGAAGTGTTTCAGACATGTTTGCTAACAACCAGCAAGACCCCCACACAAGCAGAGCACCAAAATGGGCAGATTGGAGGCTGCCACCTGATGTTGAGGCAATAAATAGGGTTGATGCTGATGATTTAAATTATGTGCAGGCCTCAAAACCGTTAAATGTCCGTTTTGCAAGCCTGCGAGAAAAAAACGGTATACGGATGCCATACGGATTACATACGGATGCTTACATGAGAAAAATACGCGGCGACACCCTGACAACGGATGACATACGGAGCACTATTTAGGGACCATTTATGCGTATTACGGACGTAAAATACGGTCCTTATTTTTCTACCTTGTGTGTGACTCCAGCCTAAGACCATTTTCTCGTATGTGAAAAAAAACAGATGTGTGATTGAACCCTTGGACTAATTTTTTTTCATTGAAGGTCAGATTATTCATATCATAATGCATCAAAATTATTAAGAAAAAACAACACATCAATTTTTAGACCACAAAGAACATAAGTTCAATAAAATGCCATTTAATATTACATTATTAAATTGTGATAGTTACTATTAATATTTTTTTTCTACCTGAACTATCAATAGGAAGAACTGCTGTTGTACATTGTCTGTTGTTTTTCATGACTCTGAAAATCAGCTTCATCTTCCCTTTCATGTACATCGTTGCTCACAGATGGTGGAATCTGACTTTCTGCATACTGCACGCTGTTTAAATTGTGACAGATAATTTTATGTTTGACTGCATGTATTGAATTATGTACTTTTCTTTAATTCAAGCCTATCTTTGTAAAATATTCTCATAGTAGCATGTTGGATTGTCATGTGAAACCCTAGACGAAATGTTCAATCCAATTTAAATCCAGAAAGAAAATGTATGAAAACAACACAATAGAGCTAAAGAGAGTCTGTTACCATAATCTGTGTGCAGCATAATTTTGAGACAGAGATCTTGATTCTAATTATATGTCACTTACTGAGCTGCTATGTGCAGTTTTGATAAAATCACTGTTTTTATCAGCAGATTACCACTAGAGGACTAGTAAACCTGCTGCCATGTAGTCCTCCATATTCATGAGCTCTGTATAACCTGCCCCAACATTGATTGGCAGTTTTCTGCCTGTGCACATTGTACACAGAGAGCTGCCAGTCATTGATGTAGGTGGGGTTATGCAGAGCTCAGCATTCAAAGAACTGATAGATCTACAGCAGAAAAAAAAGTAATTTTATCAAAACTGTAGGAAGCGGCTCATTAAGTGATACAGTGCTGGAATTAGGATTTCTGTCCCTGCATCATGCCACTCTCAAATGGGCTAGCAAATACCTAGAGACTAGAGATGAGCGACTTTTCCTTTTTTCGGGTCGAGTCTGGTTTCATGAAACTCGACTTTATTAAAAGTCGGGTAGAACGAAATCGGCCGACTATAGGGAAATGTCGGGGTCCGACTCAGGGGCGTAACTACTGGGGTAGCAGCCGAAGCAGTTGCTTTGGGGCCCGGCCCATATAGGGGCCCGCCACCCGGGTCCCCGGATCCGATCGGCGCTACCCAGTAGTGCAATTTAATTACCCCAACCACCGGTCCGCGGCCCAGCACCGGGCCATTGCAGTGCTCTTGCCGGTCCGCGGACACAAGGGGAGCCGGCGGCTGTGTAGCAGCTGATTCTCACCCTGCATAGCGGTCCCTG
Organism: Dendrobates tinctorius; assembly: GCF_039654945.1. NCBI lineage: Eukaryota > Metazoa > Chordata > Amphibia > Anura > Dendrobatidae > Dendrobates > Dendrobates tinctorius. Next base: position 4,241,237 of record NW_027361783.1, read on the forward strand.
TCGGCGCGGCGGCTTCATCCAGATTCCAGCGCTGAGCTGTCAAGTGTACCGCTTATTTAAGGTCATGAATATGGAAGCCACTCCTCTCCCATAGGCGTGACGTCCGTATTCATGCACCTTAGTTAGCGGTACCACGTGACGGCTCCGCACAGGAAGAAGCTGAAGCGCCGCGAGATACAGGGAGGGAAGTTCAGCGACATGAGGGTAAGTATGATGGGGGAGGATGGGGGAGCCGAGCGGAGCCATATACACAAGGGAGGGAGAGTGGGAGCGGAGCCATATATACAAGGGAGACCGGGATAGTGGGAGCGGAGCCATATATACAAGGGAGGGAGAGTGGGAGCAGAGACATATATAGAAGGGAGGGAGAGTTGAAGCAGAGCCATATATACAAGGGAGGGAGAGTGGGAGCAGAGCCATATATACAAGGGAGGGTGTTATGAGCTCATTTTCTGCTCCTCCAGTTGAGAGTTCTCTTTACGTTCTCCCTCTGGTGGTGACAGGAGGTAGTGAGGTTAGTTTAAGTGGTAGTGATCTGCCTCCTGATGAGACGGATAACGATTGGATCTCTGGAGTATCAGACTGGATATAAGACAGCCAACGCCCTATCCTGCTGCTGGTGATTCAGTCTGCTTCTCAGGTCTTGGACTTCAGCTCTCTTCCAGTCTTCTTAAGTTAAGTTTGTTTTTTGCTAATGTTCACACTTGCGCTTGTTGGTCAATTCAGTTTCTTGTGTGGTCAGCTTGCCCCTGCTGGGGCTATGCTGAACTTCCACTCCTAATTATCTGTATTTGCCAATTTGCCTTTTTGTCCCTTATTAGATTGGCCTCTTTTTGCTCTGTTTCAGAATATTTCAGAGTGCTGATATAGTGGGAGAAGTCTAGTGACTTCAGGGTTAATTTTGCTATCAGACGTGTAGGACATTATTTTTGGTAGGGTTTTTTGGCAGATTGCAGACAGTGGCTTTCCTTTCCTGTCTTTTCTAGTTAGTCTGGCCCCATCGTTTGCTCAGCCTATTTTCCTGCCTGTGTATGTGTTTTCATCTTGCTTCACCGTCAATACATGTGTGGGGGCTGTCTTTTCCTTTGGGGTCTGCTCTGGGGCAGTTAGTTTTCCCTTTTCTTGCTTTAGGTTTATGTAGTCCTCTGGCGGTGACAAGGCATCTAGAAACAACGTAGGAATGCTCCACTGCTACTGTTAGTTGTGTGGTTAAGATCAGGGATCTGCAATCTGCATAGTGACCAACCTCTCTGGTTTTCTGGGACTTAGCTTTTGTTGTTCCTCCTCGGTGACCCATTCATAACAGAATCACCAGCCATACCGCAGATTCTAGGGTACTCAAAAGCAGGGAAAGATTGTTTAAGGGAAAAGGAAAGAAAAAAAAAAGTATCAGAATTTTTTTATTTGTTTTTTTGGTATATTTTTTCTGGGGCCGTAGGAGGATTTTTTTTTCTAATGGAGATTAAGCAATTGTCTGATCGTGTGGAGCAACTTGCTGCTGAAGTGCAGGGAATTTCCACCTACCTCATTCAGTCACATGCTGCTGAACCTAAGATTCCTACTCCTGATGTGTTTTCTGGGGATCGGTCTAAATTTCTGACTTTTAAGAATAATTGTAAATTATTTCTTGCCTTGAAGCCTAATTCATCGGGGAGCTCTGTGCAGCAGGTTAAAATTGTCATCTCCTTGCTGCGCGGCGATCCCCAGGATTGGGCTTTTTCTCTGACATCTGAAAATCCTATTTTGACTAATGTGGATGCATTTTTTCAAGCCTTGGGGTTGTTGTATGATGAACCTAATGCTGTTGATCAAGCTGAGAGAACCCTGTTGGCATTAGACCAGGGTCAGGATCCTGCAGAGTTGTACTGTCAAAAATTCCAAAAGTGGGCGGTCCTTACTACATGGAATGATAGTGCATTGGCGGCTCTCTTTCGGAAAGGTTTGTCAGAGACCGTAAAAGATGTTATGGTGGGATTTCCTGTTCCTTCTGGTCTGGATGGCCTATGTCATTAGACATTCAAGTTGATCGGTGTTTACGTGAACGTAAAACTACACGGGAGGCGCTGCCACCTTTTGAACAAATGTCTGAACCTATGCAATGTGATGGGGTTTTGTCTAGGGCGCAACATCGGGAGTTTAGAAGGCGTAATAAGCTGTGTTTTTTCTGTGGAGACGCCTCTCATACTATTTCTGTCTGCCCTAAACGAGAGAAACGTTTTGCACACACTTTTGCTGTGGGCAGTATACAACCTAAGTTCCTTTTGGCAATTACTCTGATCTCCTCTTTGTCCGCATTTTCCAGTAAGGCTTTTGTGGATTCAGGAGCAGCTCTGAATCTGATGAATTTGGACTTTGCTAAACGTTGTGGTTTGTCCATGACGCCTCTGCGGACGCCTATTCCTTTGAGGGGTATTGATGCCACTCCTTTGGCGGAGAATAAACCTCAGTTTTGGACCCAGGTGATAATGCGAGTTGCCCCAGACCACCAAGAAAACTGTAAATTTTTGGTGCTGCATAATTTGCACAATACTATTGTTCTGGGGTTCCCCTGGTTGCAAACTCATAACCCAGTTTTTGATTGGAAATCTGTCTCTGTGGTGAGTTGGGGTTGTCAGTGTGTTCTTAGGGACGCTCCTGTTTTCTCCACCTCTCCTCAGTCTCATGATGTTCCTGATTATCTGGCTGATTTCTCTGATGTATTTAGTGAGAGTAAGTCTGCATCTTTGCCTCCTCATAGAAGTTATGACTGTGCAATTGACTTGATGCCTGGGTGTAAATTTCCCAAGGGTCGTCTTTTCAACTTATCTGTACCTGAACATGATGCTATGCGATCCTATATTAAGGAGTCGTTGGAGAAGGGTCATATTAGACCATCCTCGTCACCTTTAGGTGCGGGGGGTTTTTTTGTGGCCAAGAAAGATGGTTCATTAAGACCGTGTATTGATTATCGTTCCCTTAACAAGATGACGGTTAAATATCAGTACCCATTACCTCTGATGTCTGATTTATTCTCCAGAGTTAAGAGTGCCTGCTGGTTTACTAAGCTTGATCTCAGGGGGGCGTATAACCTTATTCGCATCAAGCACGGGGATGAATGGAAGACGGCGTTTAATACTCCAGAGGGACATTTTGAGTACCTGGTGATGCCTTTTGGGCTCTCTAATGCCCCTTCTGTCTTCCAGTCCTTTATGAATGATATTTTCCGTGACTTTGTGGATAAGTTTTTGATCATCTATCTGGATGATATTTTGATCTTTTCTAGTGATTGGGATTCCCATGTGGAACATGTCCTGACTGTGTTCCGGATTTTGAGGGAGAATTCCCTGTTTGTTAAGGGATCGCAGTACCTCTTTGGTGTACAGAGGATTTCATTTTTGGGATTTATCTTGTCTCCATCGACTATTGAAATGGAACCGGCCAAGGTACAGGCCATTTATGATTGGATTCAGCCTACTTCTTTGAAGGCTCTCCAGAAGTTTTTGGGTTTTTCTAATTTCTATTGCAAATTTACACTGTGTTCCAAATTATTATGCAAAAAATATTTCCTCATATTTTCTCTAAATTACCTATATGAATTGCAGTCATTGTTATTTTCCAGTCATCTACTATTCTAGTATAATTGCAATGTTTTTGAACAAACTGCCTATGAAAACAGTATATTTTTAAAAATAAGAAACACTCAAAATGCATGTTCCAAATTATTATGCACAGCAGAGTTTTCAACCTTTTTATTTTTATTTTGAACAAAAAAATGGTCAATTGTGAAATTATAAGCATTGTCAGCTTATTACAAAATGAAATCAAAGAGTTTTCAAGTCAAAACTTTATTCTAGGTGATGTTACATTTGCACATAGGACCCCTTGTTCGAAAGAAGCTTCTGAACTCTCTCATCCATTGAATTTGTCAGTTTTTGGATGGTTTGTGCTTCAATTGTTTTGCATGTGGACAGAATACCCTCCCAGAGCTGTTGCTTAGATGTGAACTGCCTCCCGCCATCATAGACACTCCTTTTGATGATGCTCCAGAGGTTCTCAATGGGGTTGAGGTCAGGGGAAGATGGTGGCCACACCATAAGTTTGTCCTCTTTTATGCCCATAGCAGCCAGAGATGCAGATGTGATATTTGCAGCATGAGACGGTGCATTATCATGCATGAAAATGATCTTGCTGTGGAAAGCACGGTTCTTCCTCTTGAACCATGGCAGGAAGTGCGGTTTTAGAAACTCCACATAGATTATGGAGTTCATCTTTACCCCTTCAGGGATCCTAAAGGGGCCGACAATCTCTCTCCTCATGATTCCAGCCCAAAATATTACTCCACCTCCTCCTTGTTGGCGCCTTAGCCCTGTTTTCATAGGTTGTCCATCTACCAGCCATCCTCCACTGCATCCATCTGGACCATCGAGTGTTGCACGGCACTCATCAGTGAACAAAACAGTTTGGAAGTCAGTCTTCATGTATCGATTGGCCCACTGGAGCCGTTTCTGCTTGTGTGCAGTGGATAGAGGTGGTCGACAGGATGGCTTACGCACAGCTGCGAACCTCTGAAGGACCCTGCATCTTGTTGTTTGGGGGACGTTGGAGGCACCAGCAGCTTCAAAAACTTGTCTGCTGCTATGACAAGGCATTTTTGCAGCTGCTCTTTTAACCTGACTCATTTGCCTGTTGGAAAGAGTCCTCAATTTTTCCTTATCAGCACGCACACGTGTGTGCTGGGAATCAGCTACATAATTCTTGATTGTGCGATGATCACGATGAAGTGTCTTGGCAATGTAATGTTGATTGTAGTCATGCCTTGACCTAAATACTCCACAATTTATTGCTTCTCAGCAGCCAACACATCCTTTTTCTTTCCCATTTTGGCAAAAAATGTAGGCTGCTTAATAATGTGGAACAGCCTTCTTAAGTAGTCTTGCCTTTATTTGGACACACCTGCCAAACTAATTTGCACAGGTATCTGCAATTGCTTTCAGTGATATAAAGAGCCCTGACACACATCACCATCAATGAGTTTAAATGACAAACAAAAAAATTCTAACCTTATCACTCCTAAACTCTTTTTGCATAATAATTTGGAACACAGTTTATAGGTAATTTTTCTAGTATTGTCAAACCACTGACTGATCTGACCAAGAAGGGAGCTGATGTGTTGAATTGGTCTCCTGAGGCTGTCTCAGCATTTCAGGAGCTTAAGCGGAGATTTACTTCAGCTCCAGTTTTACGGCAACCTGATGTCTCACTTCCATTTCAAGTGGAGGTAGACGCTTCTGAGATTGGTGCAGGAGCTGTTTTGTCCCAAAAAGACCCTGTGACTTCTAAAATGAATCCCTGTGCCTTCTTTTCTCGAAAGTTTTCCCCATCTGAACGCAACTATGACGTGGGGAATCGGGAATTGTTGGCCATGAAATGGCATTTGAGGAGTGGAGACATTGGTTGGAGGGAGCTAGACATCAATTTGTGGTCCTCACCGATCACAAGAATCTGATTTATCTGGAGTCAGCCAAACGCTTGAATCCTAGACAGGCTAGATGGGCCTTGTTTTTCACGCATTTTAATTGTGGTCTCTTTTCTTCCGGGCACTAAGAATGTTAAGGCAGATGCCTTTTCTCGGAGTTTCTTTGCTGATTCTCTTAATGTGACCGAGCCTACTACTATCCTAGGTGAGGGGGTAGTTCTTTCTGCCGTTTCGCCCGATTTGAGACGCGCCCTGGAGGAATTTCAGGAGGATAAACCTGAGCGTTGCCCTATGGGAAGATTGTATGTTCCTGACCAGTGGAGAAAGAGAGTGATGTCTTAAGTCCATTGCTCCGCATTGGCTGGTCATCCGGGTATTTTTGGTACCAGAGATTTGGTGAGTCGGTCGTTTGGGTGGCCAGCCTTATCTCGTGATGTCAGGAATTTTGTACAGTCCTGTGGGACGTGTTCTCGGTCTAAACCCTGTTCTCGTTCTAGTGGGTTGCTGATGCCCCTGCCAGTGCCCAAGAGGCCATGAACCCATATCTCAATGGATTTTATTTCTGATCTTCCTGTCTCTCAGAGAATGACTGTTATCTGGGTGATTTGTGATAGATTTTCGAAGATGGTCCATCTTGTACCACTCCCAAAGTTGCCATCTTCCTCAGAGTTGGTACCCTTGTTTTTACAACAGGTGGTTCGGTTACACGGGATTCCTGAGAACATTGTGTCCGATAGAGGGGTCCAGTTTGTTTCCAGATTCTGGAAAGCCTTTTATTCCAATCTAGGAATTCAGTTATCCTTCTCCTCCATGTTTCATCCTCAGACCAATGGGCAGACTGAGAGAACAAACCAGACCCTGGAGTCTTATTTAAGATGTTTTATATCTGCTGATCAAGATGATTGGGTCTCATTTTTGCCCTTGGCCGAATTTGCGTTGAACAATAGAGCTAGTTCTGCCACTTTGATGTCACCCTTTTTCTGTAATTTTGGGTTTCATCCTCGATTCTCTTCAGGGCAAGTGGAATCTTCGTCCTGCCCAGGTGTGGACACTGTGGTTGTGAGAATGCAGCAGATATGGGACCAAGTGGTGGATAAGTTGTCACTCTCTCAGGAAAAGGCCCAGCATTTTTCCAACCGGCATAGGACCATTGGTCCCCGGTTTAAAGTGGGTGATATGGTTTGGTTGTCGTCTAAGAATATTCCTATGAAGGTTGCCTCTCCAAAATTTAAGCCCAGATTTAATGGACCTTGTAAGATTTTGGAGATTCTTAATCCTGTTTCTCTTCGATTGGCTCTTCCAGTTACGTTCAAAATCCATAACGTATTTCACAAGTCACTGTTGAAGAGGTTTGTTGAGCCAGGAGTTCCTGTGGCGGCACCTCCTGACCCTGTATTGGTTAAAGGCAATGTGGAATATGAGGTAGAGAAAATATTGGATTCTCGTTTGGTTAGACGGAGACTCCAGTATTTGGTCAAATGGAAGGGTTATGGCCAGGAGGATAATTCTTGGGTCTCTGCCTCTGATATTCTTGCCAATAAATTGGTTCATGCTTTTCACCAGGCCCATCCTGATCGGCCTGGTGGCATGGATCAGGGTTCAGTGACCCCTTCTCAAGGGGGGTACTGTTATGAGCTCATTTTCTGCTCCTCCAGTTGAGAGTTCTCCTTCCGTTCTCCCTCTGGTGGTGACAGGAGGTAGTGAGGTTGGTTTAAGTGGTAGTGATCTGCCACCTGATGAGACGGATAACGATTGGATCTCTGGAGTATCAGACTGGATATAAGACAGCCGACGCCCTATCCTGCTGCTGGTGATTCAGTCTGCTTCTCAGGTCTTGGACTTCAGCTCTCTTCCAGTCTTCTTAAGTTAAGTTTGTTTTTTGCTAATGTTCACACTTGCGCTTGTTGGTCAATTCAGTTTCTTGTGTGGTCAGCTTGCACCTGCTGGGGCTATGCTGAACTTCCTCTCCTACTTATCTGTATTTGCCAATTTGCCTTTTTGTCCCTTATTAGATTGGCCTCTTTTTGCTCTGTTTCAGAATATTTCAGAGTGCTGATATAGTGGGAGAAGTCTAGTGACTTCAGAGTTAATTTTGCTATCAGACGTGTTGGACATTATTTTTGGTAGGGTTTTTTGGCAGATTGCAGACAGTGGCTTTCCTTTCCTGTCTTTTCTAGTTAGTCTGGCCCCATCGTTTGCTCAGCCTATTTTCCTGCCTGTGTATGTGTTTTCATCTTGCTTCACCGTCAATACATGTGTGGGGGCTGTCTTTTCCTTTGGGGTCTGCTCTGGGGCAGTTAGTTTTCCCTTTTCTTGCTTTAGGTTTATGTAGTCCTCCGGCGGTTACGAGGCATCTAGGAACAACGTAGGAACGTTCCACTGCTACTGTTAGTTGTGTGGTTAAGATCAGGGATCTGCAATCTGCATAGTGACCAACCTCTCTGGTTTTCTGGGACTTAGCTTTTGTTGTTCCCTCTCGGTGACCCATTCATAACAGGAGGGAGAGTGGGAGCAGAGCCATATATACGAGAGAGGGAGAGTGGGAGCAGAGCCATATATACAAGGGAGGGAGAGTGGGAGCAGAGCCATATATACAAGGGAGGGAGAGTGGAAACAGAGCCATATATACAAGGGAGGGAGAATGGGAGCAGAGCCATATATACAAGGGAGGGAGAGTGGAAGCAGAGCCATATATACAAGGGAGGGAGAATGGGAGCAGAGCCATATATACAATACAAGGGAGGGAGAATGGGAGCAGAGCCATATATACAAGGGAGGGAGAGTAGGAGCGGAGCCATATATACAAGGGAGGGAGAATGGGAGCAGAGCCATATATACAAGGGAGGGAGAGTGGAAGCAGAGCCATATATACAAGGGAGGGAGAATGGGAGCAGAGCCATATATACAATACAAGGGAGGGAGAATGGGAACAGAGCCATATACACAAGGGAGGGAGAGTAGGAGCGGAGCCATATATACAAGGGAGGGCGTGTGGGAGCAGAGCCATATATACAAGGGAGGGAGAGTGGAAGCAGAGCCATATATACAAGGGAGGGAGAATGGGAGCGGAGCCATATATACAAGGGAGGGAGAGTGGGAGCAGAGCCATATATACAAGGGAGGGAGAGTGGAAGCAGAGCCATATATACAAGGGAGGGAGAATGGGAGCAGAGCCATATATACAAGGGAGGGAGAGTGGGAGCAGAGCCATATATACAATACAAGGGAGGGAGAATGGGAGCAGAGCCATATATACAAGGGAGGGAGAGTGGGAGTGGAGCCATATATACAAGGGAGGGAGAGTGGAAGCAGAGCCATATATACAAGGGAGGGAGAGTGGGAGCAGAGTCATATATACAAGGGAGGGACAGTGGGAGAAGAGCCATATATACAAGGGAGGGAGAGTGGAAGCAGAGCCATATATACAAGGGAGGGAGAATGGGAGCAGAGCCATATATACAAGGGAGGGAGAGTGGAAGCAGAGCCATATATACAAGGGAGGGAGAGTGGGAGCGTAGCCATATATACAAGGGAGGGAGAGTGGAAGCAGAGCCATATATACAAGGGAGGGAGAGTGGGAGCAGAGCCATATATACAAGGGAGGGAGAGTGGGAGCAGAGCCATATATACAATACAAGGGAGGGACAGTGGAAGCAGAGCCATATATACAAGGGAGGGAGAGTGGAAGCAGAGCCATATATACAAGGGAGGGAGAGTGGGAGCAGAGCCATATATACAAGGGAGGGAAAGTGGGAGCAGAGCCATATATACAAGGGAGGGAGAGTGGGAGCAGAGCCATATATACAATACAAGGGAGGGACAGTGGGAGCAGAGCCATAAATACAAGGGAGGGAGAGAGGGAGCAGTGCCATATATACAAGGGAGGGAGAGTGGGAGCAGATCCATATATACAAGGGAGGGAGAGTGGGAGCAGAGCCATATATACAATACAAGGGAGGGACAGTGGGAGCAGAGCCATATATACAAGGGAGGGAGAGTGGGAGCAGAGCCATATATACAAGGAAGGGAGAGTGGGAGCAGAGCCATATATACAATACAAGGGAGGGACAGTGGGAGCAGAGCCATAAATACAAGGGAGGGAGAGTGGGAGCAGAGCCATATATACAAGGGAGGGAGAGTGGGAGCAGAGCCATATATACAAGGGAGGGACAGTGGGAGCAGAGCCATAAATACAAGGGAGGGAGAGTGGGAGCAGAGCCATATACACAAGGGAGGGAGAGTGGGAGCACAGCCATATATACAAGGGAGGGATAGTGGGAGCAGAGCCATATATACAAGGGAGGGAGAGTGGGAGCAGAGCCATATACACAAGGGAGGGAGAGTGGGAGCAGAGCCATATATACAAGGGAGGGAGAGTGGGAGCAGAGCCATATATACAAGGGAGGGATAGTGGGAGCAGAGCCATATATACAAGGGAGGGAGAGTGGGAGCAGAGCCATATATACAAGGGAGGGAGAGTGGGAGCAGAGCCATATATACAAGGGAGGGAGAGTGGGAGCAGAGCCATGTATACAGGATGGGAGAGTAGGAGCAGAGCCATGTATACAGGATGGGAGAGTGGAGTAGAGCCATGCATACAGGATGGGAGAGTGAGAGCAGAGCCATGTATACAGGATGGGAGAGTGGGAGCAGAGCCATGTATACAGGATGGGAGAGTGAGAGCAAAGCCATGTATACAGGATGGGAGAGTGGGCGCAGAGCCATGTATACAGGATGGGAGGGTGGGAGCGGAGCCATGTATACAGGATGGGAGCAGAGCCATGTATACAGGATGGGAGAGTGGGAGCAGAGCCATGTATACAAGGATGGGACAGGGGAGCCATTCATACAACAGGGGAAGCCACACAGAGCTGGACAGGACAGGGGGAACCACACATACATTTTCTGATGATTAGAAAATAATCAGCATGTACAGTACTCCAGTACAATTTTTCTTAAGTGCTCAGTGCTCCATTTCCTTGTAGGTTCCAATCATCATTAGCAGTGACGGTCATCAGTAGAAGTAGCCCAGTGCTCCCACTGAAACAGAGAAACAAACAAGCCAGGTGCTCCCACTCATTCAAAACCTATGGTAAGTTGAGTCACATTATAAATGCTATAATTAAATGAAAAGTATGCACTGCTAAACTACAGCCCCGTCCCCTTATGACCAAAGCCCCACCCCTGTCACACCTCCATCCCCGCCCTGCCGGGCCATGGAAGAATGGTCTTGCTTGAAGCTAGTCCCTTGTGAGAAAAAGGTTGGGGACCACTGGTGTAGGGGATCCGGGGCCCCGGCGGAAAAAAATGTACACTATGATTTTGCAGCCTACACTGCATTTCTGTGCCTGCTGTGCGTAACGAAGCACATATTGGGCCTGCCTCCCTGCCTGCAGCCAGTCACAGAGTGTATTGCTTCAGACTAGTTCAGTCCCGCCCCTTCCATGAGCCCTCGCTGTCTATTAGCTCTCTGCAGAGCTGCCTGCCGCATGGACCTCTGGGAAATGTAGTTCCTGGAGGGGTGTGTATTTGAGGGGTGTGTCTTTGAGGGGGCCCCATTTAAAAGTTTGCTATGGGGCCCAATCAGTTCTAGTTACGCCCCTGGTCCGGCTGAAACACGAAACCCAATGCAAGTCAATGGGGAAGCAAAGTCGGCAGGGAATGGAGGACAGTAAACACACCTACAGTGCCCATTTCAAAGTCAACAACATCAATTCTTATTACTTAAGCTTGGCAACCTTAATTTACTTTATAATAATAGTTACACATTGAAAACTGGGGGTTATTTGGCTCAAGTTGTGGGGGGGTGGGGCTGGCGGCAGGTTTTCGTGTGAACTGGGCCAAAGAATGTCAGTGCGCCCTTTTAACACATACCACAATTCATAATGCTCCGATACAACACAGAAATATAGGTATAGCACAATGAAAAATATTTCACTGCTTACATGACATGACTGATATCTATTTTAAATTCTACAATAGCTCAAAAAACGGACAGTATATTACTCAATACAGTATTATAGCCACCACCTAGTGCGCCATACAGAATAATGAGCCCCATATATTTCTCCATACAGAATAATTGGTCCCATATAATGTTCCATACAGTATATGATGAGCTCCACATAATGCTACAGTATATGTTGGTCCCCATGGATGATGCTCCACTGTCTTATGGGCCCAAATAATACTCCATCGAGTCCATATTTAATGGGCCCCATTTCTAAGGTTCCAGTGTATAATGGGCCCCGTAAATGCTGCTCCAGTGTCTGATGTCCCCCATTTGAAATGCTCCAGTATATGTTGGTCCCCATGGATGATGCTCCACTGTCTTATGGGCCCAAATAATGCTCCATCGAGTCCATATATAATGGGCCCCATTTCTAAGGTTCCAGTGTATAATGGGCCCTGTAAATGCTGCTCCAGTGTCTGATGTCCCCCATTTGGAATGCTCCAGTATATGTTGGTCCCCATGGACGATGCTCCAGTGTGCTATGGGCCCAAATTATGCTCCATATATAATGGGCCCCATTTCTAATGCTCCAATCATAGAATCATAGAATCGTAGAGTTGGAAGGGACCTCCTGGGCCATCTGGTCCAACCCCCTGCTCAAAGCAGGATTCGCTAAATCATCCCAGTCAGATGTCTGTCCAGCCTCTGTTTGAAGACTTCCATTGAAGGAGAACTCACCACTTCTCGTGGCAGCCTGTTCCACTCATTGATCACTCTAACTGTCAAAAAGTTTTTTCTAATATCTAATCTGTGTCTCTTCCCATTCAGTTTCATCCCATTGCTTCTAGTCTTTCCTTGTGCAAATGAGAATAAAGTTGATCCTTCTACAATGTGACAGCCCTTTAGATATTTGTAGACAGCTATTAAGTCTCCTCTCAGTCTTCTCTTTTGCAAACTAAACATTCCCAAATCCTGCAACCTTTCCTCATAAGACAGGGTTTGCAGACCGGTCACCATTCTGGTCGCTCTTTTCTGAACTTGCTCCAGTTTGTTGATGTCTTTTTTAAAATGTGGTGCCCAAAACTGGACACAATATTCCAGATGAGGTGTGACCAAAGAGGAGTAGAGGGAAATAATGACTTCACGTGATCTAGACTGTATGCTTCTGTTAATACATCCTAGAATTGCATTTGCCTTTTTTGCTGCTGCATCACACTGTTGACTCATATTCAGTCAGTGATCTATTAGTATACCCAAGTCTTTTTCACATGTGCTGTCACTTAGCCCTATTCCTCCCATTCTATATATGCTTTTTTCATTTTTATTGCCCAGATGTAGTACTTTGCATTTCTCCCTGTTAAAAACCATTCTGTTAGTTGCTGCCCACTTCTCCAGTTTATTTAAATCTTTTTGAATCCTCTCTCTCTCCTCTCTAGTATTAGCTATCCCTCCTAGCTTTGTGTCATCAGCAAATTTAATCAGTTTACCCTCAATTCCTTCATCTAAATCGTTGATAAAGATGTTGAACAATACAGGGCCCAGGACAGAGCCCTGTGGTACCCCACTTGAGACATTCTTCCAACTGGATGTGCAGCCATTTACGACCACTCTTTGGGTCCGATCACTAAGCCAGTTATGAATCCACCTAACAGTTGCCTTGTCCATTCCATACTTAGTCATTTTTTCAATAAGGATTGTATGAGAGACTTTGTCAAATGCTTTGCTGAAGTCAAGATATACTATACAGCATTTCCTTGATCCACCCAATCAGTGATACCGTCATAGAAGGAAATTAAGTTAGTCTGACATGACTTATCAGTTACAAACCCATGCTGACTCTGTTTAATCACTTCATTCTTATCCAGGTATTGACATACATGTTGTTTAATAATTTGTTCAAAGATCTTTCCTGGTATAGAAGTCAGACTCACCGGCCTATAGTTGCCTGGGTCCACCTTCTTCCCCTTTTTGAAGATAGGAACAACATTTGCTCTTCTCCAGTCTTCTGGCACTTCTCCTGTTCTCCAAGAATTTTCAAAGATTATGGAGAGGGGTTCAAAAATTTCTTCTGCTATCTCCTTCAGTACTCTGGGGTGTAATTCATCTGGACCTGGAGACTTGAATTCATTTAGGTTAGCTAAGTGTTTCCTCACTATCTTTCTGTTTATAGATATCCTGGATTCTTCTATTCCCTTAATAGGACAGTGAATAACAGTTGATGTTGCATTTCCTTTCTGAGAGAAAACAGATGCAAAATAGGAATTTAAAAGTTCAGCCTTCTCAACATCCTGTCTTACCATTTCATCATTTTCATCCTGTAAAAATACTATAGCATCTTTGACTTTTCTTTTACTTTTGACATATCCCCAAAATCCTTTATTATTGCTTTTGACATCTCTTGCAAGCCTCAGTTCATTTTCAGCTTTAGATAATCTGATTTGTGCCCTGCAGGTTCTGCAGACAGCATTATATTCTTCTTTAGATATGCCTCCCTCTTTCCATTTTATAAACATTTTTTTCTTCCTTTTTAGCATGTGCTTAAGTTCTGTGTTCATCCATCCTGGTTTCCTTAAATGCTTCCTATTCTTCCATCTTTTCGGAATTGTTAACAACTGTGCATTGAGAATTTCATTTTTCAAGATTTCCCATCCTTCCTGGACATTTTTGTCTTTAAGGATATCCAGCCATTGGATCCCTCCAATTCTCTTTCTGAATCCCTTAAAATCTGCCTTTCTGAAATCTAACCTTGACGTCTGAGTCTTCACAGGTCTTCCACCTCTAGTTATCCAAAATTCTAAAATAGCATGGTCGCTACCTCCTAGGGTCCCAGCCACTTTTACCTCCTCAACCATTTCCTCCCTGTTTATAAGGATTAGATCCAAGGTAGCAGTTCCCCTTGTTTTCTCCCTTACCTTTTGGAAGATAAAGTTGTCAGCAAGAGAGGATAAGAATTTCCTTGACCTGTTAGTTTTGCCTGAGAGAGATTCCCAACAAATGTCTGGATAGTTGAAATCTCCCATGACAACCATGTCATATTTTTTGGAGAACTTGGCCATCTGATGCATAAAGAGTTCATCTATATCTTCGGCTTGCACAGGCGGCCTGTAGTAAATGCCTACAATGGTGTCCTTTCCATTGTTCTGTCCTTGTATTCTTACCCAAACAGTTTCCACAGAACTCCCAGTCTCTGAAGCTTCAATCTCTGTGCAGATATACGCGTTTCGAACATACAATGCGACACCCCCTCCTCGTTTATCAAGTCTGTTTCTTGCAAATAAGTTGTATTCTTCTAGTCTTGTATTCCAATCATGTGTATTGTCCCACCAAGTTTCAGTGATTCCAATGACATCATATTTCTTTTCCTGTGTTAGTAGTTCCAATTCTCCTTGTTTGTTGCCCATGCTTTGTGCATTAGTATAGAAACATTTTAGTTTGTGATTGGTTTCTCTTTCTCCAATATTTTTATTAATTAGATTCTTTCGTCTTTGTTCTTCCTTTCCACTTCTAATAGCAGAGTTCTCAATAGCATTTGTCAGGTGTATGGCTTTTTCTGGTCTTTTGCTTCCCTTCCCATGTTGTTCTAGTTTAAAGCTCTCCATACAAGTGTAGCAAGGCGACTTCCAAATACATGCTTTCCAGTCTTCGTAAGGTGCACCCCATCTCTAGCAAGTAGTCCATCGTATAAGTAGTTCACTCCGTGATCCAGAAATCCAAATCGTTGCTGACGGCACCATCGACGTAGCCAGTTGTTCACCTGCAGAATCTTATTCCACCTCCTTGTTCCATGGCCATCCACTGGGAGGATGGAAGAGAAGACCACCTGCGCTCCCAGTTCTTTCACTTTCTTGCCTAAGTCTTCAAAGTCTCTGCAGATGGTTTCCACGTCGTTTCTTGCGGTGTCATTTGTCCCCACATGTAGTAGCAGGAATGGGTAGTCATCTGTAGGTCTGAAGAGTCCTGATATCCTGTCAGACACATCTTTAATTTTTTGCACCTGGAAGACAGCACATTTCTCTTGTAGTTATATCCGGTCTGCAGATAGCGGCCTCTGTTCCTCTCAGCAGGGAATCCCCCATGACCACCACTCTCCGTTTCTTCTTCACAACATTTTTCTTTCTCCATCCAGGAGGACTCTGAGGGCGTACAAGGTTGCTGTTTGTTGGCAGAGTCTTATCCTGATGTATTTCTTCATCGTTTTCCTGCGTGAGAGCCTCCAGTGTATAATGGCCCCTGTAAATGCTGCTCGAGTGTCTGATGTCCCCCATTTGGAATGCGCCAGTATATGTTGGTCCCCATGGACAATACTCCAGTGTGTTATGGGCCCAAATTATGCTCCATATATAATGGGTCCCATTTCTAATGATCCAGTGTATAATGGGCCCCGTAAATGCTGCTCCAGTGTCTGATGTCCCCCATTTGCAATGCTCCAGTTTATGATGGGCCAAATGGATGATGCTCCAGTGTATGATGGGCCCCATATATCATTCTCCAGTGTATATTGCTCCTTAAAAAATGCTCCCAACATTTAAAAAAATTAAATACCTCTCCTCGCTGGGCACTGCTCTACTCTGGACTCCTCAGCTTTGCCATTTTAAAGCTCTCTGTACTTGTACTGTTTCGGTAGAGGGCATACAGATGTGATGTCATTGCGCTCTGTAACCTGAATGTCACTGTCAGGAAAGGCGGAAGATGTCACGGCGGTGGAGCAGGGAGAGGTAAGTATTGCAAGTGCTGTGGCCCTGAGCAAGCATGGGGGCCCACTCGTGTGTGACGGCACTTGCACAGGACCCCTCTTAGTACGACGGTATGACTGATGGCGAGTGGGCCCTCCCACTGGCAGAGACATTTTTGCGTACTATGAGGGGCTCTGTGCCACTGCCGTCGCCCACGAGTAGGACCCCCACCTGCTAAGGGAACCGGAACTTTCATCTGCACCTTCCTCTGTGTCACCGAGTAAGATGGTATAGTATGCGGGAAGGGGCACCTGAGTTTCATCAGTGTCACATTCTGGCTCTGTAGAGTGCGAGGGGAATGTAGTGCTGTGGGTCAATGTACCAGCAGAATCATCTAGCAGTGGCTGTGCATCAGTGCACTCCATCTCCGATTCATGTTGGACTGGGGAATTAAGAATTTCACTTGATAACAGAGGCATGGCCTGTGAAAAGAGCTCCATGGAGTAATCTGAAGTGTTGGCTGCCGCATCCTTCACTTTTAGTGGGGGTGAAGGAGACAAGGAAAGGGGTGGTTCCTGACCTGAAGCCTGCACTGACGACTCAGTGCTTGCATTTTTTTAAACTTCAAAAGAGGAGGCGATAGAGCTGGAGGCATTTTTGGCAATGTAAGGCAAAACCAGTTCCTGATGCTCCAGCTTTAAAAGTAGTTTGAGTACTCCCAAAAAAGGGAGCCTTAAAGACCTCCTTGTGCCAACTGATGATGCAGGCTCAACACCTCCATCCTTAGCTGCTATTGTGCTTTTGGCACTACCAGCAGATGCACCATCACCACCACCATCAGTACCAGCTGGCCCCCCCACACCCACGTCCGCAGCCTCTTCCACCATACATAATAATTTTTTGAAAATGGACTCAAAATACCAGCAGATATATATCTGTACTATATCAGAAGCGGACAGCTCTATACAGTCTAGGGATAATTGTAAATCTCCGTATATATTTCATGAGTCAGACACAGATGGACACAGGCTGTGTATGGATTGGACAATAATATAAAAATTTCCAAAAGGGTACAGTATCACTAGATACAAGATATATATTTTATATCGTTTAAACATACTGAATCTCCGTATACATTTCAGGAGGCAAACACAGACGCTCTCAGGCCCAGTATGGATCCGACAATAATATAGAAAGTTGAGAAAGGGTACTATGGCACCCCTGAGGGTACAGTCGCCACAGAGGTACTGCACGTCATCCAAAGGTGTGGTATCCCACCCTCAGGTAAGGAGGGATCACCACTCAGGACTCCTAACCCTGCACTCAGCACACACACTAGTTAGTCAGTGCTCTCTCTGGGTGTACCCGGTGGGAGGATGGCCTCATCCAAGACTGACTAGGAAAGGGTGTTGGGGGTTAGTGTGGAAGGTAGGTACAGTGGGAGGAGCTTTGGTAGTTGAGTGATTGTGGGCATCCAATCAGAGAGAGCAAGCTGACAGTTGATGGGTGGAGGTAGTTTGAGGTAAATGGATCTTTCTAGAGAGTTGTCAGTTGGTGAAAGGACAGCGTAAGAGCAGGATTGCTGTGAGAGGGCTAAGGGTCAGAGAAGAGAGAAAAATCTTGTCCAAGCTCCTAGACTGGAAGGAAGTGGCCCTTGGGGCACGGGAAGTGTAATAAGCCACCTGTGAAGCCCGTTTCTGGAGAAGGAAGGACCAGGCCTCGTTGGGGAAGGTGGCTCCTGAAGGTAGTGGAGAAATACAGGGCTCAGCTAGAAAGAGGGAGGCTGAGGTAACTTTAAGTGCCTCAGTCGCAGCCGCATTCAATACTGAAAAAGGCAGCAGTTGGAATAAAGGAACCCGGAGCCTGACCCACGTTGCCCGGTGTGATCCGCGGCTGCCAGCTTGGGACACTGTTTGCGAAGGCGCACAGCAAGAAGGAAGGGAGAGAGGAAAAACTCAGAAAATGCACCCAAGTGTGGCCTTGGTGTCTTTTACAACTCGCCTGCTACACACGCTACACTCACCATCACCGTCAGCAGCTCACAAACACCATCTCAACTGCCCTGGGATAAAGCTCTGCCCGTGGAGAGCTTCATCATCTTGGCTGCTTTAACACCGGCCCAGAGGATCTGCATTGCAGCATCGTCTACCCTAGCCAAGTACCACGGGTGGCGTCACGATCCCCCTTTTCCAAATTAATTATCACACCATCTTCCCCCTCATCTGAACTGTCATCTTCTTTATTGGACACCCAGGGCCACGGACCGGGTCCCAATCACCACCGTGACATACTTCCCACTTAAAAGAGCCTGAAAGGCCCGGTACTGAGTAACCCCCAGCCCTGCGTGGTGTTTCATTTTAACACCAAATAACAGGGATATATTGTATAGTTTCAACATTATAAATCTACATTTATATTTGAGGAGGCAGACACAGGCGCTATTATGGCCAGTATGGATTCGACAACAATCTAAAAAGTAGAAAAAGGGTACAGTATCACCACATACAAGGTATATATAGTATAGTTTAAATCTCCATAGACATTTCATGAGGCAGACACAGACACTCTCAGTCCCAGTATGCATTAGCCAAGAATATAAAAAGTATACAAAGGTTACTGTATCACCAGATACAAGGTACATATAGTATTGTTTAAACATTGTAAACCTCCCTATTTATTTCTGGAGGCAGACACAGATGCTCTCAGGGTCAGTATGGATTACACAATATAAAAAGCAGTAAAAGGGTAATGGATCAGAAGCGTACAGCTGTATACAGTGTAGGGGGCATTGTAAATCTCAGTATATATTTCCAGAGTCAGAAACAGACTCTCACTGGCTCAGTATGGATTACACCCAAATATAAAAATGAGAAAAAAGGGAAATGTATTCAAAACGTACACCAGTATACAGTGTTGGAGTACTTTGAAATCTTCGTTTATATTTCCGTGTCAGTCATCCAGTCCAGACTCTCCACTAGAGGAAGGAAGATGGATAAAAGTACAGACGCAAAGTCGAGTGATTTTAGATGTTTTGGAATTAGTAATCACGGAAAAACCTCCCGGGAGAATTCGCAGAGGCAATGCTGACTCGCAATAACTTTAACTGTGGATACAGCTAAAACACAAATTAGTGAAGAAACGGTTGCTGTATCGCAATAGCATCGATCCCATCACTGTAACTCGTCTCCATCAAACTATGATCACAGGGAGAGCTGTAGACATGGTCCTCACTGCCTATCATGATCTGTCTGGTCACTTTGGAGTGCAAAACACACAAAACACACAAGCCACAGGCTGTAGGGGATTCTATTGGATTGGCATGAGAGGATACATTGAAAAATGGTGGCAGGAATGTCACACGTCTGTGACTATGAAAAATGTGAAAGGTGATCATAAAGCACCACTGCATCCGATTGGGAGTTGATGTCCATTACAAATGTTAGCCATTGGTAATCTGAAGGTAGAGGCCAGCAGGACAGGACATAGCTACATCTTAACCATCATCGATCAGTACACCAAATTTGTACTGGCCGTCCC
The DNA here is from genome assembly GCF_039654945.1 of Dendrobates tinctorius. Taxonomy (NCBI): domain Eukaryota; kingdom Metazoa; phylum Chordata; class Amphibia; order Anura; family Dendrobatidae; genus Dendrobates; species Dendrobates tinctorius. Next base: position 4,260,855 of record NW_027361783.1, read on the forward strand.
TGTGACGAATTTAACTGGCCAGACTACACAGCGGTGGAGCAGGAAGAGGTAAGTATTGCAAGTGCTGTGTCCCTGAGCAAGCCGGTACTGGCACAGGGCTCCTCATAGTACGCCAGTGTGTCTGACGGCGAGTGGGCCCCCCCACCGTCAGAGACACTTTATTGTACTATGAGAGGCCATGTGCCAGTGCCGTCGGCCACGAGTGGGTCCACACACCTGTTCAGGGCAACGGCACTTGCCCGGGGGTGGCAGGTGTTGACCCCGGGCCAGGGGGGGGGCAGCCCCTTTAGTGTGGTTTAAAAAATGGCAGATGTTGATGTGTAGGGTGAACTTTCAGCTGCTGCAAATGGAGGAATTGGAGAAATCAGAGGAAGAATAGGACAAAAGCGAGCGTTTTTTCTGGCAACCTGTGTGTTATCAGGGGAGGGTGGGATGAAACTTGTGAAACCCATGCATGGTTCATTTTAAGGAAGGGTAGATCATCAACATTTTGGGTCGACAGATGGGTCCTTTTTTCTGTCAGGATTGATCCAGCAGCACTGAAAACTCTTTCAGATAGCACACTAGCAGCAGGGCAAGCAAGCTCCTGTAAGGCATATTGTGCCAATTCATACCATGTGTCCAGTTTTGAGGCCCAATTATCAAAGGGGAATGACCTGTGAGGGAGAACCTTGATATGGGAAGAGAAGTAGTTTGTATCCATACTTGACAACTGCTGTCTCCTGTCACTTGCAATCGATTCTATATTAGTTGTCGTGTGCGCGGGACTTGAGAAATCAGACCACAACATGGTCAGGAAACCCCTGTCTCCAACGCCAGTTCGGCTGTGTGCACCACGAACACCTCTTCCATTTTGCCCACTATGGCTCGTGGGAGAAACAGTTCCGCTGCTGGGTGCTGTGAATGCCTCAATCAACCTGATTACCAGAGTTGCTTGTTTGTTAGCCAATATTAGCTCTAGGTTCTCCTGTGGCATAATGTCGTGTAATTTGCCTTTATAGCGTGGATCGAGGATGCTGGCCAACCAGTAGTCGTCATCCCTCATCATTTTGGCAATGCGGGGGTCCCTTTTTAGGATCCACAAGGCATAGTCACACATGTGGGCCAAGGTTCCAGGTGTCAATGCTGCATTGCCAGTGGTGGGTGGAGGAGCACTTTCTGGCAAATCCACATCCCTCCAGTCACGCACAAACCCAGTACCTGACCTTGGCATGCCCACATGTTCTCTTGCCCCCTGAGAAGCATCCTCCTGCCCAAAATAATCATCCCCATCATCCTCCTCCTCATCTTCCTCCATCTCGTCCATGCCAGTTCCCTGACCAGACAATGGCTGACTGTCATCAAGGCTTCCCTCCTCCTCCTCCTCCTCCTGTTGCTCCTCAGCTGCAGACTCCTGCTCCTTAATGTGCGTCAAAGTTTGCATGAGCAGCCACATAAGTGGTATGCTCATGCTTATGATGGCGTTGTCTGCGCTTACCAGCCGTGTGCATTCCTCAAAACACTGAAGGACTTTACAGAGGTCTTTCAGCTTTGACCACTGCACACCCGACAATTCCATGTCTGCCCTCAAACTGCCTGCCCGTGTATCCTCCCACAAATGCATTACAGCCTGCCTCTGTTCGCACAGCCTCTCAACCATGTGCATGGTGGAGTTCCATCTTGTAGCAACGTCTATGATTAAGCGGTGCTTGGAGAGGTTGAGTGATCGCTGCAGCTTCTGCATACGACTGGAATGGACGTTTGAGCGACGGATGTGCGAGCACAGTCTTCGCACCTTATGGAGCAGGGCTGTTAACTTCAGATAATTATCTAGGAAGCACTGCACCACCAGGTTCAAGGTGTGAGCCAGGCAAGGTATGTGTGTGAGTTTTGAAAGGGCTATGGCTGACACAAAATTCCGTCCATTATCACTGACTACCTTGCCTGGCTCTAGATGTAGACTGCCCAGCCATGACTCAGTTTGTCGATGCAAGTAGTCGGCCAGTACCTCCGCGGTGTGTCTACTGTCGCCCAAAGACATCATTTTTAAATCAGCCTGCTGCTGCTTAGCACTAGCTGTTCGATAGTGGGACACCTCGTGTGCAACACTGACAGATGTGGATGGAGTGCTTGTGCGACTGCGCTCTGTCAACGAGCTTTCACTTCTGGAGGAGGAGGAGGGTCGAACGCTTACAGCCTACTGTTTCCTATACCATGGGCTAGGCAGCACTGTTCCACCGCCGCTGTCCCCTGTGGAGCCTGCATCCACCACATTAATCCAGTGCGCAGTGATGGACACGTAACGGCCCTGGCCATGCCTACTGGTCCATGCATCTGTTGTGAGGTGCACCTTTCCCCTCACTGACTGTTTTAGTGCATGGACAATGCGGTCTTTCACATGCCGGTGGAGGGCAGGGATGGCTTTTCAAGAAAAGAAGTGCCGACTGGGTAGGTCATAGCGAGGGACAGCGTAGGCCATGAGCTCTCGGAAAGCTTCGCTTTCTACCAAATAGAAGGGCATCATCTCTAATGAGATCAGTTTGGCAATGTAGGCATTCAAAACCAGTGTATGCAGAAGAGAGTATGAGTACTTTCTTGTCCTACTCAGAGTGTCTGGTAGGGTGAGCTGGACTTGAGACCTGCATATGGGGGAACTAGCATTGGACATGATGGACTGAGAAGGGGTTGGTGATGGTGAGGGTGTTGATGGCCTAGATTCAGTGTTTCCGCACGAAAATATTGTGATTGCCTGACTGCTTTGGCCTAGCGCTGACACCTCAACATTTCTTGATGGTGGTGTGCTTGGCGGTGGCCTTACAGTGGGGGAAGCGATGGAGCGGTGCCGGCTAACTTCAGTCGGAGCAGGTGCACATGTGCTACCTGAGGTTTTGTAGTCCGTCCACGCTTGCAAGTGCATGTTGGTTAAATGTCTAAGCATGCAACTGGTATTCAGATTTCTTAGATTTTTCCCTCTGCTAAAGGTCCTTCGACACTTCTTACAGATAACCTTTGCGTCATCATTAGGATTTTGTTTAAAAAAGTGGCACACTGCACTCTTCCTACTATGGTACAAATTTTCAGGTCTTGCACACTGTGCTAATTTGACAGTCTGGCCAAGCTGTCCTGCAACTCTTAGGTTTCTTGCCAAGTTTTTTGACAGCTACGGACCTGCTGGATAACGGCTGCTGCGATGACGATGCCTGCTGCGGATCCTTCTCCTGTTCTGACCTATTGTCACCAGCACCCTCTTCCCCCAATGGATGCCAATCCGGGTCAACAATAGGGTCATCCATGACCTCGTCTTCAATGTCATCTGCACCTTCCTCTGTACCTTCCTCTGTGTCACTGTGTAAGGTGGTATAGTATGCGGGAAGGGGCACCTGAGTTCCTTCAGGGTCTGATTTGGGCTCAGACTGCAAGGGCAATGAAGTGATGTGGGCAAATGTACCAGCAGATTCATCTAGCAGTAGCTGTGCGTCAGTGTGCTCCATGTCAGATTCATCTTGGACTGGGGAATTCAGGATTTGACTTGATAACCCAGGAATGGTATGAGAAAAGAGCTCCATGAAGTAATCTGAAGTGTGTGCTGCAGCACCCTTCACTTTTGGTGTGGGTGAAGGACACAAGGAAAGGTGTTGTTCCTGACCAGAGGCCTGCACTGACGACTCTGTGCTTGCAGTTTTTGTAACTTCAGAAGAGGAGTCAATAGAGCTGGAGGCTGTTTCGGCAATGTAAGCCAAAACCTGTTCCTGATGCTATGGCTTTAAAAGCGGTTTACCTACTCCCAGAAACAAGAACCTTAAAGGCCTTCTTGTGCCAGATGATGACGCAGGCTCAACACCTCCTGCCTTAGCTGCTATTGTGCTTTTGCCAGAACCAGCCGATGCACCACTACCACCACCATCAGTACCAGCTGCGCATCCCCGCCCACGTTCGCGGCCTCTTCAACCAGACTTCCTCATGTTTGGCAAAATGTACCAAAAATACCAGCAGAGAAATGGTACTGTATGAGTAGCGTAGGTGTATGTAAGAAGTGAAAACTCCGTATATATTTTGTGAGTCACAGACGCTCACCCAGTATGTATTTCACCATAATCCAACAAGCAGATATACGGTACTGTATCAGAGGTGTACAGCTGTATACGTTGTTGGTGAAACTGTCAATCTCTGTATATGTATTTACGGAATGTCACACACACGCTGACTCTGTGTAGATGTGACCGTAATAAGAACACCAGATATCTGATACTGTTTGAGAATCGGACTGCTCAATACGGTGTATAGAGAAATGGAAATGTCCGTATATGTATTTATGGAGTGTCACACACACACGCTGACTGTTATGATGAGTCACCGAAGGAGGAAAAAACAAAATACTAGCTAAGTCCAGAAAAACCAGAGAGGTTGGCAGCTATCGGATTGCAGACCCCTGAACCTATCCACAACAACTAGCAGTAGCCGTGGGGGGTTCCTACGGTGCCCTAGACCCCTCGATCACAGCCGGAGAACTACATAGCCTAAAGACAGAAAGGGGAAAAACTAAACTGCCCAGAGCAGACCCCAAAGCAATAGGCAGCCCCCAACATATAATGACGGTGAAGCAAGATGAAAACACTAACCAAACACCAAACACATGGGCAGCTAGATGATGACTGGGTGGCTGGAATTGAGGACTGGATATAAGGCTGCCGACGCCCTTCTTCCTGGCTGGTGATTTTCCTGCTGGATTCTTGGAGACCAGTCTGATTCCTGCATCTCAAAGCTAAGTTTTTCTGCTCTGCTTTGTACTCTTGAGTTTTGCTTTTGTTTTGCCTTGTTTTCTGGGAGTTCTGCCTTCCCCGGCCGGGGGTGAGCTGAACTCCATTTTTGTCTCTGATCTGTTGATATTTTGCTCTGTCTTCAGAATATACCTGAGTGCTGATATAGTCTTTTGAAGCCTAGCGACTTCAGGGCCTGTTTTTCCTATCAGTCGGTTGGCTCTTTTTGATAGGATTTTTGCGGATGGCAGACAGCAGCTTTCCTGTCCTGTCCTATGTAGTTAGCTTGGGCCCCATCATTTGCTCAACCTATCTTTCTATCTGTGTTAGTGTTTTCATCTTGCTTCACCGTCATTATATGTTGGGGGCTGCCTATTGCTTTGGGGTCTGCTCTGGGGCAGTTTAGTTTTTCCTCTTTCTGTCTTTAGGCTATATAGTTCTCCGGCTGTGATCGAGGGGTCTAGGGCACCGTAGGAACCCCCCACGGCTACTGCTAGTTGTTGTGGATAGGTTTAGGGGTCTGCAATCCGATAGCTGCCAAACTCTCTGGTTTTTCTGGACTTAGCTTGTATTTTGTTTTTTCCTCCTTCGGTGACTCATCATAACAGAATCACCAGCCATACCGCAGATCCTAGGGTACTCAATAGCAGGAGAGAATTGTAAAAAAAAAAAAAAAAAAGGGTCAGAATTATTATTATTTTTTTTTTTTTTGTGTGCATATTTTTTCCTCTATATCTCTCAGGCCGTAGGGGTTATTTTTCTCAATGGAGATGAAGCAATTGTCTGATCGTGTGGAGCAGCTCGCTGCTGAAGTGCGGGGAATTTCCGCCTATCTTGCTCATTCACATGCTGCTGAACCAAAGATTCCTACTCCTGATGTATTTTTGGGGAATCGGTCTAAATTCTTGAATTTCAAGAATAATTGTAAATTATTTTTTGCCTTGAAGCCTAACTCGTCGGGGAACTCCGCGCAGCAGGTTAAAATTGTCATCTCTTTGCTGCGCCGCGATCCCCAGGATTGGGCGTTTTCTTTGAAACCTGATGATCCTATTCTGAATAATGTGAACGCATTTTTTCAAGCCTTGGGGTTGTTGTATGATTAACCTAATGCTATTGATCAGGCTGAAAAGACCCTGTTGGCATTAAGCCAGGGTCGGGATTCGGCAGAGTTGTACTGTCAAAAATTCCGAAAGTGGGCGGTCCTTACTACCTGGAATGATGGTGCCTTGGCAGCCCTCTTTCGAAAGGGTTTGTCAGAAACTGTAAAAGATACTATGGTGGGATTTCCTGTTCCCTCTGGTCTTGACGATTCTATGTCATTAGCCATTCAGGTGGATCGGCGTTTACGTGAACGCAAAACTACACGAGAGATGTTGCCACCTGTTGAACAAATGTCTGAACCTATGCAATGTGATAGAGTTTTGTCTAGGGCGCAACGTCAGGAGTTCAGAAGGCGTAATAAGCTGTGTTTTTATTGTGGAGTTGCCTCGCATATTATTTCTGTCTGCCCTAAACGAGAGAAACGTTGTGCTCACACATTTTCTGTGGGTGGTGTTCAACCCAAGTTTCTTCTGGCAATTACTCTGATCTGCTCCCTGTCCACATTTTCCACCAAGGCTTTTGTGGATTCAGGAGCAGCTCTTAACCTGATGGACTTGGATTTTGCTAAACGTTGTGGATTTCCTATGACACCTATGCGGACACCTATCCCTTTGAGGGGTATTGATGCTACTCCTTTGGCGAAGAATAAACCTCAGTTTTGGACCCAGGTGGTAATGCGGGCCGTCCCAGACCATCAAGAAAATTGCAGATTTTTGGTGTTGCATAATTTGCATGATACCATTGTTCTGGGGTTTCCCTGGTTGCAAATTCATAATCCAGTTCTGGATTGGAAATCTTTGTCTATGGTGAGTTGGGGTTGTCGGTGTGCCCTTAGTGATGCTCCTGTTTTCTCCACCTCTCCCCAGTCGCATGATGTTCCTGACTATTTGGCTGACTTTTATGATGTATTTAGTGAGAATGAGTCTGCGTCTTTGCCTCCTCATAGGAGTTATGATTGTGCAATTGAGCTGAACCCGGGGTGTAAATTCCCCAAGGGTCGGCTTTTCAATTTATCTGTACCCGAGCACGAGGTTATGCGATCCTATATTAAGGAGGCATTGGAGAAGGGTCATATTAGACCATCCTCTTCACCCTTAGGTGCTGGGTTTTTTTTCGTGGCTAAAAAAGATGGTTCATTAAGGCCTTGTATTGACTATTGTGCCCTCAACAAAATTACTGTTAAATATCAGTATCCGTTACCCCTGATTTCTGATCTATTCTCCAGAGTTAAAGGTGCTTGCTGGTTTACCAAGCTTGACCTCAGGGGGGTGTATAATCTTATTTGCATTAAGCATGGGGATGAATGGAAGACGGCGTTTAATACTCCGGAGGGACATTTTGAGTACCTGGTGATGCCTTTTGGGCTCACTAATGCCCCTTCTGTCTTTCAGTGCTTCATTAACGATATATTCTGAGACTTTGTGGATAAATTTTTGATTATCTATCTGGATGATATTTTGATCTTCTCCAAGAATTGGGACTCTCATGTGGAACATGTTCGGACTGTGTTCCGGATTTTGAGGGAGAATTCCCTGTATGTCAAGGGATCGAAATGCCTTTTTGGGGTACAGAGGATTTCATTTTTGGGATTTATTTTGTCTCCGTCAACTATTGAAATGGACCCGGCCAAGGAACAGGCCATTTATGATTGGGTTCAGCCCACTTCTTTGAAGGCCCTCCAAAAGTTTTTGGGTTTTGCTAATTTTTATCGGAAATTTATAGCTAATTTTTCTGGTATTGCCAAGCCATTGACGGATTTGACTAGGAAGGGTGCAGATGTGCTGAATTGGTCTCCGGAGGCTGTTTCTTCCTTTCAGGAGCTGAAGCGAAGATTCACTTCTGCTCCGGTTTTGCGGCAACCTGATGTCTCACTCCCGTTTCAGGTGGAGGTGGACGCTTCTGAGATTGGTGCAGGAGCGGTGTTGTCCCAAAAAGATCCTGTGACATCTAAAATGAATCCTTGTGCTTTCTTTTCCCGAAAGTTCTCCCCATCCGAACGTAACTATGATGTGGGGAATCGGGAACTGTTGGCCATGAAATGGGCATTTGAAAAGTGGAGACATTGGTTGGAGGGAGCCAAACACCAAGTTGTGGTCCTTACTGACCACAAGAATTTGATTTACCTGGAGTCGGCCAAGCGCTTGAATCCTAGACAGGCTAGGTGGGCCTTGTTTTTCACACGTTTTGATTTTGTGGTCTCTTTTCTTCCGGGCACTAAGAATGTCAAGGCAGACGCCCTCTCTAGGAGTTTCCTTGATGATTCTCCTGTTGTGACTAAGCCTGCTACCATCTTAGGCGAGGGGGTAGTTCTTTCTGCCATCTCGCCCGATTTGAGACGTGCTCTGGAAGAGTTTCAGGAGGACAAACCTGAGCGTTGTCCCAGTGGAAAGTTGTATGTTCCTGACCAGTGGAGGAAGAGAGTGATGTCTGAAGTTCATTGCTCTGCATTGGCTGGTCATCCAGGTATTTTTGGTACTAGAGATCTGGTGAGTCGGTCTTTTTGGTGGCCCGCCTTGTCTCATGATGTCAGGAATTTTGTGCAGTCCTGTGGGACTTGCTCCCGGTCTAAACCTTGTTCTCACTCTAGTGGCTTGTTGATGCCTTTGCCGGTGCCCAGGAGGCCATGGACCCATATTTCAATGGATTTTATCTCTGATATGCCTGTCTCTCAGAGAATGACTGTTATTTGGGTGATTTGTGATAGATTCTCTAAGATGGTCCATCTGGTACCACTCCCTAAGTTGCCATCTTCCTCTGAGTTGGTGCCCTTGTTTTTGCAACAGGTGGTTCGCTTGCACGGGATTCCTGAGAACATTGTATCTGACAGAGGAGTTCAGTTTGTGTCTAGATTTTGGAGGACTTTCTGTTCCAAGCTGGGAATTCAGTTGTCCTTCTCCTCTGCGTTTCACCCTCAGACCAATGGGCAGACGGAGAGAACAAACCAGGCTTTGGAGTCGTATTTGATATGTTTTATTTCTGCCGATCAGGATGATTGGGTTTCATTTTTGCCCTTGGCCGAATTTGCTTTAAATAATAGAGCTAGTTCTGCCACTTTGATGTCACCTTTTTTTTGTAACTTTGGTTTTCACCCTCGATTTTCTTCAGGGCAGGTGGAGCCTTCTGCCTGCCCAGGTGTTGACACTGTGGTGGAGAGAATGCACCAGATCTGGGACCAAGTAGTGGATAAGTTGTCTCTCTCCCAGGAAAAGGCCCAGCGGTTTTCCAACCGGCATAGAACCGTTGGTCCCCAGTTTAAGGTGGGTGATATGGTTTGGTTGTCATCAAAAAATATCGCTATGAAGGTGGCTTCTCCTAAGTTTTAGCCTAGATTTATTGGACCTTACAAGATTTTGGAGATTATTAATCCAGTCTCTTTTCGGTTGGCTCTTCCTGTCACATTTAAAATTCATAATGTGTTTCATAAGTCCTTGTTGAAGAGGTTTGTTGAACCAGTAGTTCCTGTGGTGGCACCTCCTGACCCTATATTTGTTGAAGGTAACATGGAATATGAGGTAGAGAAGATACTGGATTCCCGTCTGGCTAGACGGAGACTCCAGTATTTGGTTAAGTGGAAGGGTTATGGTCAGGAGGATAATTCCTGGGTCTCTGCCTCTGATATTCACGCCGAAAGATTGGTGCGTGCCTTTCATCGGGCTCACCGGGATTGCCCTGGTGGCATGGATGAGGGTTCGGTGACCCCTCCTCAAGGGGGAGGTACTGTTGTGAGTTCATTTTTCCCTTCACCATTGAGGTCTGATGAACTCCCTCCTCTGGTGAAGGAAGGTAGTGAGGCTGATTACCAAACACATGGGCAGCTAGATGATGACTGGGTGGCTGGAATTGAGGACTGGATATAAGGCTGCCGACGCCCTTCTTCCTGGCTGGTGATTTTCCTGCTGGATTCTTGGAGACCAGTCTGATTCCTGCATCTCAAAGTTAAGTTTTTCTGCTCTGCTTTGTACTCTTCAGTTTTGCTTTTGTTTTGCCTTGTTTTCTGGGAGTTCTGCCTTCCCCGGCCGGGGGTGAGCTGAACTCCATTTTTGTCTCTGATCTGTTGATATTTTGCTCTGTCTTCAGAATATACCTGAGTGCTGATATAGTCTTTTGAAGCCTAGCGACTTCAGGGCCTGTTTTTCCTATCAGTCGGTTGGCTCTTTTTGATAGGATTTTTGCGGATGGCAGACAGCAGCTTTCCTGTCCTGTCCTATGTAGTTAGCTTTGGCCCCATCATTTGCTCAACCTATCTTTCTATCTGTGTTAGTGTTTTCATCTTGCTTCACCGTCATTATATGTTGGGGGCTGCCTATTGCTTTGGGGTCTGCTCTGGGGCAGTTTAGTTTTTCCTCTTTCTGTCTTTAGGCTATATAGTTCTCCGGCTGTGATCGAGGGGTCTAGGGCACCGTAGGAACCCCCCATGGCTACTACTAGTTGTTGTGGATAGGTTCAGGGGTCTGCAATCCGATAGCTGCCAACCTCTCTGGTTTTTCTGGACTTAGCTTGTATTTTGTTTTTTCCTCCTTCGGTGACTCATCATAACAGATGGGGCCCATGCTAACTAAAATAGGACAGGATAGGAAAGCTGCTGTCTGCCATCCGCAAAAATCCTATCCAAAATGTGCCAACCGACTGATAGGACAAACAGGCCCTGAAGTCGCTAGGCTTCAAAAGACTAAATCAGCACTCAGGTATATTCTGAAGACAGAGCAAAAGATCAACAGATCAGAGACAAAAATGGAAGTCAGCTCACCCCCGGCCGGGGATGACAGAACTCCCAAAAAACAAGGCAAAACAAAAACAAAACTGAAGTGTACAAAGCAGAGCAGAAAAACTTAGCTTTGAGACGCAGGAATCAGACTGGTCTCCAAGAATCCAGCAGGATCACCAGCAAGGCAGAAGGGCGTCGGCTGCCTTATATCCAGTCCTCAATTCCAGCCACCCAGTCATCATCTAGCTGCCCAGGTGTTTGGTAATCAGCCTCACTACCTTCCTTCACCAGAGGATGGAGTTCATCAGACCTCAACGGTGAAGGGAAAAATGAACTCACAACAGCTGACTCTGTGTAGATGTGACCATAATAAAAACACCAGATATAAGATACTGTTTAATAATCGGACTGCTCAATACGGTGTATAGAGAAATGGAAATGTCTATATATGTATTTATGGAGTGTCACACACACACACGCTGACTTTGCGAAGATGTGACCATAATAAGAACACCAGATATCTAATACTGTTTGAGAATCACACTGCTCAATACAGTGTATAAAGAAATGGAAATGTCCGTATATGTATTTATGGAGTGTCACACACACATGCTGACTCTGTGTAGATGTGACCGTAATAAGAACACCAGATATCAGATACTGTTTGATAATCGGACTGCTCAATACGGTGTATAGAGAAATGGAAATGTCCGTATATGTATTTATGGAGTGTCACACACACACACGCTGACTTCTGTGTAGATGTGACCGTAATAAGAACAGCAGATATCCGATACTGTTTGAGAATCGGACACCTCTATACGGTGTATGTACGGAAAAATGTTAATCTCCGTGTATTTTTTTACGGAGTCACACACATATAGCATGTATTTGTCCGTGATACCAGCCGGTACACGGTAGTGTGTGAGGAGCGTACACCTCTATACGGTGTGTGAAAAAAATTTACGCTCAGTATCTACTGTGCAGAAAAAAAGGAATGAAAGGATTTTTGCTTTTAAAAAAGCAGTCTGCACAGCAGTGTGCAAACAGCAATGCAGCTATCAGGGAGCCTTATAAGGCAGCCTAATAACCAACAGAGCTGCTGCACACAAATATATTTTCCCCTGTCACTGCACGCTATACTGATGTGTTTTACAGTGACATTCGCTATCAGCACAAGCAATTTTTTTTTTTTTTGCCCTGCCTAAACACTCTCCCTATTGAGAACGAGCAGCAGCAACCTCTCCCTATGCGAAGATCGGCAGAAGTAAGATGGCAGTCGGCGGTCATGGCCTTTTATAGGCACTGTGCTGCCACACAAAGCCAGCCAATCACTTGAATGCCATTTTCTAACATGGTGGGGGCCGCTGCCTATGTCATCGCGTTGCCCACAGTGTGCGTCATTGATGATTGGATGAGAAAAGGTGCTGGAAGCATTGTGGGTAACGCGACTTTGGTGCTCAAGTCGGCGACCTCATGGCCGACCTCACGCTATGGTCGGGTTTCGATCGGTGAAACCCCACTTTAGCCAAAGTCGGCGGATTCTGAATTTAGCTGACCCGTTTCGCTCAACTCTACTAGAGACCAATTCCCTTTAATAAACTGCATTTTTTAAATTGCCTTTGTAAATAAAATATTAATTCCAAACCACATTTCTTCATGGCTCTAACATTATAATACGCCGACATAAATCTCTCAAGATACATCAGATCTGAATATAATTGACTGTAGAAAGTCTACATAAAGAGCAGTGCAAATTGTAATTGTTGCACAAAATCACTGTGTCCAATCATGACCAATTGTCAGCTCTAATACTCTGTAATAAACCTACCAGCTTTGTGAGCAGGATTAAATTTACAGCCGATCCAACATTAACTTTTGTAATGCAAACTGCATATGTTTTTAACAAAATATCTTAGATCTGGTGAGAAAGATGATGTATATGGTGAATTTTCATGTCAGAAAGAAAACTGGAGCGCTAAGCAGAGGAGGACATGACTTTGGGAGGGGTGGACTTTCAACTCCTGCAGCTTTGTTTGTATAACGGTATAAACTTTAAGTAAAGCCCCCGTCACACACAGTGATCTCGCTAGTGAGATCGCTGCTGAATCACAAGTTTTTTGATGCAACAGCGATCTCACCAGCGAGATCGCTGTGTGTGACACTTACCAGGGACCGTTCCCCCTGACGGGTATCGCTGATCGTCCTGGAATGGTCAGGACATTTTTTTTATCGCTGGTCTCCCGCTGGCCAGCACGCATCGCTGCGTGTGGCAGGCGGGAGACCAGCAATCAGCAAGCTGGCGCTGGTAACTAAGGTAAACATCGGGTTTCTAAGCGGCGCGCAGCGCTTAGAAACCTGATGTGTACCTTAGTACCAGTGCGCTGGTGCTGGGAGCTGGTAACCAAGGTACACATCGGGTTGCCTCAGGGCCTCCGGCACACAGTATGTTTTCATTCGTAACCTTACCTGTGGCTCAGTGACAATGTCATGGTGGTCCACAGATGTATGGCCAGGCAATTCAAAATATTCCATATTCTTCCGCAATAATTTCCGAGCCTCCCGTCACTGCTGTTTAGGCAAAGCGTCACTTATCTTTAACTTGTTCCTGGCTTCCTCTCAGGCCGGTGTCAGAGGGTCTACATTTGAGACGACTGGCGTTGCATCTGTAACCATACATTCCTGGAGAACATAATTTTACCTCCATATAAGTCACTAGTGCTTGGTTTAAAAAAGTAACCATTACTGACTACCACATATTTTGTTCTTGATTTCTTTTAGTAACATAGTAACATAGTTATTAAGGTTGAAGGAAGACTTTAAGTCCATCTAGTTCAACCCATATCCTATCCTAACTTGCCCTAACATGTTGATCCAGAGGAAGGCAAAAAAAACCCATGTGGCAAACAGTAAGCTTCACATTGGGGAAAAAAATTCCTTCCCGACGCCACATACGGCAATCAGACTAGCTCCCTGGATCAACGCAATATTAAGGAAACTATTGTATATACCCTGTAATATTATACTTTTCAAGAAAGGCATCCAGTCCCTTCTTAAATTTTATTAGGGAATCACTCATTACAACATCATATGGCAGAGAGTTCCATAGTCTCACTGCTCTTACAGTAAAGAATCCGCGTCTGTGAGTATGCTTAAACCTTCTTTCCTCCAGACGTAGAGGATGCCCCCTTGTCCCCGTCACAGGTCTAAGAGTAAAAAGATCATTAGAAAAGTCTTTGTATTGTCCCCGCATATATTTATACATTGTAATAAGATCACCCCTAAGACTTCGATTTTTCAAACTAAATAATCCCAAGTGTAATAACCTGTCTTGGTATTGCAGACCCCCTAGTTCCCTAATAACCTTGGTCGCTCTTCTCTGCACCCGCTCCAGTTCAGCTATGTCTTTCTTATACACCGGAGACCGGAACTGTACACAGTATTCTAAGTGTGGTCGCACTAATGACTTATATAGAGGTAAAATTATGTTCTCCTCCTGAGCATCTATGCCTCTTTTAATGCATCCCATTATTTTATTTGCCTTTGCTGCAGCTGCCTGACACTGGCCACTAAATGTGAGTTTGTCGTCCACCCATACACCCAGGTCTTTTTCAGTGACAGTTTTGCCCAGTGTTTTACAATTAAGCACATAATTATACATCTTGTTCGTTCTACCCAAGTGCATGACCTTACATTTATCCCCATTAAAGCTCATTTGCCATTTATCAGCCCAAGCTTCTAGTTTACATAAATCCTCCTGTAATATAAAATTGTCCTCCTCTGTATTGATTACCCTGCAGAGTTTAGTGTCTTCTGCAAATATTGAAATTCTACTCTCTATGCCTCCTACAAGGTCATTAATAAATATGTTAAAAAGAAGCGGGCCCAAAACTAACCCCTGTGGTACTCCACTGCTAACCGTGACCCAGTCCGAGTGTGCTCCATTAATAACCATCCTTTGCTTCCTATCCCTGAGCCAGCTCTTAACCCACCTACACATATTTTCCCTTATCCCCATTGATCTCATTTTATGTATCAACCTTTTGTGTGGCACCGTATCAAAAGCTTTTGAAAAGTCCATGTACACCACATCCATTGCATTCCCTTGGTCCAGTCCTGAACTTACCTCTTCATAAAAGCTTATCAGATTAGTCTGACAGGAACGGTCCCTTGTAAACCCATGTTGATATTGGGTCATGAGGTTATTCTTCTCCAGATACTCCAGTATAGTATCTCTTAAAAAACCCTCCAGAATTTTACCCAAAGTTGAGGTTAAACTTACTGGCCTATAATTTCCAAGTTCAGTTTTGTCCCCTTTTTGAATATTGGCACCACATTTGCTATACGCCAGTCATGTGGTACAGACCCTGTTATTATGGAATCTTTAAAGATTAAAAATAATGGTTTATCTATGACTGTGCTTAATTCCTGCAGTACTCGGGGGTGTATCCCATCTGGGCCCGGGGATTTGTCAATTTTAGTGATTTTTAGATGCTGCCGTACTTCCTGCTGGGTTAAGCAGGTGACATTTAATGGAGAATATTTATCCCTGATCATGTTATCCGTCATGGGATTTTCTTGTGTAAATACTGTTGAAAAATAGTCATTTAGCATATTGGCTTTTTCCTCATCCTCACCCACCATTTCACCCAGACTAATATTAAGGGGGCCAACACTATCATTTTTTAGATTCTTACTATTTATGTAGTTAAAGAATATTTTGGGATTATTTTTACTTTCTCTGGCAATGAGTCTCTCTGTCTCAATCTTTGCTGTCTTGATTTGCTTTTTACAGAATTTATTTAAATTTCTGTATTTATTTAATTCCTCATCACTACCTACTTGCTTTAATTCTCTAAATGCTTTATTTTTATCTCTTATTGCACCCCTTACAGCTCTATTTAGCCATAGTGTTTTCCTCCTATTTCTAGCATGTTTATTCCCATATGGTATATATTGTGCACAGGTTCTATTCAGGATGCTAATAAACATCTCCCTTTTCTTTGTGTATATTTATGTCTCAGGATATCGTCCCAGTTAATTGCACCAAGATCATCTCTCATCCATTGAAAATTTGCCTTCCTGAAGTTTAGTGTCCTTGTAACCCCTCTACTACACATCTTATTAAAGGATACATGAAAACTTATTAATTTGTGATCACTATTACCCAAGTAACCCCCAACCCTTATATTTGATATGCGGTC
This sequence comes from Dendrobates tinctorius, assembly GCF_039654945.1. NCBI lineage: Eukaryota > Metazoa > Chordata > Amphibia > Anura > Dendrobatidae > Dendrobates > Dendrobates tinctorius. The sequence goes on from NW_027361783.1 coordinate 4,276,601, forward strand.
TGGCCTGTTGGTTAATATTAGGTCTAGCAGTGCCCCCTCTCTTGTTGGGTCCTGAACCAGTTGTGAAAGGTAATTGTCTCTCATAGTTATCAAAAACCTATTACCTTTGCTGGAACTGCAGGTTTCGGTTCCCCGGTGTACTTCAGGGTAGTTGAAGTCCCCCATAATAATGGCTTCTCCTTGAGTCGCAGCTTCATCTATTTGCTTTATGAGGATATTCTCTGTAGCTTCCATTATTTTTGGAGACTTATAACAAACCCCTATCAGTAATTTATTATTTTCCCCCCCTCCCCTTATCTCTACCCACAGGGACTCTACATTTTCATTAGATTCATATATATTATCACGAAGGATGGGTTTTAAGGATGATTTTGCATATAAACACACGCCTCCCCCTCGCTTATTTGTTCGGTCATTTCTGAACAGACTATAGCCCTGTAAATTAACTGCCCAGTCATGGCTCTCGTCCAGCCATGTCTCAGATATCCTCACCATGTCATAATTATTTTCCAACAACATTAACTCCAATTCCTCCATTTTGTTGGCGAGGCTTCTGGCATTAGTATACATGCACTTTCTGTATCTCTCTGTACCTCTATTCTTTCTTAAATTATTAACTGTTCTAACCCCACCCCCAATTTCATTATTTGCGCCCAGGTCTGTATCTGCACTGTCGTCCCCTCCTATAAAAGGAATACCCTCCCCCCATCCCTAGTTTAAACACTCCTCCAACCTTCTAGCCATTTTCTCCCCCAGCACAGCTGCACCCTCCCCATTGAGGTGCAGCCCGTCCCTAGCGTAGAACCTGTAGCCAGCTGAGAAGTCGGCCCAGTTCTGCAGGAACCCAAACCCCTCCTTCCTACACCAATTCCTGAGCCACTTATTAACCTCCCTAATCTCCCGTTGCCTCTCTGGCGTGGCACGTGGTACAGGAAGTATTTCCGAAAATACCACCTTGGAGATCCTTGCTTTAAGCTTACAGCCTAATTACCTGAAATCATCTTTAAGGACCTTCCACCTACCTCTAACTTTGCCATTTGTGCCAATGTGCACCATGACCGCTGGATCCTCACCAGCCCCTCCCAGTAATCTGTCAACCCGATCAGCGATGTGTCGGACTCGAGCGCCAGGTAGGCAGCACACCATTCAACGATCCCTGTCTTTGTGACAGATTGCCCTATCTGTTCTCCTAATAATTGAGTCTCCCACTACCAGAACCTGTCTGGCCTGCCCTGCTCTCCAATTTCCCCCCTTACTGGAGCAGACACTCCTTCGGCTTTCAGAGGACATGCCTTGCTGCAGCAGTGCTACTCCTGCACTAACACTCCCCTCATCTGCCAATTTAGCAAACTTATTGGGGTGTGCCAGATCAGGACTAACCTCCCTGGTGCTCTTCCCTCTACCCCACCTTCTAACTGTCATCCAGCTAGCTGCTTCATTGTCCTGCAGCTCCAACCTAGCATCCCCCCCTCATTTATCCCATTGAGTGTCTGCTCAGTGAGCAGAAGACGCCTTTCCATATTGTCTATGGATCTCAGTGTTGCCAGCTGCACATTTAGATCCAGTATCTGGGCTTCCAAATGCACAACGTGCTCACATCTCGCACTGCAGTATGCACCCTCGACCGGCTGTTCAAGGATTTCGTACATGCGGCAATACGTGCACTGGATGGCATTGGCAATAGTGGAGCACATCCTAATGGGGATTGCACCAGACAAAAAGATAAGCAAAAATAAATAAAAAGTATTCATAAAATATAACAGCAATTCAGTAATACCTCCCTTGGAAACTCCCTGAATCCAAAGTCACTGAATCACAAGTCACACACTTACCTGTTATGAATGAGTCACCGAGGAGGAAAAACAAAAACAAGCTAAGCCATAGAAAACCAGAGGGGTTGGTAACTAAGCGGATTGCACACCCCTGATCCTATCCACACAACTAGCAGTAGCCGTGGAGCGTACCTACGATGATCCTAGATGCCTCATCACAGCCGGAGAACTAAATAAACCTAAAGCAAGAAAAGGAGAAATCTAAACTGCCCCAGAGCAGACCCCAAAGCAATAGACAGCCCCCAAACATGTATTGTCGGTGAGACAAGATGAAACACAAACACAGATAGAAAAATAGGCTGAGCAAACAATGGGGCCCACACTAACTAGAAAGGACAGGAAAGGAAAGATGCTGTCTGCAATCACGCACAAAACTCTGCCAAAAAATGTTCAACACTTTCTGATAACAAAAACCCTGAAGTCACTAGACTTCAATTCCCTATATCAGCACTCTAGTATATTCTGAAGACAGAGCAAAAAGAGACCAATCTGATCAGGGACAAAAAGCAAACTGGCATAAACAGAGACATAAGAATGGAAAATCAGCACAGCCCCAGCAGGGGCTGGCTGACAACAAAAACTGAGAAAACCAGACCAAATCTCATGTGAAAAAAATAGCAGAGCACACTTAGCTTGAGAAGGCAGGAACAGAACTGGAAACCAGAACCTCAGGGCAGGAAATCACCAGCACAGAATTAGGGAGTCAGCTGTCTTAAATCCAGTCAGAGACACCTGATGTCCACTCACATTCCTCCTCCTCAGGTGGCAGGTCTCTGCCATTTAGATCAGCTTCATTACCTACTGTTACCACTAGAGGGAGCCCGGATGGAGAACTCACGACTCCTCTGTCAACACATCCAGCTCCACCACCCTCACCAGAAGCCAGAGGTAAACCAGAAAATGAGTTCACAACACTTACCACAGTTCGCGCTTACGCTCAGGTCACACTCAGCTCGTTCACACTCGCTCAGGCAGAAGATTTAAAAGATTTTTTATTTTTTTTCCCTTTTACCAGCACACCACCCTGCTGCTCAATGCACTTCCAAAAGGAGTTGAGTCCCAACCAGCTGCCCCTTATAAACCCTTAATTATGAACTCCCACCCTTAATTAACCCCTTATGAATATAGTTACTCCTCAAGATTAAAATGCAATATAGTTAACCCTTAAAAACACAGATAGTAAAATAAGAGATTAACCATGTAGAAAGAAAAAATAGGTTAAACAAGCCCCCAAGCCCCCCAAAAATTGAACAGGTAGAAAGCTTTCTGCAACCTACAATTCAGCAACTCACACAGGTATTTGTTATAGGTTTTCCAAATACCTCTTCACTGAATCACACAAGTCACACACTTACCACAGTTCGCACTTACGCTCAGGTCACACTCAGCTCGTTCACACTCGCTCAGGCAGAGGACTTAAAAGATTTTTTTTTTCCCTTTTACCAGCACACCACCCTGCTGCTCAATGCACTTCCAAAAGCCAGAAAGTTGCCATTTGAATTGACTTTAGTTTTGTGCCATGTCTGTGATCTGCTTTTTTTCTACAACATTAAACAACTGAATGAACATCCTCCAAGGCCGGTGATTCCATACATTTTGCCAGGGGTTGTATAATAGTTAGAATGGAGAGAACCCTGTCAAGGTCTGTGGTGCCTCCCGGACGGACAAGATTATGTAGGTCAGTAACATACCAATCCTTTCCATCTTTGGAGACCACTTTTATAGCATAGTTTTAAAGGTTTTGTTAAATCTTTTGGCTAGACCATATGTTTGTGTTTGGTACCCTCTTTTATCTCTAGTAGTTTACACAATTCTCTTGTAACTTTGGACATAAAAGGAGTCCCCTGATCCATAAGATCGCCCAAGGGGACAAAACAAGGAAAACAGCTCCCAGGCAATAAGTTTAGCAGCTGAATTGCCTCCGCGTAATGAGTAGCATAGTCTACTACCACTAATATGTGTTGGTGGCCATGGGCTGACTTTACTATGGGCCCTACCAGATCCATAGCAATACTCTGTAACGGTACCTCTACAACAGGCAGAGGTAACAATGAACAATGAAAACTTGGGGTGGGTGTGGTCAGCTGACACTTGGCATGATTCACAAAACCTCTGAACCTTGGCATAGATCCATATATATGCTCTTGTGTTTTTTTTAAACTCCAGGTAACCCCCCAGCTTGTGTTTGTGGGCCATCTGGAGAACAGCCCAGCGGTATGATTGGGAGGCTACCAGCTGTTTGTACCAAATTTTGTCAACCCGGTATAGCAACTCCTGGTTGACCGCCATACGTAAAAAAAACCTCAGCCCCAGATTGCTGAGCCACCCCGTTTATCTTTATCACCCTTTGCATTGCCCGAGCCAGTGTAACATAGTAACATAGTAACATAGTTATTAAGGTTGAAGGGAGACTTTAAGTCCATCTAGTTCAACCCATATCCTATCCTAACTTGCCCTAACATGTTGATCCAGAGGAAGGCAAAAAAAACCCATGTGGCAACAGTAAGCTTCACATTGGGGAAAAAAATTCCTTCCCGACGCCACATACGGCAATCAGACTAGCTCCCTGGATCAACGCAATATTAAGGAGACTAGTGTATATACCCTGTAATATTATACTTTTCAAGAAAGGCATCCAGTCCCTTCTTAAATTTTAGTAGTGAATCACTCATTACAACATCATATGGCAGAGAGTTCCATAGTCTCACTGCTCTTACAGTAAAGAATCCGCGTCTGTGAGTATGCTTAAACCTTCTTTCCTCCAGACGTAGAGGATGCCCCCTTGTCCCCGTCACAGGTCTAAGAGTAAAAAGATCATTAGAAAGGTCTTTGTATTGTCCCCACATATATTTATACATTGTAATAAGATCACCCCTAAGCCTTCGATTCTCCAAACTAAATAACCCCAAGTGTAATAACCTGTCTTGGTATTGCAGACCCCCTAGTTCCCTAATAACCTTGGGCGCTCTTCTCTGCACCCGCTCCAGTTCAGCTATGTCTTTCTTATACACCGGAGACCAGAACTGTACACAGTATTCTAAGTGTGGTCGCACTAGTGACTTATATAGAAGTAAAATTATGATCTCCTCATGAGCATCTATGCCTCTTTTAATGCATCCCATTATTTTATTTGCCTTTGCAGCAGCTGCTTGACTCTGGCCACTAAATGTGAGTTTGTCGTCCACCCATACACCCAGGTCTTTTTCAGTGACAGTTTTGCCCAGTGTTTTACAATTAAGCACATAATTATATATTGTTCGTTCTACCCAAGTGCATGACCTTACATTTATCCCCATTAAAGCTCATTTGCCATTTATCAGCCCAAGCTTCTAGTTTACATAAATCCTCCTGTAATATAAAATTGTCCTCCTCTGTATTAATTACCCTGCAGAGTTTAGTGTCATCTGCAAATATTGAAAGTCTACTCTCTATGCCCCTACAAGGTCATTAATAAATACAGTATGTTAAAAAGAAGCGGGCCCAAAACTGACCCCTGTGGTACCCCACTGCTAACCGTGACCCAGTCCGAGTGTGCTCCATTAATAACCACCATTTGTTTCCTATCCCTGAGCCAGCTCTTAACCCACCTACACATATTTTCCCCTATCCCCATTGTTCTCATTTTATGTATCAACCTTTTGTGTGGCACCGTATCAAAAGCTTTTGAAAAGTCCATGTACACCACGTCCACTGCATTCCCTTGGTCCAGTCTGGAACTTACCTCTTCATAAAAGCTTATCAGATTAGTCTGACAGGAACGGTCTCTTGTAAACCCATGTTGATATTGGGTCATAAGGTTATTCTTCTCCAGATACTCCAGTATAGTATCTCTTAGAAAACCCTCTAGGATTTTACCCACAGTTGAGGTTAAACTTACTGGCCTATAATTTCCAAGTTCAGTTTTTGTCCCCTTTTTGAATATTGGCACCACATTTGCTATACGCCAGTCCTGTGGTACAGACCCTGTTATTATGGAATCTTTAAAGATTAAAAATAGTGGTCTATCTATGACTGTGCTTAATTCCTGCAGTACTCGCGGGTGTATCCCATCCGGGCCCGGGGATTTGTCAATTTTAGTGATTTGTAGACGCCGCCGTACTTCCTGCTGGGTTAAGCAGGTGACATTTAATGGAGAATATTTATCCCTGATCATGTTATCCGTCATGGGATTTTCTTGTGTAAATACTGTTGAAAAAAAGTCATTTAGCATATTGTCTTTTTCCTCATCCTCATCCACCATTTCACCCAGACTATTTTTAAGGGGACCAACACTATCATTTTTTAGCTTCTTACTATTTATGTAGTGTGGGACCCTGGAGCTCAGCTCTCCCAAAAGTCCACCAGGATGCTTCCAACTACGGGATTGTAGTGGTCTCCTCAGTTTCTCCTGCCAGCACCTCTAGAGGAAACCTATCAGGTTTACACTCTTTCCATATGAGGGCGACCCCTACGGCAGGAATCCCTGACTCAGGATCATTGGGTTCTGTGCCCGATCGACTTTTACCCTGGGAGGGATAATTTTATTCTCCCACAGGGACCAGAACAGGGGTAAGTCTCTTCCCATACCAGTACCGTAAGAAAGGGTCTTTACTACTCCCCCCACATTTTTAACCTCCCCGCACGGAGTCTAAAAGGTAATTTCCATCGCAGATACTACCAGAGTTCACCGTGTACTTTTCAACTTTTTCCTCCCAGTAGGTTCTATTGAAGAGATAAATGACCCATGGATGAGTGTCATTAGACTCCCAGAGTTCAAGAGAGCCTCTGCCTGATGTCCGTTCACGCGCACCTGGCATAGATGGGGTTCTCCAGCTGGGGCAACGGTGTCTGTGATGTAGACATTTTGGGCATACATCGATACCTGGCAAGTAGACCTGCAGTCCATGGGTTCAGCAGTCATGGGGCAATTGTCAGCCACATGTCCTGGGCCTTGGTACCGCCAGCACCTGATAACGGTGACACCACTAGTCCACGAGACCGGCTTAGGTGAAACTAGTCTCCTGCCTCCCTCAATCCGCAGTACCCCATCAGTATGGGCTTGGTGTTGACTGACCCCAGCAGAAGGTCATGTCCATTTTCCTGAATCCTTGCCATGCAGGGGCCGGCGGGATTCCTGCCGTGGGACAGAGTCCCGTACGAAGTCCTGGGTGGTCACATAATGCTTGATCAGGCTAACCACCTATTCTAGGTTGCCAGGGAGCCCCTTGCCTCATCCAGCACTGTATGGCTACTGGCAGCATTCACACCAACTGGTCGAATACTACCCTCTCTACCATCTGGGCTGGGCACAAGGTCTCAGGCTTGAGCCATTTTTTTACTAGATGTAACAAGTCATATGCCTGAGACCTAGCAGGTCAGGTTTCCAAAAAGGACCACTGGTACACTCGCTGTGCCTGTAGATATGTATTTACTCCTAGTCAAGCAAGGACCTTAACTTTGAGTTTCCCATAGTCCTTGGTGGCCTCCTGACTGAGGTCAAAGTAAGCTTTATGGCATTGCTCATCAGCAACGAAACCACCACTTCAGCCCACTGAGAAATCAGCAAGCTCTCTCTCTGCTGTACGTTCAAACAAGATGAGGAAAGCTTCTATGTCGTCCTCCTGACTCATCTTCCTCAACACTCTCCTGACTTTATCCTGGGTCTTGGAACGGACTGGGGTCAGTGGTGGGGGCTGTCTCTAGCAGGCCAAAAATCTGTTGAAGAATCAGATTGTTAGTCTGCTGCTGATGTTGCTGCTACTGCAGAGACTTCTGCTGCTGTCGCAGGTGCTAAAACTACTGCTGCTGCTCTTGCTGCTGCATATTGAAGAGGACCAACTGCTTCATAATTTGCTCCATCTTGTCCGAGGGTCTGTGCTGTCACATTGCTGGCTTGATCACAGACATGCAGTTTTCTTTGGGGTATGCTTTAGTTCAAATTGTCGCATTGTCCACTATATGTAAGGCAGCAGTGGTGATGAGGCAGTGACACCCAGGATAGTTCAACTCAAATGTCTTTATTTTGGCAACTTATGAAAATAAACTCAAACTTTATCCTCTGGTGCTCAGCCAGATCGTCTGTACCAGGCCATATCAATCCGCTGCCATGGGCAACTGCGCCACCGTATAACTCGTGGGAGTTACAATGGACTTTTCAAAACCAAAACTGACACACCGAAACCTTAACTAAAAGTTTAAATGTGGTACCATTACCTTCCTTTAAATCTCTCTGAAAATAAAAGCCCATGTCAGGTTTTCCTAAAAGCCTCACTGTTGCCTTGGCTGGATCATCATTTGTGTCTCCCCCATTGTAGATTGTAAGCTCTTACGAGCAGGGTCATCATTATTTTCACTAGAGTTGAGCGAAACAGGTCGGCCAGATTCATAAGTATACGACCGAAACCCGACCACAACGTGAAGTCGGCCATGCGGTCGGCAAAACAAGCACCAAAGTCGGATTTCCCAGAATGCATGCACGTGACTTTTTTCAGCCACTGAGCAAGGACGTACACTGTGGGCAACGAGATGACATGTGCAGCGTCCGGGGAGAGAGAGAGAATTTCACACACTTTGAAAAAGCGGTCCGGAATGTAGGTGTGTTTACTGTCCTCCACTCCCTGCCGACTTTGCTTCCCCATTGACTTGCAATGGGTTTCGTGTTTCAGTCAGACCTTCGACTTTTCACGATAGTCGGCCGATTTCGTTCGACTCGACTTTTAAGAAAGTCGGGTTTCATGAAACCCGGCTCGACCCTAAAAAAGGCAAAGTCGCTCATCTCTAATTTTCACTTTAATTATTGAATTATCTTTAGCTATGTTATTTATGACTGTTCTATATGAACCTCAGAATTGTAAAGTGTTGTGGAATATGTTGGCACTATATAAATTAAGATTATTAATAATAGGCTTCCATTGTTCTGGACATCACAGGTCCTGTTCACATAGTACAATGAGCTGCCGAAAGCGATTATCTGTTGTGCAGCATAAGCGCTCGTTCACTGGTAGAATAAAAACCTGTTTGCACTGAAAGATTATCATTCACAATAATCATGTAATCTAAATGGACCTTAAACCCACAAGTAAGATGAGCAGAATTTGCTAATTTGTTGTAAAATGACAACAGCTGCTATTTTCACTTTCTATAATCCTCCATCTTCACAGTTACTTTTCTGACATTTTTTTACATTATTACTATATTTAAGGCAGGTGTCAATCACGCTGACATATCCTCTGCAGTAAATCAGTCAATAACTGCAATAATTTCCATTGCCAAAAATAATAGGAGTAACATATTCCTTATTGATTAAGGACTATGTGAGAAGCCTGTCATGGTGGAGATTACATGTTCTAATATTTTTATCCAACGCTTGCTTACTTCTGTATAATATATATAGTAGGTTACATCGGTCTTTTAGAACATTCTAGACATTATCTATTAATTCTTCTTTTGGGAAGACTGGATCCAAAATCATTTCCTTGTGCTTGGCGTAGTCCCAGGCAGGAATGATTATCAGGGTTGATTATTTGTCTTTTAATGGTCTAGTGTCCTCTGGCGCTGTTCAGAAGACTTATACTGCCACATAGTTATTTCATTGGGTACAAGAGTGAAGACTGAACCTCCTTTATAAAAACCTACTAATAATGACTTGTGACATCCTACTTATTATTCCGAAGCTAGCTGCCAAACTAATGAATCTTTATTACCCTTTGTTGTGAGAAGACCAAATGACTTTATAAGTGAGAAACACCTGCTGAAAGGGGTGGAAAGACGGCAATATAACATCACTCTCCTGCCGTGGTCACTATTGTTCCATCCTGAAAGTTATGTGCGGATACCATCTGTGTGAGCATACGACTCCTCCTGTACTCTTGCATTAAACACTTTCTTAGCCCCTCTGATTTAAAACACATCTCTTCCTTTGTGCAATAACATCTTAAAACAGATTTCAGTCCCTGGGATGTCAGAATGATGGTGTACTGGGAATGAGTCCATTTTTTCAAGTACATTTAATTGTATCTTGCTCCATTCCCTCCTTCATTGCTACCTCTGCTGTGTTGAACCAGTAGCATGACAGATGGCTAGGCATCTATTTTAGTGCACAGTAGCCAGAATGAAAGGGCAGTTAATGAGTCGGGTCCTTTTCAATATCAGCAGAAAAGCACACGCGCGCCATGCTTTTTACTTTAAAGAACTGGCAAGTACCCCTATAATTTTATTTGCCATATGGTTAGATTTGGCCTGGTTTCTTTTAATGCAATTGTGTAATCATTAGGTTAGAATGACAGTACTACCAATCTGACAATGTTTTCAGTTATTGGCAAATTATTTGCCAAGATGTTTGAGCACATCTGGACTTCTATTCTACTGCAGATAATAAACAGTAATTGGTGAGATATATTAGCTGAAATGGAGCTCGGTTTCCTGTTCATTTACTGTCCATGATTATATTAGTTTCGTTTATCTGCTCAGCAGACATAGGAGAAGAAGTCTAAGGCAGAAAAACGCTCGGTCTCATTCTATTTGTTCTTATTGAATCGACCAAAAACGGTTGCACTTGCATGTACAGCTCAATGTACTCAATATAGACTAATATAGTATATTACCTGGTCTCCTAGTCCTAATTATGCTATCCCCGTGAGGAGTAAGTGTGGAAAAAAAATGAAAGACTTTTTAGCCCTTCAAAATCACTATCAGGGAAATGCAATGGTGGCTGTCACGCACACACTTCTCAGCATGTGACCATGGGATGCGCCTACAAGGGTTAATGTATCTCTTCTACTCAATCCAGCTCTCAACCTCTGTTTTAGGCTTTAAAGTGAGCATAAATCCCACCTCGACAAATTCGGCAAACCCCGATTTCTTAATGCTGCTGCCACCACTCATGAAACACCCCTCAAAATATATCACTATTTGACAATCAAAAAGTCACACACTCTCTCAAAGGCTATGGATTCTTTAGAGAATCCAAGGATCAAACTTAAGATTTTAAGCTTTAGCATATAAATATACCGTGCTTACAATAAAAGATATCAAAAGATAAAAATAAAATGACACACAAATATGAAAAACAAAAATAACAGAAATAACTACACGTTACCGTCTGCAGTTATCTTTTGTTTCCATGAGGTAAAGAAAAATTAGGAATCATAGAATATTAAAGTTGGAAGCGACCTCCTGGGCTATATGGTCCAATACCCTACTCAATGCAGGATTCACTAAATCATCACAGAAAGTCTGTCCAGCCTCTGTTTAAAGACTTCCATTGAAGGAGAACTCACCATTTTTTAATTATATAAACAGTAAAATGATTAAAATTGATGGTGTCGGCCCTTTAAAGAACAATGAGGGTGAAATCATAGAGAGCAATGGCTATGCTCACCATGCGGGAAGTTAAGCGTCTCATGTGCGGTTGGTACCCACAGTGTGGAGGAGAGGAGACTGTCCTCCAGGCCCTGGGTACCATACCCCTGTAAAAAAAAAGAATAAAAAAATCGGGGTATATTTACCTTCCGGCGTCCCGCGCTGCATTCCCGGCCTAAGCGTTCATCACAGGTCTCGCAAGGCATTACTGGGAATGCTGAAGCCCGGGATGGCAGCGCGGGACACCGGAAGGTAAATATACCCGATTTTTTTTATTTTTTTTAGCATTTTTTTAGCATAGGCAGCCTCAATAGTAAAAAGCTGGTCACACTTGTCAAACACTATGTTTGAGGAGTGTGACCAACCTGTCAATCACTTTCCAAGCGATGCTTCAAATCGCTTGGAAAGTGCTTGAATATCGCACGCGAAAATCGCGGCAAAATCGCGATTATAATCACGGTGAAATCGCGCAGGAAAAAAAACGCGTGATTTCTGGGAAGGAGTTTTTAGTGTCCGGAATAAAACGCTACGTGGGCACATAGCCTTAAATACTTTTTTCTCAACAGCGTTCACACAAGAAAAGGATTTGCCAGGGGAAATGCAGAGTGATAATGTAAACTCCCCATTAAGTATTACGTGCCTAACCCAGGAAGAAGTGCAGAACCGCCTTAGTAAGATTAAAATTGACAAATCACCAGTACCTGATGGCATTCACCCTCGGGTATTAAGGGAGTTAAGTAATGTGATAGACAGGCCTCTATTCCTTATATTTAAAGACTCTATAGAAACAGGGTCTGTTCCTTTTGATTGGCGGCAAGCAAATGTGGTACCAATATTCAAAAAGGGGTGTAAAAGGGAACCTGGAAACTATAGGCCGGTAAGCTTAACATCTCTTGTGGGTAAAATTTTTGAAGGGTTTCTAAGGGATACCATTATGGAATATCTCAATGTTGATAAATGTTTAACTCCATATCAACATGGATTTATGAAGGATCGCTCCTGTCAAACTAACCTGATCAGCTTCTATGAGGATGTAAGCTCTCAAATGGACCAAGGAGAATCATTGGATGTCATTTATCTCGACTTCTCTAAAGCATTTGACACTGTCCCACATAAAAGATTGGTAAGTAAGATGAGAAAGCTTGGGCTAGGGGAAGATGTGTGTAGATGGGTAGGTAGCTGGCTTAGTGATAGAAAACAAAGAGTGGTTATTAATGGTGCATACTCAGATTGGGCCAGGGTTACTAGTGGGGTACCACAGGGTTCTGTATTGGGCCCCCTACTATTTAATATATTTATTAATGATCTAGTGCAGGGGTCCCCAACCGCCGGTCCGCGGCCCAGCACCGGGCCGCTGCAGTGCCCTTGCCGGTCCGCGGACACAAGGGGAGCCAGGGGCGGTCAGTGGCGTAGCGGGGGCTGGGGCGGCGCGCAGCAATTCTTAGCGGCGGCCAGGGAGCGATCCAAGCAGCTCCGCTGCCTGCAAGAGGGAATAGCAGGAGCGGAGCTGCAAGGACCCGTCCAGCTTCCTGCCCGCCGCCCGCGCTTCCTGTCTCTGACTGACACAGAGAGGAGCGCGGCCGCTGCTGTGTCAGTGCGAGGAAGCGCGGGCGGCTGGCAGGTGAGAGGAGAGAGGTGTGTGCGTGCGTGTGTGTGTGGCCTGGCCGTGGAGGAGATGGGGACATGAGGAGAAGGCCATGAGGGGAGTGATGGAGAGAAGGGAGTGATGGGGTGAAGGCAATGATGGGGAGAGGGGAGTGATGGAGAGAAGGGAGTGATGGGGTGAAGGCAATGATGGGGAGAGGGGAGTGATGGGGTGAAGGCAATGATGGGGAGAGGGGAGTGATGGGGTGAAGGCAATGATGAGGAGACATCAGTGATGGGGTGAAGGCAATGATGGAGAAAAGGGAGTGATGGGGTGAAGGCAATGATGGGGAGAGGGGAGTGATGGGGTGAAGGCAATGATGGGGAGACAGCAGTGATGGGGTGAAGGCAATGATGGGGAGAGGGGAGTGATGGGGTGAAGGCAATGATGGGGAGACAGCAGTGATGGGGTGAAGGCAGTGATGGGGAGAGGGGAGTGATGGGGTGAAGGCAATGATGGGGAGACATCAGTGATGGGGTGAAGGCAATGATGGAGAGAAGGGAGTGATGGGGTGAAGGCAATGATGGGGAGAGGGGAGTGATGGGGTGAAGGCAATGATGGGGAGACAGCAGTGATGGGGTGAA